>NC_142884.1:8677166-8981833 GCF_051225735.1 Oryctolagus cuniculus | reverse complement strand
TGGGTCTCTGTCCTCTCTCTCTGGGTCTCTATCCTCTCTCTCTGGGTCTCTATCCTCTCTCCCTGAGTCTCTATCCTCTCTCCCTGGGTCTCTATCCTTTCCCCTCTCCCTGGGTCTCTATCCTGCTCCTCCCTGGGCCTCTGTCCCCTTCCGAGTTGCTCCCGGCCCTTTCTTTCAGGTATAAAGCGCACACCGCCCATGTGGCCATCACTTTCTGGCTGTGGACACTGAACACAGGACTCCCCCTCTCTGAGCCCGTTTCCTTGCTTGAAAATCAGGATGAGAAAAGCAGTGCATCCAACCAGTTCGTTGGAGATTAGGGCAAATCCCCGTTAAACGCTGAACCCACCGCCCGGCCCGCAGTAAGCCATCAGTTACTGGGAGCCACTGTCCGCCTATCTGCCTGTCTCTTCCCCTTCCTCCTCCTCCTCCTCCCTCTTCTTCCTCCTCCCTTCCCCCACTCCTGCTTAGGCAGCCTCCAGCTCCTCCCAGGGGAGGGTCCGGGTTCCAATCGGACTCCAGAGCAGCCGCCCCACCCTCAGGCCCAGCTTCTCCCTTCCTGCCTGGGTCCCGCCCGCCTCCAGCCAGGCCCTCGGCCAGCTCTGGGGCTGCTCCTGGGTGCGAGGGGCCCAGGGCTCTGGCCTTTCTCTCCACCGGCAGGGCTCGCCATCAAGCGCTTGCTGGGGTCTCTAGAGGGGGTCTGGGGCACAGGATCTCAGGGGCAGGCACTTTCCTGGGATTTCTTGGGTGGGAGGGTTTCACTTGGGAAGGAGGAGGTTTTCTGGGAAGGGGTGAGTTTTTAGAAGAGAAGGGGTGACTTGGGGGCCGGGGCAGGGGTCTGAGGCTGGTGGGGGGGGGGTGCTTGCTGAGGGCTCTAGTCATGGAGGAACGGAGCGGGGAGAAGGCCTGGGGGCTGTGGTCTCGGGGGGATGCGGGGTGCATCTTTTGAGTGCTTCAGGTGACGCTGGGTCAGAACCGGGGCCCAGCCCTGGGAACTGGGGGCACGTGGGCGTCCTGATATGCATTTATGAGATCAGAGAAACCCCCAAGGAGTGCGCATTTCTGGGGGCTTCTTCCCTGGAGGTGACTTGGGGCTCTCCAGGGTTTCTGGGAGCAGCTGAGGGAGTTGGAAAACCCCAGAGGCAGGAGGGGTTGGTTTTCCTTGGGGATGGGACTGGAGCAGGACTTGGGGTCTTACAGATTTCTAGAATGGCCTAGGGGCAGGGATCTTTTTAAAATCTGGCCTTTGGCACCCTAGATGGTCCCAGCCGAGCCTGGGGGGCCAGGGTCTGGGCATCAGGTCCAGATTCTGGGGGAGGTTGCTGAAGTGGCTAAGAACCCAGACTGGGGGAGCCAAGGGGCTGGGCCCAGGAGTCCTCCCACTGAGCTTCTGGGTGGCCCGGAGGGGGAACTGGGGTCTGAGATCTGGGGGGCAGTGTGTGACAGGGCTCCAGGTGGAGGTCAGGGGTCCCCCGGAGGACGGAGGACGGCTTATGTATCTAGTGGGCTTCCAGGAGGCGCCCTGGTCCAGGTCAGCAGGGAAGCGGGGGTCGCAGGTATTGGGGGGAGGGCTGGCGGGTCTCAGGTTGTGATGGACCAGGGGCTGGGGCACCTCGGGGAGTTTCAAGTCACAACCTGAGTGGCTCTTTTCAGATCCGAGAGCCACACAGGAGGGTCTCGGCCACGCGCCAAGGGGGAAAAACAGGGTCTTGGGGAATCCCTAAAAGGCTCCGAGCGGGGTGCCGGGGACCCCCTCCCGCGTGAGGGCCCACTACCTGGATAAACTGGATGGTCAGTGCGCTCTTGCCCACGCCGCCGCCGCCCACGACCACCAGCTTGTGTGTCTCGCTGGGCGGGGGGTCCCCGGGCCCCGGCCCCCCGCCCCGGGGCCGCCCCCGCCCTGTCTCGGACGCCGCCCCGCTGCTCATGTCGCCACCGCTGCCGCCGCCGCCGCTACCGCCCGCAGGGGGGAGCCGGGCGGGACCCGGGGGGGGGGCGGGATACGCTAATGAGGGGACTGCATAGTCATGAGCTCTGCCCCCGAAGGGTTCGCGGCTCAGGACACTTAAGGAGGAGGCAGGGCCCCGGGGAAGGAGGAGCTATGCTAATAAGGCAGGGGAATTCCGAAAGGGGCGGGGATATGCTTATGAAGGAGCTGCGCCACGCGCTCTCAGCAGGCCGGCCGCGTGTGGGCGGGGACATGCAAATCAGCACATTCTTTAGACTGCCGGGGCGGGAAGTTCGTTCGGGGAGGAGCTATGCAAATGAGGGAGCCCGGGGAGCGAGCCGCTCCGGGCCTTATTCTGGTGGGCGGCGCTCGCCGACTCGGGCGCGTCCGTATATAGGGCTCTCCGAGGAAAAAGCGGGTCCGGAGGAAGTGGCTCCACCCCCGCCCTGGGAGCCCAGCCCAGCTCTCGGCCCGGGCGTGCGGGCTCCGCCTGCTAAGGGACCCGGCCCAGCGGAAGGCCGGCTGGAAGGAGAGCTGGGGCCCTGGAAGGGGACGGCGGGTTGAACGGGCGGGGCCGTGAGATCACTGCATTCCTAATCCATGAACCAGCTCTCCCAAGTCGGGACGCCCGGGTCAGGAGGGACCTCGGGCCCCAGGAAGGAATGGGGGCTGCAGACTCGGGCCCCCGGGGCACTGCGCAGGAGGTGCCGGTAGTGACGGAGCTGGAGGACTGGATCCTGGGTCTGGGGTTGGAGAGCTTGGCGACTCAGAATTCTGGATCCCAGGGCACAGACCAGGAATGGAGGGAGGAGGCTCCCGAAGCCTGAGGGAGAACACGCAGACCCCTCAGTCCGAGGGAGGAGGCTGTAACGCACGGACTCCTGGGACTTCCGCGTCCTGAAGGGAGAGGCTGTAGGGTCCTAAATATAGAGGGAATCTGAGCCCGAGAGTCCCCAGGATGTGGGCGGGACGGTACCCACCCAGTCCTCCCGCCGCAGAACTACAATTCCCCGTATCCGTTCCCATGCGCGTCCCTTTACGTCACTTCCTGTTCCGCCGCCCTTTCCGCGCGCACGCAGGGCACTGTGGGGCCTCCCCGCGGGCTCCTGCAGCCCCGCCCACTTCACCTCTCACCTCCTTGCTGGCCCCGCGCGACGGAGGCGGTGCGCGGACTACGCCTCCCGGCGTGCGGCGCGCGTGCCCCGCCCCACCTGTCCCCTGGACTTCTGGGAAACCGAGTCCGAGCGCCTTCCCGCCAGCCTTCACGGCGCCGTGCTCGGTACTTGCAATCCCGGCAAGCTCGGCGGCTCTTTAACTCCGCCTCCCTCCTCCTCGGCACGCGAGCCCCGCCCCAGCCCGCCCCGCCCCGCGCCGGGGCCGGAGCCGCAGCCCGAGCGGCGGGGTAAGATGGCGGCGGCGGTCCGGGCCGCGGGGCTCGGGCCTATTGGGGTGGGCGGGGCGGAGTCGGGTCGCTGGTTGTCCCGGGGTCCTCCTCGCACGCCACGGGGCCCGGAGGGCTTAGCGGGGCGGCCTCGGGCCCGGCAGTAGCGGCGCAGCCTGGCGCCGAACGGAGGGGCCTGCGGAGGGCCCCGGGACGCGTCCGTGGGCGCCGGGGGGCGTCGACGGAGCGCCCGGGAGCGCTGGGGTCGGTCCCGGCACCTGGCCTGAGCCCGGGGGCTGCCCTGCCTCGTGCAGCCGGCCTGGGTCGCGGCTGCGGGGGCTGTGGATGCTTCTTAGGGGCCGGCCGGAGGCTGGGGTCTGTTCAGAGGGTTTTGGGGCCATCTTGGGAGCTTGAGCCGTGTCCCGGGGATGGAGCAGGTCTGCAGAGCCGTCTAGAGCGCCCAGGGTATGTCTCTCGGGGCTGGCAAGTGTCTACACCGGCTGGCCTGAGGATGCGGCTGGTGGGTACACGGGTCGGGTAGGGGGGGCATTTATCGGGCCTGGGAGAATTACGGAAGGGCTAGGAAGCGTTCGAGGGGCACACAGCGGGCTGGGATGCGCCGAGCCGGGAAGCGAGGCCAGTCCTGAGATGTCCTGGAGGCGTGGAGTGTCTGATCCGGGTGACGGGAGGTCGGGGGTGGCTGGAAGGACCTGGAATGCGCTCGGTGGCTTTGATGTGACTGCAAGCGTGCAGGCTGTGCCTGGGAAAGACTCGAATGCGTTTTGGGGACAGATGAACGTGTGGAGAAAAATTCCAACGAGCGTGCTGGAAATTCGGCCCGCTGCAGACACACTTGCCCTTCGGAAAGTATTCCCACGAAACGAAAAATGCTTACAGATTTTGCATTTCCCTGGGGCGGTAGGGAGAGAGCGGTAGTCCACAGTGGCCTGGGAGGGGCTGGGGGGCCGTCTACACGCTCCTGGCGCATCGCTTTGCGAAGTCTTTCAGCCTTGGGCTGCAGGGAGAAGTAGGTTTTCCATTGAGACAAAGTATATACTGACGGGTGTTTAGATACTCCGGGGCCCGGGAATTGATATTTGCACTTGCTACTTGGGGTGCTGTGGACAGTTTTCTGTTATGTTTTATGTCCTTTTTGTAACAAGCTGTTTTGGAAGCAGCGAACAGCTGTCCGACTCTAGTCTGAAAACCCTTGACCTGGAGGGACCAGCAGTGGCCGCAGCCTTGCTCTGTCCCAAGATCTGAGGAGCCAGGGGTGCACCTGCAAAGTCCAGGGGCCTCTCAGTGAGCAAAGGAGCATCTGTGTCCCCCGCAGAGGGTCTGGCCCTGCAGCTCGGTCCCCTGCAGAGGGTCTGGGCTCACCAGCTCAGTCGTCCACAGAGGGTCTGGGCTCGCCAGCTCTGTCCCCCGCAGGTCTCGATTGAGCCTCTGATGGGTGACAGTCGCTGTCGTGGGTGGTGTGTGCCTCCCGGGAAGTGCTGGCCAGCAGGGCCGGGGCTGGGAGCTGTGCGGGGGGCCTGCGCCCCACAGTATTGAGTGCTGGTGAGAGGCTGGGGTGTGTAGGAGTCTCAGGGCGTTAGGGAAGTGGCTGCAGGTTCCCAAGAGCAGGGAGGGAGGCTGAGGTGGGAGCCACGGCACAGGTGGAAAAATCTGGAGGTGGGGCGCAGGCGTGCACAGGTGGGCAGGAGAGGAGACGGCGTAGGAGGAGCCTGGGCTGCAGGGCTAACGGTGCGACTAGCGCTCCTGGTACTGAGCCCTTGGGATGTGCCGGGTGTGGGACGTAAGGCAGCCTCGTTCTGTTCCGACGGCTGTGCCATGAGCCCGGTCTTCTGTTTGCCCACTTTCAGGTAAGGACGCGGAGTTGAGGGTCAGGGGTTTGAGAGCAGACAGGCGCAGGGAAGCTCGGGGTGGGGTAGTCCCTGGCTGCCGAAGCCCTGCTCTTCTAGCCGCCTGACCGGGCAGCCAGAGCTGAGCGTCTCCGGGCGGCGGGAGGGCTTCGGCAGTGCCTCCCTGGGACGGGAGGCTGATGGCAGTGCCCCTGCCCTGGGGTCCTGGGAGACAGCATGCGTATCGGACGCTAAGCATTTTTGTTTGGGAACTGGCACGAGGCTTTTGCAGACCGGCCTCGCGTGGCCCGTCGTACGTGTGGGAGGACGAGCGATGCTCCGGGAAGCTGTGGTGGGTGACACTGGCTGCCCCGGGCACTGGCACGCAGCTCGGCGTGGGGAAGGGGTTGGTGGGACCGTGCACCGTGCTCTGAAGTCATGGCGCGGAAACAGATCTCTGATTCTGTCTAGTGCGAGGTCCTGACGCTGGGCTTGGTTGTGGGGGAGCCGTGGGGACCGGGGAGTAGGGAGGCCGCCCCTCGACAGAGGTCACAGCCAAAGCCCAGAGGGCACTGCTCTGTGGCGTCCATCGCGGGCAGACGGAGATGAGGACTGTTCTCTTTTTGTAAGCGGAGGAGGGAAGGTGGGGAGATGAGGGCCCTGGTGTCTTCCGTCGGCCCCCCCTCCTGCACCCGGGGCTGCTCCCCAAGTCAGCCCCTCCCCCAGCAGGTGACCATGGAGGAAGAGGATGAGTCTCGAGGGAAGACGGAAGAGTCGGGCGAGGATCGGGGCGAGGGTCCGCCAGACAGGGACCCCACGCTTTCTCCTTCTGCCTTTATCCTGGTGAGGCTGCCAGACCCCTGGAGTGGAGGGAGAGTGGCTGGGAGGCCCTGCCTCGGGGCCCCTAGCGGGAGAGTGGGCTGGGAGGCCCTGGCTCCTGGGCGAGCGAACAGGGGTCTGGCGGGGGGGCGTCGGGGTGCTGTCCCCGGAGCCCGCTGAGCCCCGACCTCTCCGCTTTCTCGCAGCGGGCCGTTCAGCAGGCTGTGGGGAGCTCCCTGCAGGGGGATCTGCCCAGCGACAAAGGTACGGTGGCCCCGGGCCCCCCTCGCCCGTTCTTCTCACCCTTCCTCCGGTGAAGCTGTTTCAGGGCTCCTTCGTGCTGGCTTGGGCGGGCGGCTGCCTCCAGGGCCTGCAGTCCCGGGGCGGGAGGGAGGGGGGTTTCAGCACCTGAGCGCTGAAGGGCAGGGGGCCGGGGGACGACCCCCTCTCTGAGCCCTCCGGTGTCGGGAAGGCTGGGAGGCGCAGGATCAGCAAGTCCGCAGCACAGAGACCGGCCCCTGGCCCCTGCGCAGGGAGGCGGGGGAGGCCCGAGGGCAGGGCTGAGCGGCCAGGACTGCCCCGGGGGCAGGTGGGAGGCAGGTGGGGGAGAAGTGGCTGTGGGAGTGGCCTCCGGGACCCGGGCGGGAGGAGGCCGGAAGGCTCTGCAGGGAGGCGGGGCCAGCAGGCAGGAGCTCCAGAGCTGCTCCTGGCCGCGCCCCCACGAGGGCTCCCTGTCTGGCCCCGGCTACAGCCCCCACGCACATCTCTCTCCAGATGGCTCCCGCTGCCATGGCCTTCGATGGAGGCGCTGCCGGAGCCCACGGTCGGAGCCCCACCCCCAGGAGTCGGGGGGCACCGACACAGCTACTGTGAGTAGGGAGAGGGGCGGGGCCTTCGAGGCAGGGGGCTCAGACCTATAGGTCTGGGCTGCCGCGTGGGGCGGCGTTAGGGCGTCTGGGGGCCTGGTACCCGGTCTGAGAGGGCAGCGACCGGGAGTGGGCCTGGTGCGTCCTGACGTGTGCAGTGCAGTGAGGGGTCCCGGCCTGTTGCAGGTGCTGGACGTGGCCGCGGACAGCCTCCTCATGGGGCTGGTGAGCGTCCTGGACCCCCCGGACACCTGGGTCCCCAGCGGCCTGGACCTGCGGCCCGGCGAGTGAGTAGCGCGGCAGCTGCAGCGGGAGGGGCCCTGGCGTGGGAGCCGGAGCGCTCTGGCCGCTCACCCCGCCCTTCCCCCTTGCAGAAGCGAGGACATGCTGGAGCTGGTGGCCGAGGTCCGGATTGGGGACAGGGACCCCGTCCCACTGCCCGTGCCCAGCCTGCTGCCCCGTCTCAGGGCCTGGAGGACGGGCAAAACGGGTATGTGGGGCCGGGGCGGAGCCGGGCAGGTGGTGTGGAGCCGCGTGGGGCAGTGGGGGTAGTAATCTTGCGGGGATCTGTCGCGGAGTGCTGTGCTGGCGGGCAGGACGCTGTGTGTCCACGCAGGTGTGCAGAGAGAGGGATGGGGCCATGGAGGAGCAGAGGGTGGGCGGGCGGCACTCCGTGCTCGTCCTGTGCCGGGACCCTGTCCTCTGGGGTGGGCGTGTTCGTGTGCCCGGCCTCCAGGGCCAGCACTGTGCAGGAGGGCATCATTGCCCGGGTCGTGCAGCCAGCTGGTTGCCGTGCGGTGGGCTGGGCCTCGGGCCACAGGCTGTGTGAGCCACACTTCGGATTTCTGCTCCGTGCACTGTCCCTGCAGGAGGCTGCCCGGCCCTGTGGTGCTTGACCGGGCGCACTTGATGGCGGTGGTCTCAGGCCCAGGCTCCCCGTGCACGCGCACGCGAGGGCCGCGGTGGTCTCGGGCTCCCCGTGCATGCGCACGTGAGGGCCGCGCTGGTCTCGGGCTCCCCGTGCACGCGCACGTGATGGCCGCAGTCCCTGGCTCCTGTGCACGTGCACATGAGGGCCGCGGTGGTCTCGGGCTCCCCTGCACGCGCACGCGAGGGCCGCGGTGGTCTCGGGCTGCCGTGCACGTACACGCGAGGGCCGTGGTGGTCTCAGGCTGCCGTGCACGTGCACGCGAGGGCCGTGGTGGTCTCGGGCTGCCGTGCACGCACACGCGAGGGCCGCGGTGGTCTCGGGCTCCCGTGCACGCGCACGTGAGGGCCGCGGTGGTCTCGGGCTCCCGTGCACGCGCACGCGAGGGCCGTGGTGGTCTCGGGCTGCCGTGCACGTACACACGAGGGCCGCGGTGGTTTCGGGCTGCCGTGCACGTGCACGCGAGGGCCGTGGTGGTCTCGGGCTGCCGTGAACGCGCACGCGCGGGCCGCGGTGGTCTCGGGCTCCCGTGCACGCGCACGTGAGGGCCGTGGTGGTCTCGGGCGCACGCTCTATCTGAACCCCTTGTTGCTCGGCAGAGGCTGGACCTGCTCCAGGGCTTGTGATTCAGCAGGTCCCGACGGGGCCCTGGCGTCGGCCTTTCTGGTGTTATTGTTCGTTTCTTGTTTAAGGTTTATTTATTTATTCACTTCAAAGTCAGAAAGAGAGAGACGTCTTCTAGCTGGTGGGTCATGCCACATGTGCGCAGCAGCCAGGACTTAGGAACCCTGGCCAGGGCTCCCTGTGGGTGCAGGACCTCGAGCCCTAGAGCCGTCCTCCGCTGCCTCGCAGGCGCATTAGCAGGGAGCGGGGGTGGAAGGGGAGTAGCTGGGACCTGAACTGGTGCTCGGGCACGGAATGCAGGCCTCTCAAGTGGCAGTGGGGCCCGCTGCACTGTAGCACCCACCACTGGGGTTTGCGGGGTTTTTCTGTTTTTAAGATTTATTTATTTATTTATTTGAAAGTTACACAGAAGAGAGGTGGAGAGAGAGAGAGAGGTCTTCCATCCGATGGTTCACTCCCCAGTTGGCTGCAATGGCCCGAACTGCGCCCATCCGAAGCCAGGAGCCAGGAGTTTCTCCCGGGTCTCCCACGCGGGTGCAGGGGCCCAAGGACCTGGGCCATCTTCCACTGCTTTCCCAGGCCACAGCAGAGAGCTGGATTGGAAGTGGAGCAGCCGGGACTGGAACCGGCGCCCATGTGGGATGCTGGTGCTTCAGGCCAGGGTGTTAACCCGCTGCGCCACAGCGCCGGCCTGGGATTTGCATTAACAGCACAGGCTGCAGACCCCTGGGACTCCTGAGGACTTTGCTGCTGGGTGGACGCACGCATCTGGGGGCGAGGTAGAGAGGAGAGGAAGGCGCCTGCCGGCACCGAGCGCCGCGCTGGGGCTGTTGGAGAGTGTGGCTTGCACACTGCTCTGTGCCAGGCCCACAGAGGAGGTGTGGTGCCTGGGAGACTCGGGGGGACTCTCGGGTGCCCACGAAAGTTCCGGAGTGTCTGTCACTGGGGAGGCTGGCCCTGCCTGTCGTCCACGGTGCAGCTCAGTCCTGGGCAGATGTCGGCTGTGGGGGCGGGTCTCCGGCAGCGTGTGGAGCTGAGCGCGAGGACTCGGCTGGCCGTCCCAGCTCTGCCTCCTGGCCACTGCCCCGGCCTCTCTGCTGTCCTACCAGCCTGCCGTCGGTCAGTCCTCGGCGTGTCTGTGTACGTGGCTGGGGCCAGGCCAGCGCAGCCCTGAGGGTACAGGAGCGCAGGGGCCGCGGGGACTCAGGGCCTGTCTGCTCTGTCCTGCAGTGCTGGGCCTTGGGGCACCGCCTGGGCGCCGTGTGGCTCGGCCTGTGTGAGGCACTGGGCAGCGGAGACAGCGGGCTGTTGGCGCGGGTGGGGGCAGGTGTGAACCTGACCTGCAGGGAGGCGCGTGCGTCCCCCGCCGCCTCACTTGTTCCTTTGCAGTCTCTCCACAGTCTCACTCTTCCCGGCCCGCCTGTGCCCGCCACCTCCTCACCTTCGGCACAGGAGACGGGGGCCCCGCCCCGCCCCCCGCCCCCTCCTCTGCATCCTCCTCACCCTCCCCTTCGCCCTCCTCCTCCTCCCCTTCTCCTCCTCCTCCACCGCCACCCCCGGCCCCCCCAGGCCCCCCGGCCCCCCGCTTCGACATCTATGACCCCTTCCACCCCACTGATGAGGCCTACTCCCCACCACCGGCTCCGGAGCAGAAGTACGACCCCTTCGAGCCCACTGGTTCCAACCCCAGCTCATCAGCGGGGACCCCCTCACCGGAGGAGGAGGAGGAGGAAGAGGAAGAGGAGGAGGAGGAAGAAGAGGAGGAGGAGGAGGAGGAAGGCCTGTCACAGAGTATCAGTCGCATCTCGGAGACCCTGGCGGGCATCTACGATGACAACAGCCTGAGCCAGGACTTCCCCGGGGACGAGAGTCCCGGCCCGGACCCGCAGCCCCCACAGCCGGCTCCAACCCCTGGAACACCGCCCCAGGCGGACTCCACGCGGGCCGAGGGCGCCACTCGCAGGCGCGTCTTCGTGGTGGGGACTGAGGCGGAGGCGTGTCGGGAAGGCAAGGTCTCCGTGGAGGTGGTGACTGCCGGGGGAGCCGTGCTGCCGCCGCCGCTGCTACCGCCTGCCGACTCGGAGATTGAGGAGGGAGAGATTGTGCAGCCGGAGGACGAGCCCAGGGTGGCGCTTACCCTCTTTCGGGCCAGCGGCCGAGCTGCCCGGGCAGCCCCCGCCTCCTCCGCCACCCCTGTGGCCGCGCCTCTGCCGCAGCCTCCTGCCCCGCGGGCGCCCGAGGGGGACGACTTCTTGTCGCTGCACGCGGAATCGGACGGTGAAGGGGCGCTGCAGGTGGACCTAGGAGAGCCGGCCCCCGCACCGCCGGCCGCTGACTCCCGCTGGGGCGGCCTGGACCTGCGCCGCAAGATCCTGACACAGCGCCGGGAGCGGTACCGCCAGCGCTCGCCCTCCCCGGCCATGGCCACGGCCACCGCCGCCGCCTCCACGGGCCCGCCCACACGCAAGAAATCCAGACGGGAGCGGAAGCGGAGCGGGGGCGAGACCAAGGAGGCCACCTCGTCGTCCTCAGGCGCCCCGCCCGCCCCGCCCGCCCCGGCTTCCCCCTGGGACTCCAAGAAGCACCGCTCCCGAGACCACAAGCCCAGCTCCCACGCCTCGTCCGCCCGCCGCCGCTCCCGCTCGCGCTCCACCCGCCGCCGCTCGCGCAGCACCGAGCGCCGCCGCGGGAGCAGCCGCAGGTCGCGGTCTCGGGAGAAGCGGCGGCGGCGGCGGCGCTCTGCCTCCCCGCCCCCGGCCACGTCCTCGTCCTCGTCCTCGCGGCGCGAGCGGCACCGCGGCAAGCACCGGGATGGCGGCAGCAAGAAGAAGAAGAAGCGGTCGCGGTCCCGGAGCGAGAAGCGGCCCGGGGACGGGAGCGAGAAGGGCCCTGGCGCGGCGCAGCAGGCCTCGGGCTCCAGCTCGGCGGCGGGCGAGCGGGGCAGCCGCCGGCGCGGGGCCGTGCCGCCCTCCATCCAGGACCTCACCGACCATGACCTTTTCGCCATCAAGCGGACCATCACGGTGGGCCGGCTGGACAAGGCCGAGCCCCGAGGGCCTTCCCCGGCCCCCGCCTCCTCCCCCAAGCGCGAGGTCCTGTATGACTCGGAGGGCCTGAGTGGCGACGAGCGGGCTGGCAAGAGCAGCGAGAAGGACCGGCGCCGCTCCGGGGCCAGCGCCTCGTCCTCCAGAGAGAAGGGGGCTCGCCGGAAGGCTCTGGACGGGGGGGACCGGGACCGGGACAGGTCGTCCAAGAAGACCAGGCCTCCCAAGGAGTCGGCCCCTTCCTCTGGGCCCCCGCCAAAGCCCCCGGCCAGCAGCAGCTCAGGCTCCTCGTCGTCGTCATCGTCCTGCTCCTCGCGGAAGGTGAAGCTGCAGTCCAAGGTGGCGGTGCTGATCCGGGAAGGCGTCAGCAGCACCACCCCGGCCAAGGATGCCGCGTCTGCCGGCCTGGGCTCCATCGGTGTCAAGTTCAGCCGCGACCGGGAGAGCCGCTCTCCCTTCCTGAAGCCCGACGAGCGGGCCCCCGCTGAGGTGGCCAAAGTCGCTCCGGGCAGCACCAAGCCCAAAAAGACCAAGGTCAAGGCCAAGGCTGGGGCCAAGAAAGCCAAGGGGACCAAGGGAAAGACCAAGCCATCCAAGACCAGGAAGAAGGTCCGCAGTGGGGGCGGTGGCGGAGGCCCCGTGTCCCTGAAGAAGTCCAAGGCAGACAGCTGTAGCCAGGCCGCAGGAGCCAAGGGTGCCGAGGAGACCTCCTGGTCGGGGGAGGAGCGGGCGTCCAAGGCCCCCAGCACCCCACCCCCCAAGGCAGCGCCTCCACCCCCTGCCCTCACTCCAGATTCTCAGACCGTGGACAGCAGCTGCAAGACCCCCGAGGTGTCCTTCCTGCCCGAGGAGGCCGCCGAGGAGGCTGGAGGCAGAGGCGGGGCGGAGGAGGAGGAGGAGGAGGAAGAGGAGGAGGAGGAGGAGGAAGAGGAGGAAGAGCAGCAGCCGGCCACCACCACGGCCACCAGCACCGCCGCGGCCGCCCCGAGCACGGCGCCCAGTGCAGGGTCCACGGCTGGTGACTCGGGGGCGGAGGATGGGCCGGCCGCCCGCGTCTCCCAGCTGCCCACGCTGCCCCCGCCCCTGCCCTGGAACCTGCCGGCTGGTGTGGACTGCACCACCAGTGGCGTCCTGGCCTGTGAGTGTCCCTGGGGGCCCATGGCAGGTGGTGTGGTGGCTGAAGGCTCCTCGTGTTGGGGGGCATGGCCAGTGCTGGCTGGAGAGGGGGGACGGGCCTCGAGGGCTGGGGGCCAGGACAGGCTGTGTGGGGCACTGCAGCGGCTCTGCTGGACCGGGGGGGTCGGGAGCTAATCTGCACCACCTCGACCCCCGCAGGGCCGGTAAGCGCCAGGGACATTGGGAGGGCAGTGGCCCTCGTCTCCAGTGGGAGTGGGGCAGCAGGTGGGGGGGTTCACCATCTCCTGTCGCCTCCCGCCTCCTGCAGTGACTGCACTTCTCTTCAAGATGGAGGAAGCCAACCTGGCCAGCCGAGCCAAGGCCCAGGAGCTGATCCAGGCCACCAACCAGGTGGGCTCACGTGGGGAGGGCCTCTGGCCACAAGGCGGGGGCGTGGCCCAGGGACGGGGGATGTTGGGGCGGCTGGGGTGCACGTCCCTCTTCTCTCCACCTTCCCTCTGCTCATCGTCCCTCCCCCCACACTCTTCCACAGATCCTCAGCCACCGGAAGCCACCCTCAACCCTGGGGGTGACCCCAGCACCTGTGCCCGCCTCTCTGGGTCTGCCCCCTGGCCCTTCCAGCTACCTGCTTCCTGGCGGCCTCCCACTGGGGGGCTGCGGTTCTACCCCCCCCACCCCCACTGGCCTGGCTGCTGCGTGTGATAAGAGAGAGGGCAGCAGCAGCTCCGAGGGGCGTGGGGACACAGACAAGGTGAGCGCAGACAGGGCCGCTTGTGCGTGTGCATGTGTGTAGGTACCCCGCACACACTGCAGCCCGCCCGCCGCGGCCCACGCTCGCGTGCCCGGCTCTTTCTGGGAAGCCGCTCCCTGGCTGGGATGGGTGTGGGTTTCGGTGTGAGCTGGGGGAAAGTGGGGGGCCCCAGGAGGAACTGCAGGGAGCCCGGCTGAGCTGGCTGCCCAGTGCGGCGCGTGCTGTGCTGCGGGCCCAGCAGGTCTCCCCACCCTGTCCAGGTTGCCTCCTGTGAGGTGGGCGTTGGGGACAGCCCCTTTCTTTGGCTGTGGCTCTGCAGGAACCACGCCTGGGGGGCGTCCCTCCAGAGCTCGCCAGCTTGTCGGTCTGCCTTCTTGTCCTGTCACGGGCCCTCTTGCGCCCTCTCCCCAGCTCACCCAGCCCCGGGGCCCGGGAACGGGCTCAGGATCGCCCCCCATGCCTGACCAGGCCTGCTCGCCCTGGTTCCACACGCCAGCCTGCGAGCGCTGTCCGCTGCGTTTGTGAGGATGGGGCAGGCGCTGTGGGCTGTGGGTGCGGGGATGCCACACCTGCGGCCACGGAGGGGGCCTTCCCCTGGGAACGTGGCTTCTCCTCACACGGTGCAGCGCCCTCACCCGTCACAGCTTCCCTGATTGGCCCTGGCCTGAGCGCTCCCTGCGGAAGTGTCCCCAGCGGTCAGAGCCAGGGTGTTGTGGCCCGGGCCTCCGCGCGGCTGCCACCTCCCCCGGGCTTGTAGCCGCGCGCCGCTCCCCTCTGCCCTCCGCCCGCGTGGGAGCCACAGCTGGGCCGGAGAAACCGAGGCCGGGGTTAGGCTGCCCCGCTGCACGTGTTCCTGTCGGACTCAGAACCACCGATGGTGCGGCTGTGGCTTCCGTCTGCCGAGGGGCCCGGCGCGGGGGTGCGTGGTGACAGCAGAGCCGAGGGGGGCTCACCTGGCCTGCGCTACCCCTCCCTCCACAGTATCTGAAGAAGCTGCACACACAGGAGCGGGCGGTGGAGGAGGTGAAGCTGGCCATCAAGCCGTACTACCAGAAGAAGGACATCACCAAGGACGAGTACAAGGACATCCTGAGGAAGGCCGTCCACAAGGTGGGGCGCAGGCCAGGGCCGGGGGGGGGGGGTCGCAGTGTGTCTGCTGGTCCGGAGGAGCCTGGGCCCTGGGGAAGCAGCCCCTCAGGCTGAGCTGTGCAGGCCGTGGGGAGGGTCCTGGGGCAGTGACCACAGCTGCCCCTGCCCCCCAGATCTGTCACAGCAAGAGCGGGGAGATCAACCCAGTGAAGGTGAGCAACCTGGTGCGGGCCTACGTCCAGCGCTACCGCTACTTCCGCAAACACGGCCGCAAGCCAGGGGACCCCCCAGGGCCCCCCCGGCCACCCAAGGAGCCGGGGCCCCCGGACAAGGGCGGTCCAGGCTTGCCCCTGCCCCCTCTCTGAGCCCTGCCCCCCAGCCCCAGCCTCTCGGAAATTCTGGACATATTTATGGCTCTGCCTCCCCGCTCCCCTCCCCCTCAGTGGGACGACGGGGGAAGGCCGCTGCGGAAGACGGGAGAGCCCCCTGCCCTGCCCCCAGCCTGGTGCCCGTGCCCCACCCCACGCCTGTCCCCACACCCTTGCCCCGTTTGTGCCCCGCCCTGATTTCATTAAAGATTTCATGAAATGTCACCCACCCGTTTCAGCCCTCTCTCTCTCACAGGCAAATTGGGGAGAGCCGGGCAGGAGCCTGGCCTGAGGCTGCAGGGGGGGTGGACTGGGGCAGGCGCGCTGCCCTCCCTGGCCTGGTGGGGGGAGGCTGGACCCAGACTGGGAGCAGTGCTGGCCGTCGGAGCGGGCGCTCCCAGGCCCCACCTCACGGTGTCTGGAACTCGGGGTACCTGGGTGCGGAGTACCTCGCTCTCCCCTTGGGCAGGGCCTCCTTCTCTGCAGCAGCCCTGAGGGGCTGAGCTGACCCGGTTCCCTGTCCTGGGGGAACCGGCACGGCAGCAGGGCCCAGGGTCACCGGGCGGCTCTGCCCGTGCCTGTCCTGCCCCCCAGAGCTGCAGTGTGAGCTGTGGGCGCAGGGGCGTGGCCGGCGCTGCTCACCAGGTCGCAGGTGCACCTGAGTGTGGACAGCCACAGACAGGCAAACGGACGCCCAGCAGCAGGAACACCCAGTCAGGGTCAGGCCTGGCCTGGGCATCCAGCAGCAGGACGCACACAAGTGGTGGTGTAGCAGGACCCGGTTTATTGCTGTGGAAGCCAGAGCTCAGGGCTCCCCAGTGACTTGGAAATCCATGTCCTCCATCAGGTCCTGCAGGTAGGCCTTGTACTGGTCGGAGGTGAGGGAGAGCGGCTGGCTGTTGGAAATGTGCAGGTCCACGCTGTTCTCCAGGGAGGAGGCGCCCCCTGCCCTGGCCATGTCTAACAGGGCCTTGAGGCACATGGGCACGACCTGCGGGGCAGGACAGAAAGGATTCCAGCTGCTGTCCTGTCCACCCGGGGAGAGGGCGGCTGCAGGGCCCCGCAGGCCCCACTTACACCCAGGATGACCACTGGGCCCAGGCCCCTGGGAAGGGTAGTTCCCCCGGCCACGCATGCAGGAGGCGTAGCTGGCGCCAGCCTCCCGTATGGGCGCTGGTTTGATTCCTGGCTGCTCCACTCCTGATCCAGCTCCCTGCTATGGCCTGGGAAAGTGGTGGAGGACAGCCCAAGTGCCTGGGCCCCTGCACCCACGTGGGAGACCCACCAGCTCCTGGCTCTGGCCTGGCCCAGCACAGGCCACTGCCAACTGGGGAGTGAACCTCTCTCTGTGTAACTGACTAAATCTTAACTAAAAAACACACAGGGGGCCAGAGTGCAGGGCTGGGCTGCCGCTGTCCAGACAGCTCTGGGGGAAGGATGAGTAACTGCGGGCTGAAGTGGGGTTTCGCCGGGGCTGCTGGGAGTTGTAGTTCCTGAGAGCAGAGCACCCTCTCCCTCTGCAAGCCCCCCCCCCCCCAGGAGTCCCCGGCTGCAGCACCTTGACCATCACGAGCCTCTTGACCCACGGCTGGTCCTGGGGCCAGGCCTCCCCCAAACAGAACCAGAGGGTGTAGCGAGGTGAGTGTCCGCTTCCTTCCATGAACGCGATCAGATCTGGGGGCAGGAACACGGTCGGGAGAGGGAAGACCTGTCCACACCTGCGTGCGGGCAGCAGCCTCATCCCCTCCCTGGCCTAGGCCCTCGGCCGCCCTGACCAGGGAGCTGCGGTGTGGGGGAGCCCCCAGCATGCGCAGAGCCTCACATGGCCAGGGGATACCTGGGCAAGACCGGGCGCTGCCGCGGTCACAGGACGTCTGGGTGGACGGAGGCCTGCGAGGGTCATCTCCCTGCTGGCCACCACCACCGCCCTGACGGCGGGACAGGGCCAGTGCGGTGCATCCCCAGCACCTGTGTGCCAGGCCTTGTGCCGTAGACCGGCCGTGGCAGGTTCAGAGAGGAGGCGGGCCCCAGCCTCGATGGGGTCGGGCAGACATCCTTCACCCCGGGTTACGGGGTGCACACAGCACCCTGGACACCTGGCCCCAGAGCCCTCCCCCGCTGTGCCCGTGCTCGCCTCAGCCCGTCGCCCGCTCACCTGCCACGAAGGGCCCCAGCTCGAACACGCTTCCGTCCTGGTCCTTGGGGACCTCGCCGGCGGGCCCGTGCCCGCTGTTGGGGAGCAGCTCCTCCCCCACGGCCCAGTAGGTGTGGCAGTGCCCCAGCCGCCGGGCACAGAGCCGAGGCCCCAGCTGCCACAGGGCCAGTCCCCCCTCCAGGCTCTGGAGCACGCGTCGCACGTAGCAGCTCACGCTCCCGTCAGACAGGGCCGTCCCGGGGTCCGGCAGGGCAACCGGCTGCCCCGGCAGCGTCCTGGCTGCGGCTTCCGGGCCCACGAGCCGCAGGCCTCCTGGGCAGCAGATGGTCTGCTGGAAGACCTGGCGGCCCCGGTAGAAGGCGGTCACCTCGAACTCCCACTCTGCGGGGCGGCGTGAAGGGCGGGGAGAGAGTGAGGCCCGGAGCCCTGGCCGCGGCCCCTCCCGCCCCTCCGCGGGCACTTACGTTCCTCGGGCACCAGCAGCTGCCTCAGTGGGTTTTCAGGGGGTGCGGGGTGCGGGCAGGGGCCGGGGTGGTCCAGGTGAGGGCTCAGCAAGAGCTGAGGGCAGCACTCAGGGGCCACAGCCCCAGCCCAGGGCCCCTCGTCCGGGCCGGCCGCCAGGCCCATGTCGCCCAGGAGCTGCTCCAGCTCGTCTTCCTGGAGGGACAGACGGAGCTGGGCGCCGCGGCCCTTCCTGGGGACTTCAGCCACGCGGGGACCCCTCGGCCCTCCACGAGCTCCAGGCTGGGGGAGACGCAGCCGCGCCCCTGAGCGCCTGGCAGACGGGGGTCTCAGAGGGGGCGTGTCCCTGGCACAGCAGCAAGGGAGGGGGAGGGGGAGGGGTTGAGGTCTCAAGAGGCTGAGGGCGCCATTATCCGAGGAAAGCTATGAAATCCTGGCAGGGTGGGGTGGGCGCTCCGATGCCCGAGGCTGCCGGACAGCCACAGGGGGCTGGGAGCCGGGGGGGGGGGGGTGAGGCCAGGCCAGGACGACGGGGAGGGGTGCATGCTCACCTGGCTCTCAGAGGTACTGTCCCCCTGAACTTCGGGAGAGATGTCCCCAGCTCCTGTTGAGAAAGGCGATGGTGGCGGAGGGGTGCTGGGCACCGGACATCCCGGCCCTCCGTGGGGAACCCTGCTCTGGCACACCTGAGGTCACAAACTCGTAGACCTTGTGCGGGTCGTGAGGGTCCTTGCTCCGGTCCTCAGCTAAACGCACCACTTCCTTCCGGTTTAGGGCGGACCGGAAGTTCCTCTTCCAGGTTGGCAGGTCGGGCCTATCCCCGGGAGTATAGGCGCCGCTGGCCTCTGCCCAGGCCTAGGGCACCAGCGGTGCCGGGACACCAGGGAGGAGGATGAGACCCTGCCCTGGGGTCCTCACTTCACACAAGGCTCGCCCCCACTGCAGCCTCTGGCGCCCGGGTTCCATCCCGATTCTCGGATTCCCCACGTGCCCAGCTTCCCTATAATCCAGCCTCACCCCTACACCCTGCCTGCAGCTGTCAAACCCACTGATTCCCACACCAGCCTTCCGGGCCCCGCTGGTGTCTCCCTGCCTCTGCGGGTCCCAGGACAGCCTCAGCTCCGCCCCCGACGCTGTGTATCCTAAGCTGGTGGTTAGGAACCCCAGCTTTGGCCACTCCCAGAATTCAACAATCAAAGCCAGACTCAGCCGGCACCAGAATGCGTTTCCTTGGGGCTCTGGCCCTGATAACTGGAACCGGGCCGCTCCCACACTGCCTGCTCCCCAGCACCAGCCCCCCCACACCCGTCGCCTTAGGAGCAGGTGCCACAGGGCCAAGCCCCTCCCAGCCGAGCACGCGCGCACCTGGAAGATGCCGAAGTCCTGCGGCTGCGCATCCTGCCGCAGCCCGTGCTTCCAAGGTATCCGGAAGCGCTTCCGGTGCTCGTCCACCCACGACACGCCC
Source organism: Oryctolagus cuniculus (assembly GCF_051225735.1). Taxonomy (NCBI): domain Eukaryota; kingdom Metazoa; phylum Chordata; class Mammalia; order Lagomorpha; family Leporidae; genus Oryctolagus; species Oryctolagus cuniculus. The sequence continues at coordinate 8,962,952 of NC_142884.1, read as the reverse complement.
TCCAGCTGCCCCAGGTCCAGCTGCTGGATCAGCCAGGGCAGGATCCGCGGCTTCTGCGTCCCCATGCTCCCGCCTGCGCGGACAGGGAGGTTCCTGGGCGTGGGCCCTCTCCTGCCCTACCTGGCCCAGGACTTCCACACCCAGGCTCCCTCCACGGGTCGCAGCGTCCCGTAATCGCCTGGTGTACAAACAGGGGGCCTCCTCTCCCATCCTCCGGAAAGACTCCCTGATTCAGCGAGGATTCCAGCCCAGACACACTGTAGACACCCAGCCTCCACGCCCTCGCCTCGGCCAGTGTAGACCTCCCCCTTTTCCTGATCCAAAGCCGGCATCCCCGATTCCACCGCGCTGTGGGCCGCCTTCCACGGTTCCCCCACGAGGGAGCCCCCTACCCGTTTCCAGCGCCGATGCTCGGGCACGACCCCCCGCCCCCGCCAGCGCGCGCGCCCCTCTCCACTCTGGAATGAACTCTTCCGCGTTACGGTCGGGGCGCGCAGGGTGGACGCCCACCGGCCCTGGGCTCCGGGTAGCTCTCAAGCTCGAACTTGCGCAGCTTGTGTCCTGTCAGCTGAGCTTTAGCGCGCCGGGGCTGTCTTTCCTATCGATCTCTTGAAATAAAAGCAATTTCAACATCCTCTAGGTAACAAGTTCCAAAGCCAAAGAGGCCGCCTGCAGCCCAGAGCGTACCCGTCTCGCCCCTTTTCGGTCTTCCGGCCACAGGCATGCTGGGAACGTCATATGCAAATCAGGCGGCACTCAGCGCCCCGCCCCTTCCACGTTGGGGGCGGTTACCCAACCGGCCCAGTGCGCAGGCGCGGGAAAGTTGACCTACTAGAAAAGTTTGTGTGACTTGAGGGAGGCGGCTGCGGCAGCGGGGCGCTGGGCCAGGTGAGTGGGGTGTTGTCCTTGGCTGGGATAAAGTGTGAATCGGGCCGGGACCCTGGAGCGGTACCTCAGCGCCGCTTCTCCGATGTCCCAGGGCCGGGGGTCCCCAACGTGCCAGCGTGGTGGTCGGAACTACATCTCCCAGCAGGCTTCGTGGCAAACACTCCCTTCGCCCCGCGCTCGCCCTCTGCGGGGCCTGCTGGGATTGGTAGTTCCCGGTCCCTTAAGGACGGCTAAGCTTGGCATATGCTAACTTCAGCATGCACGAGAAAGCCCCCTTCCCCTCGCGGACCCCGGAGTCCGGGCCCCCAGCCCCCTCCTCCCTTGGATCTAGGAATCCCAGCCCCGGGCCCCTCCTTTTCCGGGATAAAGCAGTTGGTTCTCATCGCACTTTTCCCTCTGGGGGACTCAAGAGTTTGGGTCCCTCAACCCTGAACCCTCCCCGAGGCCCTCAGCGCCTTCCTCCCTTTGGGGCCCAGGACTCCTGGGCCTCTCTTCATTCAGGGACGGGGGGCTTGGGCCCCAGCCGCCAGCTCCTCAGCCTCCCCTCCCCCAGGTGCCTCCATGGCGGGCTCGGAGGAGCTGGGGCTCCGCGAGGACACGCTGAGGGTCCTGGCTGCCTTCCTCAGGAGGGGCGAGGCTGCCGAGGCCCCCAGCCCCACCCCTCCCAGGTAAGAGGGACCCCCTCTCGCTCTCAGTCCGTCTTTGTCCAGCGAGGGAGAGATCCTCAGTGGGCAGGAACGAGGGACTGTCCCCAGGGGCCCCCCGGGGTCACTCTGAGGTCCCCCTCCCCAGGAACCCCGCCCCGGAGGAGCCGACAGACTTCCTGAGCCGCCTCCGCAGATGTCTTCCGTGCCCCCTGGGGCGAGCAGCCGCCCCCCCTGAGTCCCCTCGGCCTTCCTCCCTGCCCCTCCGCCCCTGCTATGGCTCGGAGCCGGGTAAGCCCTTCCTGACCGCAGGCAGGATGCGGTCCTAGTGCCGGGTTCCGGCTCCGCCCCCCAGTTCTCCGGGTGGACAGCGGGAGCGATCGCGGCCCCCCTGCACCTCTCCCGGTCCACATGGGTCTCGCCCTGTTGGACTGTGCAGCCCCCAGCACCTCCGACAGGGAGGCCGGAGCCCTGGACGCTTTGGCTGCGCAGCCGTGTGACCGTTCCCTTCCTGGTCCAGTGCGGCAGAGGTGGTGCGCAGCCATCCACCTTGCGCCGGCGCGGCCGGCAGAGCTGTGGTCGGTGAGCCCGGACAGCTGGGCGACGCGTGCTGGGATCAGTCCGCAGGTCCCGAGGTGCCCGGGACGAGAAGGGCTTCCCATCTGGGAAGTTTTCTGGATTGTGGAATATTGGTACAAACGTTACTGGTGGCCCATCCACAATCTGGAATCTAAAACTACTCGGAATCCTTTTGAAACGTAACAGATTGACCGGAGGGCAGCTTGAGCTGCACTTGGGACCCCGCCCCCACCCCGAGCAGAGAGCCTGCGCCCAGCTGGGCTCCCACTGATGCGCCCGGGGGGTCAGGTCGCCGAGTCCCTGCCCCGCGTGGGAGAGAGCCGGCGCAGAGCCTGCCTCCCGGCGTCGCCTGGCCACGTCTGGGCCGTTGCAGCCATTTGAGGAGTGACCCGGGGGGTGGAAATCTCGCCTTCTCACTTTCATTGTCTTACTCTCGCTCTGTGTTTCTGCCTTTCAAATAAACACATCACAAAGAAAATTGGTTGAGAGCGAGAGCGAGAGAGAGAGAACGCGCGCGCGCGCGCTATTTCCCGACTCCTGGTTCACTCCCCAAATACCCACGCTCTCCAGGCTGGGCCAGGCCCTCGTTCCTGGTCTCCCCGCGTGTGGCAGGAACCTGCTTCCGAAGCCATGGCTGCTGCCTCCTAGCGTCTGCCTCAGCAGGGGCCCGGAATTAGTGGCTGGCGCTGGGACTTGAACCCGGGTACTCTGATATGCCGTGCAGGCGCCCTAGCTGCTAGGCTAAGGGCCTTCTCCCTCTTTTTTAACACGAAGATGGATTGACTTGAAAGGCTGAGTGACGGGCAGCAGGGCTCCAGCTTGGCCCCCGGGGGGCTGCCGGCCTCGCAGACAGCACGTCCTTCTCTGTGAGCCGCTCTGTGGTTTGGGAGACGCTGACCCCGTCCGTAGCGGGGTGCCCTGGGAGGGGGGCTCGGGAAGGTTCCGGCCCCCGCGCCCGGCACGGCTGCGTTTGCTGCAGGCCCAGCTCCTGCCGACTTCTACACCCTGGTGGCGCAGCGGCTGGAGGTGCTGGTCCAGGAGCAGCTGAGAGCCCCGCCCAGCCCAGGTGAGGCCCCGAGGCACCTGCGGGAGGCGGGGCGGGGGGGAGGGTGGCCAGGGTTCCGCCCCAGCCACATTCCCGCCTGCCCCCAGAGCTGCAGGACCCCCCAGCCACGGAGAAGGAGGCCGTGCTGCGCCGGCTGGTGGCCCTGCTGGAGGAGGAGGCGGAAGTCATCAACCAGCAGGTGACAGCGGCCCCTCCCCTGGCGAGGACAGGAGCCCAAACCCGCCCGGGCCTGCAGAGGGAGGGGAAAGGGGTGGGGGAGGGGAGGAGTGGGGGTCTAAGGTGTGCTTGACCACAGTAGGGGCCTGGCTTGGGCTGCCCGAGGGCCTGCCGGCTCTGTGCTGGAAGCTGATTGGTTCAGGCGCTTGGGCGGAGCACGTGGGCCTGTAATGTTACCCTCGACCCTAGCCCGGCCTCGGAGACTCTGGCCCTGGGAGCCCACCGGGTTTGTAGCCCGATTGGCTGTGGAGAACTGGGGCGGGGTGTGGGTTCTAGGCCACGGAGTCCAGCTTGGGATTGGCCGATGCGATGGGTGGGGTGTGGCTTAGCGTGGCGGCATCTAGAACTGGCCTGAACCAGGGAGCCACGCCTCCCAGTCTCCTCATTGGTTGACAAGGCCTCCTCCCCCTCTATCCCGCAGCTGGCCTCGGACCCTGCCCTGCGCCAGAAGCTGGCCCGCCTGTCCACCGCCTCTTTCGCCCGGCTGGTGGAGCTGTTCTCTAGCCGCGAGGGCAGCCCCCGGCCGAGCCGCGCGAGCCCCTCCTTGCCTTGCCCGGGGCCCCCGCCGCCTTCCCCGGAGCCCCTGGCCCGCCTGGCCTTGGCCATGGAGCTGAGCCGGCGCGTGGCCCACCTCGGGGGCACGCTGGCGGGGCTGAGCGTGGAGCATGTGCACAGCTTCGCACCCTGGATCCAGGCGCACGGGGGCTGGGTGAGCCGGGTGGGGGCGGCGTCCTCCCACGTCCCTGCCCCTCCAAGTGTCCTTGCCCACGCGCCGCCTGCCCGGACCCCCGTGTAGACTCAGGGTTGAGCCCCAGATGAGTGACTGCCCCTCCTCCGCCCCGGGCTTCTGCGGCTCCAGCGTGGGCAGAGCGGTGGTGCCGCCTCCCCGGGGCGCTGTGGGCGCCGTGGGCATTTGTGTGCTCACCGGCTGCGGCTGTCCCGCCGGCCACCTCCGCACGAACGCCCATCCCGGGGAGCCCCTGCCTCGCCCCCTCGCCCCTCCTGGTCTGCTCCCCTGTCACCCCGTGCCGCCTTTCCCTGTCCCCACTTGAGTCGGAGGCCGCCTCCCTCCGCTCCTGTTCCCTCCCCGCCTGCCGCTCGCGGCCTTGTCTGCAGTGCCCGGTCAGGGCGGGCTTGGTCTCCAGCCCGGGCCAGGCTCTGCGAGTGTAGCCATTGCTTCCCAGATCGGCAGGAGTGGGGTACGGGGAGGAAGAGGCCGGTAGGGCTGGAGCGGGGTGTGCACAGGGGCGAGGAGAGAGTAGCAGGGGCACTCACACCCTGCAGGCCTCTGAGCCGCGGCTGCTGCGAGGGAAGCGACCAGTGGGAGGTTGACAGGCGCCCCCTGGAGGCAGAGTGGGGGAGGGCAGCGGAGGAGACGGGCGAATGGGCCGGGCGAGGCAGGGATGCGGCCCGGGCAGCTGCGCAGAGGCACTGAGCTCCTGGGGACGGGGCAGGCGGCGCCTGTGTTCGTCCATTTCCATTGCTACAGCAAAATACCTGAGGCTGGGTGCATCGTGAGCAACAGTCTTGCCGGCCTTGTGGGCCACAGCACCGGTTTCCCCAATCTCCCTGGCTAAGACCTTAGCGGGCCGCGCCAGATGCGATTAGGGCACTGCGGGGCCGGCCCTGGCGCTCCTGTCCGCCCTCTCGCGAGGACCAAGCTCGTCCCGCGGAACTGCCCGCCTACGTGCACTCCCAGTGACCTGACGAGCTCCCACTCGCCCCCACCGCCTCGCACGGCCACGCGGAGGGCCCCGCGGGGACCCACTCAGGAGCGGAGGGGACCGGAGGTGGCCCAGTTAGGAGTGAGGCCTGCTGGCCCCAGCACTGCTGAGCAGGGGGGAAGAAGCAGGGCCGGCTGCTGGGCCTTGTAATCGGAGATGGTCCCAGCCCCCAGAGCCGCCTGGTGGGGTGGGCCGATGGCCTTCCCCTGGGGCTGGGAGGAAAACCCCCAAGGCACAACCCCAGTGGTTACAGTGCCAGGGCTGTGATGGCCTTCCCGCTGCGACCCTACCCCCCCAGAGCCGCCTGGTGGGGTGGTCTGGATCGCCTTCCCCGGGGCTGGGAGGAAAACCCCCTCCCCAGGGTTTGGAGTGGAGATTTGGACACAGTCACAACCCCAGGGGTTACAGTGCCAGGGCTGTGCCGGCCGCTGGGTCTCTGCCGCGCCTCCCTCTGGCTGCGGCCTCACTGGGCTGTGCTCACGGGCTGCATTTCTCCTCCAGGAGGGCATCCTGGCCGGTTCCCCCGTGGACTTGAACTTGCCCTTGGACTGAGCTCTTCCCCGAAAGCGTTGCCGGACTGGACCTCACGCCCCTGCCTTCGCCGTGGGCTCTCCAAGCCTTCCTCTTCCACTCAGGGCGGTGGGGTGGTGGCTGCCCTACCTGTTTTTGCCAAAAAAAAAGAATTTGTTTAAACACTTTTCTTATTAAAAAGGTCAAAAGACATTTCGTTGTCTGTCCTTTCCCTGGAGAAGGAAGTTCTGAGTAGAGGTTTGGCTCAGTGCCGGCGTGGGGTCCAGACCGGGCGGCCGTTCTGGGGATGCTCCCGGCGGAACCCGCGAGCTGCAGGCCGGGCCGGTGTCGGAGGGCATCTGTGGGCGCTTCCGGCCCGGCACTGAGCTGGGTCAGCCCCTGAGGGAAGTGACCGTCCGCCTTCCTGGGGATCCAGGACTCTGCCCCCCAACCTTTCTCCTGGTTTCTCCTCTACCTGTAGGGCAGTGGCTTTCCGGCTATTTTCGGGCCAGCGCCCGCCCCAGAATGTGTCAAAGCCTGGGCTTCCGGCACAGTGCGGTCTGGAGCTCCCTGGTGGCCAAGCCGATTTCCCAGAGCAGAGCTGGGTTCCCGGGGAGGGCGGGGCCTGGGGGCCGCAAGCGGGCACTTTGTGTCGGGCCTGCAGCCGCTACTTTGTGTCCTGCGTTTTCAACTTTGTTTCTTCCGGGGGTGAGCTCGACTTCCGGCCTGGAAGGCTGTGCGGCGCCCTCGGGAAAACCCAGGTGCTGGCTCCCAGGGGCGGGCGCGTGCAAAGTGCCCGCTGATGGTGGCGGGGTGCACAAGGGGTGCCTCCTGCCAGAACTTTCCGGAGTGCCAGCTCAAGTCCCAGCTCCTCTACTTTATCCAGCTCTGCATGCATGCTGGGGCAGTGACCCGGACACCCAGGTCCCTGCCACCCCCTGGGAGACCCACGTGGACTTCTCCAGGCTCGTCTGGGCCCGCCAGGCCCAAACAGGCCTGCCACAGGGGCTGGCGCTGTGGCGTAGCGGGTGGGGCCGCCTCCCCATGTCAAGCTCCCTGCAGGATGGCCTGGGAGACCCGGGTGGGGTCTGGCCTGGCCCAGCGCAGCCCTCCGCACCCACCTGCCACCTACGTAAGCGGTTTCACCAAACTAAACTGGGTGCGTGTAATGTCCGTGACCTGCACCTCGAATAAAACTGGCTTAGCAGAACCCCAAATGTTTCCATTCTACTTTCTGAGATGGAAACACCGCCTTGCCCCCCCCCTCCCCGAGCGATTCTCCCTCTAAGCAATGGCGTGCTGGGGGAGGGGCTACATTCATTTAAATCTGAGGGGCGGGCTTTCAGCCTAACCGACGAGGCCCCTACATCCCGCCCTCTATGCCTGGCTCCAGCTCCAGGTCCCTACTAAACCGCAGCAGCTGGGCCCCCCACCCACGTGGGAGGCCGGGACGGAGCTCCAGGCGCCCAGCTTCTGGGCCTGGCCTTTGTGGGACATCTGGGGCGGAGACCCAGGCAGTGGGAGTGTGCTCGCTCGCGCTCTCCGCCTCTGCCCTCGGGGGTGCTAGGGAGCGGGTGGGAGGCAGGGGCGGGGGCCCGGTGCTCGGACGCGGGGAGCCCTGGAGAGCGGGAGGCGAGCTGATAGGTCATCCAGGGAACCTCCCTGTGCTCGAGTGGACCGGGCGGGAAGCCCGCCGGGGCGTGGAAAGGCGCCGGCCCGAGGACTGCGGCGGGGTGCACGCACTCAGCGCCCGGCATTAGCCTCCACTGCGTGCCTGCGTGTAGATCCGGGAGGGCTTCCCGGAGGCGGCAGCGGCCGGACGCCCGCACTGACCGCTGGGTGCCGGCCAGACAAAGGGAGGAGGGCGTTCCTGGCAGGAGGCGGGACGTGGCGAAGGCCCGGCGGCCCAGAGGGGGCTGCTGGGTCCCAGACTTGGCGCCGTTAAGGACGGGGCGCGGGTGACAGGCGTCCACGCCTGGCTCCCATCAAGCCCTCCCTGCCTCGGGGCCTCGCGCTGCGTCCGTTCCTGTCCCCGGGTGAACGGGCACAGGCTCCCCGGCTCCTGCAGGACTCCCCTCGAGCTGCCAGGACCCACCGGACGGACGATGAGCGGCAGTTCCTCTGAGCCAATCGCTGGTGCCGAAAGGCCGGCCTGGCTCGCTCCCCGTGGGCCAATTGCCGTGTTCTCCTTGAGGGCCGTGCTCGGCCAGAGCTAGCCAGAGGCCTGGTGACGTCACCTTCCGGCTTAGCCAATAGCAGCGATCAGGTGGCGGGTCAATTCGTTGATGGACAGCTCTGCTTCAAGACGTCCGCTTAGCGCGAGGACCGCCGGGAAGTTTTGAGGAGGTGCTGGGCGGACACTCCTGGTTAACTTTGTCCAATCAGTAGACGGGGTTCTTGAGATGGACAGGCAGCTTCTCCCATCCCAGTCGACTTAAGGGGGCGGGGCTGTGACCGCCAGACTGGGAGGGCCCTGGCCTTTGACGGGCGTCTTCGGCACCCAATTGCTACACGGTATTTTCAGACGGGCCGCCGCCGTTGCCAATGAAATCTCCTAGCGCGGTAGCGGTAGGCGTGTCGTCGACCCTCCGGTATAAGGCGGTCCCGGGGGAGTGAGGAGAAAGGGGGGGGTCTCGGCTGCCGGAGGAGGAGGAGGAGTAGGTGCGGGTGAAGATGGCGGCAGCCGAGGCCGCGAACTGCATCATGGAGGTGAGAGCCCGGAGCGCCGCCGGGGATGGGGGCGGCCTGGCGTCGGCGTTTTACGCTCCCGCGGTGGGGAGGGGGCTCTGAGTCGCCGAAGTGGGGCTAAAAGGGCCCCTGGCCGCGCGGAGGGAGCGGCGAATGCTCCGGATCTGAGGATATCGCTGGAGTTGGGGGGTTCCCTCGCTTTCTGGGGCCTTCGATACCCGGCTGAGCCGAGGGGCTCATCCCCCCTCCCACGTGGAGGAGGGCCGGGGGCGCTTCCGGCCGGGCCCCCACGTGGCTGCGGCGCGGTGGGTGGGGAGGGGGTGTGCCGATCCCGGTGGCCCGGCGGACTCCACGTGCGGGACAAAGGCCCCGCCCCCGCCCGGAGGAGGGGGTCCGGTGGGAGCCTCCGACCCCCTCGCAGAGCCCCTCCAGGGCTGCTCCCCGGGGACCGGGTTGCACGCGCTGGGGTGGGGTGTGCCTGCTGACCGGCCCCTCGGAAGGAGTCTTGGGGGGCGGCGCTGGTCCCCCCTGCACACGGGGCCAGGGACCTCCGCGCGGCGTGGGAGAGAGATGGAGAATTGCAGCGCCCCCCCAGCTCCTCCTCTGCCCCCGGGCTCTCCCCGGGCCGGGGCTTCGGGAGCTGGGGGATGGGTCATGCCCCTGTGACCTCCCTGTGCGGTGGGGGGGCACCTAGATGGAGATCTCCCCGATAGGGCGCCGCGCACCCCCTGGTGGCCAGTTCTCGGCGTGTGGGAGGGACCTTCTTCATGGGCGTGTCCGCAAGCCCACCTCCCCGTTGGAGCCCTCCAGGGTGGGCGGAGGGAGAGTGTTGGCCGGGAAGGCGATGGGATGAGAAATGCACCGCGCGCGGGCTGTGAGCTGTGCCCGCTGGGTTCCCGCGTGTGCGAGCGTGGGAGATGACCTTGCCCGGCCTGACGGAGGGTCCTGGTTTGCAGCGAGATTTCGGCCCTGTGCAGCCATGGGGTGAAGGTTCCAGTTTGGGTGGTTGCAAGCCCTCCCGGGACGGGGCACGCATGGGTGGTATTCGATACCGCTGGCTTGGGAGAATTTGGGGAGAGGGCCTGGAGCCAGGTGGGCCGTGGCCTGTGACTTGGCCCCTCTGAAGAGGTGTGGTGTGGCGGACTGTCACCCCTCGTAGCGTTCTCGGGATGGGGGTGCAGCACTCACTGCCCCGCGGGGCCCCCTTGACTCTCCTGGGGAGAGTGGAGGAAGTGACTTCCCGGAAGTCACGCGTGGGGGCTTCAGGGTCTGGGTGGCCGAGACGGGCCACCTGTGGGGCCGTCCTCGCGGGGCTGGCCTCCCGGCTCCTGCCCTTCCTGGTTTTGTGTGGAGCTTCCTGAAGCCACGGCGGGAGCCGGGAGCCGGGGTGCTGGCGCTGGGGGTGGCCGCGTGCCCAGCCCTCTTTCTGGAATCCTGCCCCACGGGAGGCCTTGGGGGCGCACCCCGCCGGCCCCCCTCGCTCCAGCTATTCAGGGCACCGGGGATGGGGTGTGAGGAAGCGTCACCTAATCTGGGGGGATTAGGCAAGGAGCAGGAGGGACAGCTGGCGCTGCCCGTGTGCCCGGCGGACGCCAGGTCCTCGGCCGGGGTGGGGGCAGGCCGCCATCTCTCCAGCCACAGCTGGGATAGGAGACCCCGCTTCTCCCTCCACTTCTCCCCTCCCTTTCTCACCGCCCCATCACTGACTCCCTCCTCACAGCGCCCAGCCCGGAGCAGGAAAGTGAAGGGATCCCACTCCCCAGAGACTGGCCCTCCCTGGCCTCTCCCGTAGCTAATCCTCTCTCCCTGTACTCTCTCCTAGAATTTTGTAGCCACCTTGGCTAATGGGATGAGCCTCCAGCCGCCTCTTGACGACGTAAATATCCTTTTGTGAGACCCCTCCCACCCGCACCTGCACATAAACCCATCTCCCCACACGGCCGGCCCCCCACCCGCACCTCCACATCAGTCTGTCTCGCTCTGAGACCCGCCCCCACCTGCAGCTCCACACAAGTCTCTCGCCACACGGCTGGCCCCTCCCACAGGCCTCACGGTGGTCCCTGTGGCTTCAAACCAGCTTCCCCAGAAGCCCCCGCCACACTTAGTGCCAACCCCTCCAGGGTCACGGCCCCTGCTGGCCCCGGTTCCGTGGCTGCTTCCTTAACTCCATCTCCAACCCCCTGGCCCTTCCCCGCGTCTGCCCCAGTCCTGCCTTCCCTTCCCCTCCCCTCCCCAGCTGTGGGCTGAGCTAGAGACGGGGGCAGAGAGACTGGAGAGATGGTAGGCGGGCCTGCGGCATCGGGCGCTCCCCTGGACGGTGCTCTGGGGGGTCCTGGACGTGGCGAACGGGGATCGTAGGTTGTGGGGGCTGCGGGGACTCCAGGGCCGTCACGGCTATGATTCGGGGGTCTCGGTAACACTCCTGAGGGAAAGGCGGGGAGGCGGAGCCCCTGGATCTAACCGTGCCCCGTCCCCTCCCTGCCAGGTGTCCTGCGGCCAGGCCGAAGGCAGCGAGAAGCCCAACGCCGAGGACATGACGTCCAAAGACTACTACTTTGACTCCTACGCCCACTTCGGCATCCACGAGGTGAGTGCGGCCCTGAGGCCTGTGCGTGCGTAGGAATATTTGCATATCTTCATGTTATCGGAAGCGGCTGGTTCCCTCACCCCAGTGCCTGCAGGAGCTAGGGTTGGCGCAGCCAGGAGCCAGGGCCGCCCACGTGAGCACCTGTTAGGGGCTGCCTGGGGAGAGGAGGCGTGGGGTCTGGAACTCGGGCACCCTGGATGCGATCCGGGCCGCCCAGGGTTAGGCCTGTGAGGTCTGGGTGGGTTAAGGGTTGAGGATGGATGGAGCTGAATTTCCCAAGCAAGCGCACTGCCTCCCTGGCAGCCAGCCCACCTCGGCCCCTCTACTGCGCCTGCGCAGCTGGTACTCCTGGGTCAGCTCGGCCCAGCCGTTGCCTTGGAGACCAAGCCTGGTGCTCTGTAGGACCCGAGCCTGGGTGGGCGCGCGCGCATGCGTGCCTGAGCCCGCCACGGAGGTCACGGCCTGCCGGGCCTGCCGGTCTCTGCCGCCCTCTAGTGACCGGCAGTGGGACTGCGCCCCAGCCCCCGTGGCTTCCGAGTCCGTTTCACCGAGAGACCATGCAGCTGGGGTGACATTCCAGGACGTTTCTCCCTTGGCTGCTTGCTTTTTTTTTTTTTTTTTTTTTTTGACAGGTAGAGTAGACAGTGAGAGACAGAGAGAAAGGTCTTCCTTCCCTAGGTTCATCCCCCAAACGGCCGGCGCTGTGCCGATCCAAAGCCAGGAGCTTCCTCCTGGTCTCCATGGGGTGCAGGGCCCAAGCACTTGGGCCATCCTCCACTGCACTCCCGGGCCACAGCAGAGAGCTGGCCTGGAAGAGGAGCAACCGGGACAGAATCCGGCGCCCCGACCGGGACTAGAACCCGGTGTGCCGGCGCCGCTAGGTGGAGGATTAGCCTAGTGAGCCGCGGCACCAGCCCTGCTTTTCTTATTATAAAATTGCGTTGTTCATATAGATGTATTTTTCTTAAATCTACATTTTAAAAATCTTTTAAAGTCTCTGGCGAAGGCAGAGAGACAGAGATGTCCCATCAAATGCTCCTAAGCGCCAGGGCTGGGCCAGGCTGACGCTGGGAGCCAGGAGCTCCACCCAGGTCTCCCACGAGTCACCTGCTACCTGCCTGGGCTGTGGGGGCGGAGCAGGGACGCCCCCAGGCGCGGCCGTGCTGTGGCAGACACCCACCCTGTGCTTATACTCTTTCCCCTGTTTTAATTCATCTTATTAATTTGAAAAGCAGAGTGACAGGGAAAGAAAGCCTCCGTTTGCTGGTTCACTCCCCACAGGCCAGGGCTGGGCCGGCCGAGACCAGGAGCCTGGACCCCACCCAGGTCTCCCACGTGGGAGGCGGGGCCCAAGCGCTTGCACCACCTTCGGCTGCCTCCCCAGACGCACTAGCCGGGAGCTGGACTGGAAGTGGAGCATCCGGGACTCGAACTGTGGTTGTGGGTCCCAGGTGGTGTTGGCTTGGCTCGCGCGCCAGGGCTGTGTGGTCTCCGTCATTCCAGTTCCTGTCCGTGCGCTGCTGGAGGGAGCCCTGCAGACCCCGGCTGAGCTGAGCTTCCTCCCCCGGTCTGATTTTTACAAGTAGGAAAACAGGTGCACACCTCCCGGTGTTGTTTCCAGGGCTCAGAGCCCGCAGTGGGGCCGCCCCCGGCCGTGCAGCCCGGCTGTGGGGGGCTGGCGCCCTCATGGTGGCCGCGTGCTCTCGCCCTAGGAGATGCTGAAAGACGAGGTGCGCACGCTCACGTACCGCAACTCCATGTTTCACAACCGGCACCTGTTCAAGGACAAGGTGGTGCTGGACGTGGGCTCGGGCACCGGCATCCTCTGCATGTTCGCCGCCAAGGCCGGGGCGCGCAAGGTCATCGGGGTGAGTCTGGGGCGTCTGGGCGGCGAGGGCGGCCAGGGCGGGGAGCTGCCGGGGGCTCACCCTTCTGTCTGGCCCCCAGATCGAGTGCTCCAGCATCTCTGATTACGCGGTGAAGATCGTCAAAGCCAACAAGCTAGACCACGGTGAGCCCCGGAGGAGGAGGGGTCTGTGGGGGCGGAGTGGGCGACCCCCAGTCCCACAGGGCACAGCTCAGAGCAGGACACGCTGGCCGCCTGCGGAGAGAGAAACTCAGAATTGCAGAGAGGGAGAGGGAGAGAGAGAGAGGTCCTCCATCCGCTGGTTCTCTCCCTGAATGGCCGCCATGGCCAGGGCAGGGCCAGGCCGCAGCCAGGAGCCAGGAGCTTCATCCAGGTCTCCCACGTGGGGCCATCTTCCACCACTTTCCCAGGCGCATTAGCAGGGAGCTGGATGGGAAGTGGAGCAGCCGGGACTTGAACCGGTGCCCGTGTGGGTGCTGGCGCTGCAGGCAGCGCTTTACCCGCTGCGCCACAGCTCGGGCCACGTGCACGGTTCTCATCGGCATCTTGTGCAAATCCATTGCCCTTTGCCCTTTGCTGTTTGGCTGCTGCAGATGCTGTTCTGTCCCCTGGCTGTGTCCTGCGCCAGGTGCCGCGGCTGTTTGTTTCTTTTTTGTAATGTGAAAGACACACACACACACACACACACACACACCCCGCTGGCTCCCTCCCCAGTGCCTGCAGCAGCTCGGGCAGGGCTCCCCCAGGCCTCCCACGGGGGCAGGGCCCGGCCTCGCGAGCCTGGGGGTGCCAGGAGGTTTCCCAGGTCCGAAGGCTTCCAGGAGCGGAGGCATTCTTTCAGCGGATTCATTGGAAAGGCTGAGGGAGAGAGAGGTCTGTTGTCTGCTGGTTCGCTGCCCAGGTGCCCGCCACAGCCCAGGCTGGGCCAGGAGCTCCGCCGGTCCCCCGCGTGGCTGCAGGGCCCAGCACCTGGGAGGCGCACCCGCAGGGCAGCCTGCTTTGATGTCTGAAGACCAGGGCTGGCCGCAGCCCCGGGGAGGGGTCCGCCGGCCCCGGGGCTGACGGCGCCCCGCCCGCCCGCAGTGGTGGCCATCATCAAGGGGAAGGTGGAGGAGGTGGAGCTGCCCGTGGAGAAGGTGGACATCATCATCAGCGAGTGGATGGGCTACTGCCTCTTCTACGAGTCCATGCTCAACACGGTGCTCTATGCCCGCGACAAGTGGCTGGTGAGACCCGGGCGGCTGGGAGGGCTGGTGCGCATGCGCACGCCTGTGGCTCTGCCCCGGGCGCCCTCTGGCGGCCCTGTGCGGTGTAGACAGGGTGGAGGGGTGGGAACTCCATTCACGGCTGCCCCCGCCCCCTCCGCAGGCCCCTGACGGCCTCATCTTCCCGGACCGCGCCACCCTGTACGTGACAGCCATCGAGGACCGCCAGTACAAAGACTACAAGATCCACTGTGAGCCCGGGGCCGCGCGGGGGTGGGCGCGGGCTGGGGCGGGGCGGGGCTGCGGCGGGCTCACCCCTCCTCCTGCCTGCCCGCAGGGTGGGAGAACGTGTACGGCTTTGACATGTCCTGCATCAAAGACGTGGCCATCAAGGAGCCCCTGGTGGACGTGGTGGACCCCAAGCAGCTGGTCACCAACGCCTGCCTCATCAAGGTGAGGGCGGGGCGGGCGGGGGACCAGGGGCCGATTGGGAATGGCGGGGGCGGGGTGGGGGGGCGAGGCTGTGCGCGGGGGCGTGGAGGACGGGGGCGAGGCGCGTGCGGCGCGCGCCTCAGGCGGCCTGTCCCGCAGGAGGTGGACATCTACACCGTGAAGGTGGAGGACCTGACCTTCACCTCGCCCTTCTGCCTGCAAGTGAAGCGGAACGACTACGTGCACGCGCTCGTGGCCTACTTCAACATCGAGTTCACGCGCTGCCACAAGCGCACCGGCTTCTCCACCAGTGAGCGCCGCCTCGGGCCCTCCCCGCGGGGGGGGGTGCGGGCCGGGCGGGGGCCGCGGGGCTGAGCGCGCGCCGCCCCCAGGCCCCGAGTCCCCGTACACGCACTGGAAGCAGACGGTGTTCTACATGGAGGACTACCTGACGGTGAAGACGGGCGAGGAGATCTTCGGCACCATTGGCATGCGGCCCAACGCCAAGAACAACGTGAGGCGCGGCCGGGGGCTGGGGCGGGCCGGGGGCTGGGGCTGGGGGCGGCGCTGACGCGACTGGCCGCCAGCATGTCCAGGGCGGGGTGTGCGGGAAGTGGGGGCTGGTGGAGCTTCGGGAGCGGGCTGGCAGGGACCGCAGCCCCCGGAGCGCTCCTCGCTGCCCCACCACGGGTGGCACAGTGTCGCCTGTCACAGCAAAGCTCCCGGGAGGAGGTGTCGTGGAGCTGTGGCCGCGGCAGGGTCAGGGCACGCGGGGCCTCCGCGTGTGGACGGCGGGGTGCGGGGCTGAGCCTGGGCCCACGCCTCCCCCAGCCCCTCATGGCCGCGCCCTCTCCACAGCGCGATCTGGACTTCACCATCGACCTGGACTTCAAGGGCCAGCTGTGCGAGCTGTCCTGCTCCACCGACTACCGGATGCGCTGAGCGGCGCCGGCGTCTCCCGCCCCGGCCGGCTGGCCCTGCGCGGCCCGTGGCGTTCGTTCCTAGGCGGTCCCGGGGCTCCCCCTTCCTCTCCCTCCCTCCCACAGAAGAGGGTTTTAGGGGCATGGGCTGGGGGGATGGGGAGGGCACATCGTGACTGTGTTTTTCATAACTTATGTTTTTATATGGTTGCATTTACGCCAATAAATCCTCAGCTGGGACGCAGCTCGCCTCCTGGGGTCGGCGGCGGTTGGGGTTGGGGGGGGGGCTGCGGTCTCAGGCTCCGCCCTCTGTCTGCCCACTGCTGCTTCCCACTCTGGGTCAGGCCCCAGCCTCCCTGTGATGGCCGAGCCAGGCCTTCGGCTTTCCAAACACCGCCCCCCACCCACATCTCAGTTCCCCTCGGGCTGTTTTCTCCAAGGCCAGACCTGGGCTGACTCAAGTATCGCCCAGCGCTCTGACTGGGAACCTGTGGCCTAGCGTGGGTGGGGGTTGGGGGCCCTGCAAGGCTGGGGGCTGGAGACCAGGGAGTTTGCCTCTGAGGAGGCCCTGACGGACACAGCTACAGGTCGGCAGGGAGGGCCCTACCTGCCCTGGTTCCACAGGCGGCCCAGGGACTCCAGGATTCCGCCGCCATCTGTCTAGGCAGCTCCCTCCAGCCTCCCTTTTTTCCGGGGAACTGCTACTGTATCCCTCCCAACCTGCTACTGTGTCAGCCCCATCCACTTCCAGGTGCCCTCAAAGGGGCGGGGCCTCCTGGGGCGCGTGCCAGCGCAGCCCCTGCATTGCGCTGTGGCTGGTGCTCCTAGACTTTGGGCCTGTTTGGCCCCTGCCTGGAAAGTGGACGCTTAACCTTCATTTTCCCTCCAGAGCGGCCAGGCCCAGGGAGGGGATGGGGCCGTACTCCGGAAGGGCCGTGTCGGTTTCCTGCGCCCAGAGCCCTCCTGATCCTGTTGGTGCTCCGGGCTCCGCGGGCGGGGAGATTGCGCGGGGCGTGGGCCCTCCCTTCCGCCACGCTGCTTTTGCGCTCCTGTGGGCCGGCAGGTGAAGCGCACCTCCTCCAGTTCCACCATGATCCCTCCCCAAGCGACTCTGGCAGGTTCTCCAGCACCGCGGTGCCTCTGTCGCCATCCCCGGAGACCACGCGTGGGCTCCACTGTGCCTCCTGCAAGGAGCCCTCGGGGAAGATGGGGTGCCTGATGCCGTCTCTGCTGGGTCCCGGCCTTCAGCAAGGGCGCTTGCGCAGTGCGCAGCTCACTGAGCGACCCCTGGCATGCGTGCACCGGGGGCTGCCGTCCCGCTGAACCCATTCCTGAGCAGAGAGTGCTAACGTCAGATAGTTCCGGAGTCTGCTTCTCTGGGCCCATTTCATTCTCAGTCTGGTTCTTGGCTCTAACGTCGGTCGTCGGTCCCCGGGTGCCCTTCCTCTCCCAGAAGCCTCCCACCCCTACCCCAGCCGTCCAACGTGGACCCAGTCTGCTGGAACATTTCTTGTGCACTTCGGCCCTGGCACCCAGAGGTGCGCTAGAGTCCCTCGCAGGAGCGGGTGCGGGGCCCAGAGCACGGGGTGCCGGCGGCAGGCGGAGGGGGCGGTGAGGAGTCGAGAGCCAGGCGGCGGGGGAGGCTGAGGGTGGGACCGGACGCACGGAGAGGATTGGACGCGTCGCAGAAGGAGGCGGGAACAGGAGGCCGAGGGGAAGGGGGCGGGGATAAAGCGAGCCCAGAATACCCGGCCAGGCACACGCGAGGCAGAAGGCGAGGTTTCGGGTGCCGGCTGGCCCGCGGTGCGCAGGACCTCGGAGGTCCGTGCACCGACTCGTGGCCGTGCCGCACGGAGATCGGACGTATGCGAGCTCCAGAACCGGGCCCGGCGCTCAAGCTCGGAGAGAGGGGGGCGTGCTTAGGGCCGGGGCCTGGGGCCCGAGCGGCAGCCCCCTGACGGCCTGGTAAGTCCAGGACCTCAGGGCCCGCACTCCTGGGTGCGCGCGGGAGGGGCCTGCCTGGGCCGGCGTGCCAGCCTCTCCATCACAGTCCCCCGCTCCCAGCCTCAGCATCCCGGCTGCGAGGCATGCGCAGTGGCGCCCTCCCGGCCTCCCCTCGGTCCGGGGCGGGGGAGGGGAGGCTGGGCCACCCCCACAAGCCGATGAATTTCTGGACACTCCCGGCCCGGACCTCTGCTGCGGGAGGGGAAGCAGACACGGCCTGGAGAGTGCTGGCGTCCGGCTGCTGTTAGTTCCACACGGGTCTCAAGATCCCGCAGCTCCCCCTGGCCCACTCGCGAATCTCGAGTCTTCCACGGGGGGCGGGGCGACCCTGCCCCCGCACCACGCTCCCGGCCGCCGCAGGAGGGGCCCGCGCGCTCCGCCTCCAGCCTCTGTGCGTTCACAGAGGTCCCCAGCTGACGTCCCTGCACCTGCGGGTGTCCCACCCCGACCCTCGAAGCAGGTGCTTCGGGGAGGGCGGGCGGGCGGGGTCCTCTGTTCTCGAATCTGCCGGAGGGGAGGCTGGGCGCGCGGACCCCTGGGTCTGAGGGAGGAGGGGCTGGGGGCTGGACTCCTGGGTCCGCGGGAGCCGGGGCTGGGGGCCTGCGGACTGACCCTCCTCCTCCTCCCCCTCCTCCCGCCAGGGCTCCCGCACGACATGGCCGAAGCGCGCCAGGCGGTGAGCTGCCGGTCCTCGCTGACCGCGGACGGGGCGGAGGTGGAGCTGAGCGCCCCGGTGTTGCAGGAGATCTACCTCTCTGGCCTGCGCTCTTGGAAGAGGCACCTCTGGCGTTTCTGGGTGAGGGCTGCTGGTTGGTTTCCTTCCGGGAACCCAGATCCCAACTTCCGGGATGCTCGCGGCCCGCTTTCGGCCACTTCTGGGGTCTCTCAGGCTTTGAGGGACACATCAGGGGTAGCTCACTTCTGGGACCCTCAGCCTTGCCTTCGGAGAGTCCCTGTTCACCTCTCCCGCCCCCTCCCCGAACCCCGTGCCGCCGCGTCCAGATCAAGATGCTGAGTGGCCCCTACCCTAGCCCACTGGGTCTGGCAGTCCCCCCTCCTGAACCCCCAGTCTGCTCACCAAAATCTCTGCTCTCCGTGGCTACACACTGCTGCCCCGCCCAGCAGGCCTTCCACGGGGGTCCCCGTTCTAGAATGCTGGCACCATCTATGGACAGTGTCCCCCTGCTGGTCACATCGTCTGTCTGCGAAGCAGTGTCCTGGACACCTGTGGGGTCAGCCCCGGCTGAGTTGGAATCCTGGGACCTCCCCCCGCCCCCGCCATGTCCTCTGGGGTGGAACGTGGGTGTGGCACCTGCTGCCATAGCTTTTGACTGTGTCAGTTCCATTCGCTCCCCCCAACATCCAGAGCACCTTGCAGGGTGGGGGGGCACTGCCGTTGGCACTGGGGACCCAGCCGAGAACCAGGAGGAAGGAATCCTGCCACTACAGGGCTCTGCGTTCAGCTGAGGGAGAAGATAAGGGTGCAGATCGCAGAGCAAGGTGGCGCTCCTTGGAGGTGGGGAAGCGGGATGTGGGGGTGTGACCTCAGGGGAGCCCCTGAAACCCGCTGCGAGAGAAGCGAGTCTGTTACAGCTGTGAGTGGCCTTGGCCTGGGACCGACTCAGCAAACAGCGTTAACAGAGGGCCATGCCCTTCCTGTGGCGCAAGGTACCCGGGCACAGGTGCACCTCATACACACACGCACACACACACACACACACACAGGCACACACACACCCCACCACAGTCCATACAGAAAGGCAGCCTTAAACATGTGCAGTCCTCACGTTCTGACAACACCCGCTGAACCAACTCAAGACGACGTCGCCACCATTCTAGAACCTTCCTTCCAGCCCGTGTTCAGCCTCCTCACCTCCGCCACAAGGCAACCACTGATGGGATTTCTGTCCTCACAGACTGATTTTTGCCTGGTGTTGCCTGGTCCAGTGTTTTGACGGTCACCTCTTTCTTTGAATGGAGACCCGAAATCCTCTGCAGAATCAATGTCCCCTGTGCCCAGAAGCCCCCACCGGACCCTCCCCAGAGCACCAGCTGTCCAGAGAATGGGGGAGGGGGCAGGAGCCTGCACAGGCTCACTGCTGACGCAATACCTTTTTCAACCATGTCCCAGCGACACTGGTTTGATGTGGGAGTGTGGGACCCTCAGATGTGGAGGGGGCGGGCAGGCTGGACGTCCTTGTGAGAATTTGAAGAGTTGACCCTTGTTAAGGGCACGTGCGATGCAGCCAGTGCTCCATGAGCACCGGGAGTTTGGTTCATTCCTCGTCGCTGCATGACCAGGTGGTTCTAGAAGGCTGAGCCCAGCTGCAGACCCCGCCCTCACCCGGGGCACTCACTCCCCTCCGGACTGGCCTCCCCAAGGGCGGGACCAGACGCGGCCATCGTGGAGGGGACAGCGACGGAATGGATGCCCTTTCTTCCCCCGCAGAATGACGTTGTCACTGGGGTTTTCCCTGCCAGCCCCTTTAGCTGGCTGTTCCTCTTCGGCGCCATCCAGCTCGCCTGGCTCCTCCAGCTCGACCCTTCCCTGGGGCTGATGGAGAAGATCAAGGAGCTGCTGCCGGACTGGTGAGGCCCCCGTGCGGCCGCGAGGCCCCCTCCGCCCCCAGCCGACACCCCGTGGGTCTCCCTGGCCGTGGGGTGTGCCGGGAAGGAGCCGCTTCTGAGGCTGACTTTTGGTCGGGTTAATGAAGGTGCAGAATCCAGGCGAGAGGGGCGGTCTCCTCTGCTCCCTCTGCACTCTCTCCAGCCTGGCTGCCGCTTTGCTGAGAGAGTGGCGAAGGAGCAGACGTCAAGACAGAGCTAAGAGAGGAAGGGCCAGCTCCGTGCCCCAGAGCACGCAGGAGAAGTGGGGGCCTTAGGAGTGTCCTCATGGTTGCCTTCGGGGAGAGTTTGCAGGCCAGGTGCAGCACGGCAGTGGAACCAAGGGCTTGCGTTAATTCTGGGGAGGAAATGCACACCTTGCACAGGGGCTCCCACGGGGCGGAGTCAGATCTAGAAGTTTCCAGGAAGGCTGGGTTTACGCAGTCTGCAGAGGGGGAGTGGCACAGCGCAGGCCGTGCAGGGGAGGTGCGCCCACCTGTTGGACTGCAGTTCCGCACGCTTTGGGACCGTCTTCCTGAACCTGAGCTTGCATTGGCATCACCTGGGCTGATTCAAACACTGACTGTCAGGTGGGCGTTGGGTGCAGCCGCTACGATGCTGCTTGCGACCCATCCGCATCGACTCGAGTCCTGACCCTGTCTCCGAGTCCCGTTCCCTGCTAGCCTGCGCCCTGGGAGGCAGTGGGTGACGGCTCAAGGACTCGGGTCTCTGCTGTCCGCGTGGGAAACCCAGATTGAGTTTTGGTCTCTTGACTTGCACCTGGCTGTTGTGGGAGTGAACCAGCGAACAGAGCCATGTCTCACTCTTTCTCTGTGTCTCTGTGCATTTCAAGTAAAATGGAAAGATACACATTCCTTTAGAAACAACACTCATTGCCTCACACCAGCCTAGTACTGTCTCTAGGTCCAGGCAGGGCCCAGAAACCCGCATTCCCATAGACTCCCACGTGGAGCGGCTGCTGCCCAGGGGCCGCACTTGGAGAACCATGGTCTCAGTGTGAGATCTGAATCTGGGAGGGAAAGTGGCCCTTGATAGAAATGATGACCCCCAGCCAGCGCCGCGGCTCACTAGGCTAATCCTCCGCCTTGCGGCGCCGGCACACTGGGTTCTAGTCCCGGTCAGGGCGCAGGATTCTGTCCCGGTTGCCCCTCTTCCAGGCCAGCTCTCTGCTGTGGCCAGGGAGTGCAGTGGAGGATGGCCCAAGTGCTTGGGCCCTGCACCCCATGGGAGACCAGGAGAAGCACCTGGCTCCTGCCATCGGATCAGCGCGGTGCGCCGGCCGCAGCGCGCCGGCCGCGGCGGCCATTGGAGGGTGAACCAACGGCAAAGGAAGACCTTTCTCTCTGTCTCTCTCTCACTGTCCACTCTGCCTGTCAAAAAAAAAAAAAAAAAAAAGGAAGAAATGATGACCCCCCACTTACGGTTTTCTTTTTCCCAAGATTTATCTTGTTTATTTGAAAGGCAGAGAGACAAAGAGATCCTCCATCCACTGGTTCACTTCCCCAAATGGCCACAATGGCCAGGGCTGGACAGGCGGAAGCCAGGAGCCTGGACCTCCATCCGGGTCTCCCACACGGGTGCAGGAGCCCGAGCACTGCTGGAGCCATCCTGTGCTGCTTTTCCCGGCGCGTTTGCAAGGAGCTGGATCGGCAGTGGAACAGCCGGGACTTGAGCCAGTGCTCAGATAGGGAATGCTAGTGTTGCAAGCGTTGCTTAGCTGCTCCACAGCGCCAGCCCAGAGCCTCCCCCCAACCTTTTTAAAGATTTATTTATTTATTTGAAAGTCAGAGTTACAAAGAGAGAGGAGAGAGAGAGAGAGAGAGGTCTTCCATCTGCTGGTTCACTCCCCAATTGGCTGCAATGGCCGGAGCTATGCCGATCTGAAGCCAGGAGCCAGGAGCTTCTTCTGGGTCTCCCACGCGGGTGCAGGGGTCCAAGGACTTGGGCCATCTTCTACTGCTTTCCCAGGCCACAGCAGAGAGCTGGACAGGAAGTGGAGCAGCCAGGACTTGAACTGGCGCCCATACATGATGCCGGCACTACAGGCGGCGACTTTACCCGCTACGCCACAGTGCCAGCCCCCAGGACTCCCACTTTTTTTTTTTTTTTTTTTGATAGGCAGAGTGGACAGTGAGAGAGAGAGACAGAGAGAAAGGTCTTCCTTTTGCCGTTGGTTCACCCTCCAATGGCCGCCGCGGCCGGCACGCTGCGGCTGGCGCACCGGCTGATCCGATGGCAGGAGCCAGGTGCTTCTCCTGGTCTCCCATGGGGTGCAGGGCCCAAGCACCTGGGCCATCCTCCACTGCACTCCCTGGCCACAGCAGAGGGCTGGCCTGGAAGAGGGGCAACCGGGATAGAATCCGGCGCCCCGACCGGGACTAGAACCCGGTGTGCCGGCGCCGCTAGGCGGAGGATTAGCCTAGTGAGCCACGGCGCCGGCCAGGATTCCCACTTCTTAAGCACCTACCTATTTCCATGTCAAATAAGTTTGGGAGCTTGGTGCCCACATGCTGTGGTGTGTGAAAGAGAATCAGCTCCTTTTCAAATAAGGGAAAGGAGCCCTCTGCCTGTCTACTAGGCGCACCTGCCGCAGCCAAACGCCTCGCCCCTCTTCTCTCCCTGCAGGGGCGGAGGGCACCACTGCCTCCGGGGCACCCTGGCGGCCGCGCTGTTTGCCTCCTGCTTGTGGGGAGCCCTGATCTTCACGCTGCACGTGGCTCTGAGGCTGCTCTTGTCCTATCACGGCTGGCTTCTGGAAGCCCACGGGGCCATGTCGTCACCCACCAAGACCTGGCTGGTGGGTGAGAGGCGGAGCCCTGCCCGGCCGCTGCCGGGACCCACGGCCCCGCCCCCACCCCTGCATCTTTGCCTCTCTCTCTCTCTCTCTCTCTGGCCTGCTCCGCCTCGCCCCTCGGTCCCTGACCCCAGGTAGGGGGCCCAGTGACCCAGGAGCGGCCCCTCCCCCAGGCCCTGGTCCGCATCTTCTCCGGCCGCCACCCCATGCTCTTCAGTTACCAGCGCTCCCTGCCGCGCCAGCCCGTGCCCTCCGTGCAAGACACCGTGCGCAAGGTGGGCTTGGGCCCGGGGAAGGGCGCGCGCCGGGGCGGGCTGGGGGCGTGAGCGGCCCTCTCCTCCGCCCTCCCCCTCCAGTACCTGGAGTCTGTCCGGCCCGTGCTCTCCGACGAGGACTTCGACTGGACGGCCGTCCTGGCGCAGGAGTTCCTAAAGCTGCAGGCCTCGCTGCTGCAGTGGTACCTGCGCCTCAAGTCCTGGTGGGCGTCCAATTACGTGAGTCCCGCCCCCTCGACACGCCCCCAGCCCCCAGGCGCTGCCGCGATTGGAGCCTCGCCCTATAGGGCCCACCCTCTGGGCCCCGCCCGTGTGCCAATATCCTGAGCCGCAGCCCAGACGCTCCATAGTGTGAATTCTGCGCTGGCTGTCCAGTGTTTGAGAAATCCAAACACCTTCCCTAGAGGGGCTCTATTTTAGCTATTTATTTTATTTTTTTAAAAGATTTATTTATTTGCAAGTCAGAGTTACGCAGAAAGAGAGAGGTCTTCCATCTGCTGGTTCACTCCCCAGTTGACTGCAATGGCCCAAGCTGTGCCCATCCGAAGCCAGGAGCTTCTCCTGGATCTCCCAAGTGGGTGCAGGGGCCCAAGGACCGGGCCATCTTCTACTGCTTTCCCAGGCCACAGCAGAGAGCTGGATCGGAAGTGGAGTAGCCGGGTCTCGAACTGGCACCCCTATGGGATACTGGATCTTCAGGCCAGGGCATTAACCCACTGCACCACAGTGCCGGCCCCTTAGCTATTTGTTTTAAATATTGACTTACTTATTCAAAAGGCAGAGTGATAGGGACAGGGGTACATCTTCCACCTGCTGGTTCAGTCGCCAAATTCCTGCAAAAACCAGGACTGGCAGGCTCAAGCAGGAACTCTTCCGGGTCTCCCACGCGGGTGCAGGGGCCCAAGCACTCGGGCCATCGTCCCCTGCTTTCCCAGGCCACAGCAGGGAGCTGGGTTGGAGCAGCTGGGACTCTGATGAGGGCTGCCAGTGTCTCGGGCAGTGGCTTAGCCCGCTGTGCCACTGCCCGGGCCGCCAGCTTCTGTTCTGAGTTCAGGAACTCAGTCCTTGGTTGCTCTGAGTTGAGCCCCTCGGGAGCGAGTCAGTGATTCAGCTGAGTCAGAGGTTGCCGGTGATGACAAGGCCAGCAGCGGTGCGAGCCAGGACACAGGCGGTCAGGGACCTCCGCGGGGGACGGGGTCAGGGTCCCGGGAGGATGATGTCGGAGCTGAGGACCCAAGGCGAGCCTGCCGGGTTGCTCGGAAGGGCACGGGCGAAGGTGCAAAAGCTCCCATATGCACACGCATGCACACACACACCATATATGTCTCATGGCACTCCAGCTACTGTCATGCCTGATACACATCCGTGTCTTAACGCCCGGTGAAGAAGACAAACAAGGCCAGCTACAGTTGGACATGGTTTTTTCTTACCACTTAGCATCTTTTTTTTTTTTTAAGGTTTATTTATTTGTTCGAAAGGCAGAATTGAGAGAGAGAGAAGAGACAGAGAAAGAGGGAGAGGTCTTCCATCTGCGGGTTCACTCCCCAAAATGGCTGGGACTGTGCCAGGAGCCTGGAGCTCCATCCGGGTCTCCCACACAGGTGCAGGGGCCCCAAGCACTTGGGCCATCCTCTCCTGCTTTCCCAGGCACGTTAGCAGGGAGCTGGATCAGAAGAGGAGCAGCCGGGACTCGAACCAGCGCCCACATGGGATGCCGAGGCCCAACCTGCCACACCACAGCCCCGGCCCCTGTGCAGAGATTCTTTTTGGTACCCCTGCTCCCCCGGCTGCACTTGCGGCTCTTTTGTGGTTGTAGAAGGAAGGGAGAGCAGTAAGCCTTGTGTTTGCACTTTTGTCTCCAGACTGAGTGTTGTGGGTTTGGGTTTGTTGTTTTGTTTGGTGTGTGTGTGTGTGTGTGTGTGTGTATGATTTTGCTGTTTGCAGCGTCTCCAGCAGAAGGGGGGGGGGATAGAAGACAGTTGTCCGCAGCACAGTGCAGAGGTGCTGGCTGGTGTTGCCGAGGGCAAGAGGTGCGTTGTGCTGGAGGGAGAGCGTGCAGGGTGGCTCAGCTCCTCCAGGCGTGTGATTGACAGCGCTCCTGGCTGTGGGCGGGACTCCACAGAGCCAGCAGTGTGCATTGAATGTCTCTGGGCAGAAAGATCAGCTCAGTGGGCATCCGGATCGTTTTACGAAATGGTCTCACCACGTTCTTGCAGGGACGTGACCCCGTACGAGGACACTGCACAAAGTCCCTGCAGGGGCCGGCGCTGTGGCATGGCAGGCTGAGCCTGCAGTGCCGGCATCCCACATGGGCGCAGGTTTGTGTCCCGGCTGCTCCACTTCCGGTCCAGCTGTCTGGGAAAAGTAGTGGAAGACGGCTCAAGTGCTCGGGCCACTGCCACCCCCAGGGGACACCCGGATGAGGCTCCTGGCTCCTGGCTTCTGGCTTCTGCCTGGCCCAGCCCTGGGTTTTGCGGCCATTTGGGGAGTGAAGCAGTGGAGAAAATCTCTCTCTCTCTCTCTCTCTCTCTCTCTCTCTCTCTCCATCTCTCTGTATCTTTCAAATAAATAAATAAATCTTAAAAAAAAATTCATGGAAAGTGCAGATCTCTGCACATATCGTCTATTTTTTTTTAAAGATTTTATTTATCTGAGAGGAAATGTTACAGACAGTGAATGAGAGGGAGAGTCAGAGAGAGAGTCTTCCATCCGCTGGTTCACTCTTCAGATGACTGCAATGGTCAGAGCTGAGCTGGTCCGAAGCCAGGAGCTTCTTCCAGGTCTCCCACGTGGGTGGCAGGGGCCCAAGGACTTGGGCCATCTCCCACTGCTTTCCCAGGCCACAGCAGAGAGCTGGATCAGAGGAGGAGTAGCCGGGACTAGAACCAGCGCCCATATGCGATGCAGGCACTGCAGACGGAGGCCTAACCCACTGCGCCACAGCGCCGCCCCGCACAGATCTTCTTGTGTTGTTAGTGGTCTTTGCGACACAGCAGCCCTGGGGCTCCCTCTGTGTCCATCCTATCCTGCAGTGACTGATCCCTATCCACGGACATTTGAGGGTGCGGTCGGCCTGCTTCTCCCCCTCCCCAGGCCCAGCTGCCCCAGCTGTGTCTCCCCGCCTCCTCCTAGGTCAGCGATTGGTGGGAAGAATTTGTGTACCTGCGCTCCCGAAACTCACTGATGGTGAACAGCAACTATTACATGATGGTGAGTGGGCGCCGGGCAGTTCCGGCTGTAGGGGCGGGGCGCTGGGTGGACGGCGGCGCTCACGGTCAGGGGACCACAGCTTTGGGGTTCACCCTCGGGCGTCCTGCTGGCCCCTAGGACTTCCTGTACGTGACACCCACGCCGCTGCAGGCGGCTCGGGCCGGGAACGCCGTCCATGCCCTCCTCCTGTACCGCCACCGCCTGAACCGGCAAGAGATCCCCCCGGTAAGACGACAGCAGGTGCCTGGGTCGCCGCCCCCGCCGAGGGCCCCGGGCGGCCGCTCACGATCCCACGGTCTCCCGCAGACGCTGCTACTGGGCATGCGCCCGCTGTGTTCTGCTCAGTTTGAGAAAATATTCAACACCACGCGGGTGCCCGGGGTCGACAAAGGTGAGCCCCCCCGCGCCCCGCGCCCCGCGCCCCGCACCCGCCAGCACTGCCGATGGAGGCAGCTCCCTGGCCGCCTTCCTAGCTGCGTGGCGTGGTCTCTGAGCCTTGGGTTGCTCATCCCTAGACTATAATAGCAGCACCTGGGTGATGGAGCGGCAAAGGGGGCTTAGAACAGCGGGGCAGCTCTCCCTACAACGTGTCCGTCTCCCGCCCTCACCGCCCCAGACTACATCCGGCACCTCCAGGACAGCCGACACGTGGCCGTCTTCCACCGCGGCCGGTTCTTCCGCGTGGGCACCCACTCTCCAACCGGCCTGCTCTCCCCGAGGGCCCTGGAGCAGCAGTTCCAGCGGATCCTGGATGACCCCTCGCCTGCCTGCCCCCACGAGGAGCACCTGGCTGCCCTGACGGCGGCGCCCAGGTGAGGGCGGAGGCCGGGCTGGGGGCGGGGTGCAGGCCGGCAGGTGGAAGCCAGCTGGGCTCAGGCACGTGCCTGCCGACAGGAGTATGTGGGCCCAGGTGCGGACGTCGGTGCGGACCCGGGCGGCCGAGGCCCTGGAGGCTGTGGAAGGGGCTGCGTTCTTTGTGTCCCTGGACTCGGAGCCCGGGGGGCTCACCAGGGAGAACCCGGCGGCGTCGCTGGATGCCTATGCCCACGCCCTGCTGGCCGGGCAGGGCCACGACCGGTGAGCCAGCCCCCGGGGCCCGGCGCCCCTGGCACAGGGCGGCCAGATCCTGGATCCCGGCCCCAAACCCGGGCCTGGGAACTCCAGATCTGAGCCGCCCAAACCCTGGAGAGACCCTCTCAGCCTGGGACCCCGTATCTGTGGGCTACCAAACCCACAAACCTGGAGCCCCTACCACCAGAAGCCCAAGCTGGGGGACCTCCAAATCAAATCTGAGACCCCCCCCCGCCCCAGGGCCCCTGTTGGGCTGCTTCCCTGGGCCCCAGCAGCCTCGACGCGCCCCCAGCAGGTCCCCTGGAAGTCCCCAACCTCTGAATTCCAGACACGTTCCTGAGCCCCTCCGGGCCACCTGCTAGAGACCCCCACGCCAGGCCCCCAGCTGATTCCTGCATCTCCCCTCCCCAAAACCCAGGTCCCACAGAGAGCACCCCAAGTGGCCCCCGGCACCCCTCTGTCTCTGTGACCCCTCTGTGTGCCCCCCCCCCCCGCAGCTGGTTTGACAAATCCTTCACCCTCATCGTCTTCTCCAACGGGAAGCTGGGCCTCAGCGTGGAGCACTCGTGGGCTGACTGCCCCGTCTCAGGGCACATGTGGGAGGTAGGGTGCCAGCCCGCCCCGCCCCGGGGACCCCGTACCCAAGGACCGCCCTCTCCCGTGCTGGGGGGGTCTGCGAGGCAGAGCCTGGCCTGGGATGCTCTTTCCTGTCCCGAGCATGAGCTGCGGCTCAGAGACGGGAAGTGATTTTCCTGGAGCCACCCAGCTGGCAGCTGCAGAGCCAGAGCCCAGCGTGCGAGGCCGCGCATGGCGGCACACAGAGCCCGCGGGGGCCCCGGCTTCCCTGTTCATCGAATGAAAGGCCCGGAGTCTTGTTCATCATCTAAGCCTCTGTCCAGCCCTGGGGCTCTTAACCTCGATGTATTTAGTCCCTAAATCACACAAGGGCTTGGTTTCTGTATTCCCTGGGGCCCCACTCCTCTGAGCGGCTGGTGAGAGGTCCCTGGTGCCTGTGTGAGGGGGAGGAAGGAGACCCTGGCTGTTCCATGCCTGTTTGTCCTGTGTATGATTGGCGAGCTTGCCTTTTATTTTATTTATTTATTTATTTTTTTGACAGAGTGGATAGTGAGAGAGAGAGACAGAGAGAAAGGTCTTCCTTTTGCCGTTGGTTCACCCTCCAATGGCCGCCACGGCTGGCGCACTGCGGCCGGCGCACAGCGCTGATCTGAAGGCAGGAGCCAGGTGCTTCTCCTGGTCTCCCATGGGGTGCAGGGCCCAAGCACTTGGGCCATCCTCCACTGCCCTCCTGGGCCACAGCAGAGAGCTGGCCTGGAAGAGGGGCAACCGGGACAGAATCCGGCGCCCGGACCAGGACTAGAACCCAGTGTGCCGGTGCCGCTAGGTGGAGGATTAGCCTATTGAATCGCGGCACCGGCTTATTTTATGTTTTTAAAGATTTGTTGTACTTATTTGAAAGGTAGAATTGAAGAGAGATGGAGAGACAGAAAAAAAAGAGAGAGAAAGAGAGAGAGAGAGGGGTCTTCCATCCACTGGTTCCCTCCCCAAATGGCTGCAACAGCTGGGCCAGGCTGAAGCCAGGAGCCAGGGGCTCCATCCGGGTCTCCCACGTGGGTGCAGGGGCCCAAGCACCTGGACCATCCTCTGCTGCCTTCCCAGGAGCATTTGCAGGGAGCTGGATTGGAAGCAGAGCAGCCGCGGCTTGAACCGGTGCCCCTAGGGATGCTGGCGTTGCTGGCCGTGGCTAACCCACAGGGCTGGCCCAAGCTTGCCTTCTAAAGAAGCTCCCACACGAAGCTCTCAGTTAAGCCTCAGACCCTTCAGCCCGCCTCGCAGCGTCTCTGCCTTTGACTGGAGCGGGAGAGACTCAGGCTCCGGGGCTCAGCGAGGTGTCCCCCAGGATTTGCCTGTGGTCAGCGTGGGGGCGTGGATCGGGTGGCTGTGAGACGCAGCGGAGATGGGAACAGAGCCGCCTGGCAGGCAGGGCTCATTCCAAACGTTCCGCAAGCAGAGCAGGGCGAGGGGTCCACCGGTGAGAGTGAATGCCCGTCCCCAGGTGGCCCAAGCCGTGCCCACGTCCCCCTCCTCTCAGAGCTGTGGCGGGCGGAGTCCGGGGATGGTGGGGCAGCCGGGGACCCCGTCTCCTGGGTGCCACAGCTGAGACTGTCCGTCCCGTCCTTGGTGAACTTGAACCCGAGCGCCTGTCTGTGAACCTCAAAGGTTTCTGGTCGCAGGCCAGGGCCGGGTGGAGAGGACAACCCGGCAAGCTGGCCTCCATCTGTCCACAGTTCACGCTGGCCACCGAGTGCTTCCAGCTGGGCTACTCTGCGGACGGCCACTGCAAGGGCCGCCCCGACCCCGCGCTGCCCCCGCCCCAGCGGCTGCAGTGGGACCTTCCAGACCAGGTGAGGCGAGGTTTCCGGCCCCTCCTCCCAGGCCTGACTCGAAACTCGCTCCCGTCCCCCATGTCGGCCACAGGATCGGCCCCATTCCAGACCCTCCACACACAACCTGAAAGTCCAGCCCTACCCCAAAATTCCCACTCCACCACGACCCTACCCCCAGATCCACCTCTGCCCCAACTCCGACCCTCTCCCCATCGATGACCTGGTCCTTGACCCCCCACCCCATCCCATCCCCACCCTCAATCCCAACCTCAGAGCCCGGCCCATTCCAGCAGCAACCCCAACTCTACCCTCGCCCCGGACCCCTCTCCACCCCAGGCCCTTACCCACCTGGACTCCATCCCACCCGCCCTACTGCTAACCCCGCCCCGCATGCCCAGTCCTAGCCGCATTCCCCACTTCAGCCCAGTCCTCACCCCGGCTCCTTCCCTGTTCTGTCTGGCTCCGTCCCATGGTGCTCTCAGTCCCACCCACATCCCTGTACCCAACGCCAGCTTCAGCCGCAGCCCGGTCCCAGTCCTGTTGCCATTAAGCCCCAGCTCCTCCGTGTCCCACCCTGATGCTAAGTCCGTTGTCCCCAGCCCCGTTCCCGGCTCCCCCCGCCCCCGTCTGCAGCCCCCCACATTCCCTGCTCCCCGCTCTCCTGGCAGATCCACCCGTCCATCTCTCTGGCGCTGAGTGGAGCCAGGACGCTGTCTGGGAACATTGACTGCCACGTCTTCCCCTTCTCACACTTCGGCAAGAGCTTCATCCGGCGCTGCCATCTCTCTTCCGACAGCTTCATCCAGATGGCCTTGCAGCTGGCCCACTTCCGGGTCAGCTGGATTCCCCACCCCGCCCCACAGCGCCTCGGTTCCCTGAGCCTGCACCGCCTGGCTCTTCCTTAAAAGATTTATTTATTTATTTGAAAGTCAGAATTACACAGAGAGAGGAGAGAGAGAGAGACAGAGAGAGAGGTCTTCCATCCGCTGGTTCACTCCCCAGTTGGCTGCAATGGCCGGAGCTGCACCGATCTGAAGCCAGGAGCCAGGAGCTTCTTCCGGGTCTCCCATCGGGTGCAGCCCACCCCACCCCCCACTGCTACGCCACAGCGCTGGCCCCTGCCTGGCTCTTGAGCCAACCTCAGTGACTCCACTTGGTCGTCGCCATCTTTGCTTACTCTCTCCCAACCATGCTTGCTGGGCAGGAGGAGGCTGGCAGTCCCCGCAGATGTGGGTCAGGTCTGTGAAGACGTCCCCAGCCCAGCTGATGGGCTCCTGCCCTCCTTGTCCCCCAGGACAGGGGTCAGTTCTGTCTGACTTACGAGTCTGCCATGACTCGCTTGTTCCTGGAAGGCCGGACGGAGACGGTGCGGTGTTGCACGAGGGAGGCCTGTAACTTCGTGAGAGCCATGGAGGACAAGGAGAAGACGGTGCGTGGGTGTGGGCCACACGGATTGGGCTACGTCCGGGACACCCACTGGGGCAGGCTCCGGGCTGGGCACTGGGAGCAGGGAATGAACCAGACCTGGTCTCTGACTTGCAGGAGCCCAGTGCTATAGACAGAGCTAGCCCGGTGGAGGGGGGGGATGTGCTATAGAGACAGAGCTAGCCCGGCGTAGGGGGGTGGTGTGCTATAGAGACAGAGCTAGCCCGGCGAAGGGGGGGATGTGCTATAGAGACAGAGCTAGCCCAGCGTAGGGGGGTATGTGCTATAGAGACAGAGCTAGCCTGGCGTAGGGGGGGATGTGCTATAGAGACAGAGCTAGCCCGGCGTAGGGGGGGATGTGCTATAGAGACAGAGCTAGCCCGGCGAAGGGGGGGATGTGCTATAGAGACAGAGCTAGCCCAGCGTAGGGGGGTATGTGCTATAGAGACAGAGCTAGCCCGGCGTGGTGGGGGGGATGTGCTATAGAGACAGAGCTAGCCCACCAGAGGGTTGGTGTGCTATAGAGACAGAGCTAGCCCGGCGTGGGGGGGGATGTGCTGTAGAGACAGAGCTAGCCTGGCGTGGGGGGGGATGTGCTATACAGACAGAGCTAGCCTGGCGTGGGGGGGGTGTGCTATAGAGACAGAGCTAGCCCGGCATAGGGGGCGGTGTGCTATAGAGACAGAGCTAGCCCACCAGAGGGCTGGTGTGCTATAGAGACAGAGCTAGCCCGGCGGAGGGGGGGATGTGCTATAGAGACAGAGCTAGCCCGGCGTGGTGGGGGGGATGTGCTATAGAGACAGAGCTAGCCCACCAGAGGGTTGGTGTGCTATAGAGACAGAGCTAGCCCGGCGTGGGGGGGGATGTGCTATACAGACAGAGCTAGCCTGGCGTGGGGGGGGTGTGCTATAGAGACAGAGCTAGCCCGGCATAGGGGGCGGTGTGCTATAGAGACAGAGCTAGCCCACCAGAGGGCTGGTGTGCTATAGAGACAGAGCTAGCCCGGCGTGGGTGTGCTATAGAGACAGAGCTAGCCCGGCGTGGGTGTGCTATAGAGACAGAGCTAGCCCGGCGGAGGGGGGGATGTGCTATAGAGACAGGGCTAGCCTGGCGGGGGGATTGCTGTAGTGGGTCACACAGGCATGGGGAGCACCCAGAGGGAGCCCTACTCCCCCAAGGTAGTCCTCTGTGTGGCCCTTTCTGCTCCAAATCCCCAGACGGCTCTGTTCTCTCTCCCCCTCGCCTTGAGGTTCAGCGGGAGGAGTCTGGGCTCTGGGCCCCCCTGGTTCCGCCTCGCTCTGTGACCCCCCACTCTGAGCCCCAGTTTCCCTCTGTAAGGTGGGAGGGGCTGCCTGCAGGATTGTCGCGAGTGGGCTGGCCACAGACCGCAGCAGTAAGTTCACTTCCCGCCTTTCCGCGCGTGACCCCCGCCGGCACCGCAGGACCCGCAGTGCCTCGCCCTGTTCCGCACCGCGGTGGACAAGCACCAGGCGCTGCTGAAGGCGGCCATGACCGGGCAGGGGGCCGACCGCCACCTCTTCGCGCTCTACATCGTCTCACGATTCCTGCACCTGCAGTCTCCCTTCCTGGCCCAGGTTGGGGGGCGGGGAACGGGTTAGAGACGGAACTGGGGGGTCCACGGCAAAGGGAGAGACTTCAGGCGAGGAGGGCGACGCTGCGAGAGGAGGAGCAGGAAAGGAAGGGGCATGGCCAGGAAAGGAGGGGTGGGGCCACGATGGAGGGGCGTGGTTTGTGGGCAGAGAGGGGGCGTGGTCCAAAGAAGGATTCTGGGAGGGGAATTGGCCATCAGAAGGCGGGAGGGGTAGGGATGTGTGGATTGGAGTTGAGCCAGGGCACTGAGACCCGCAGGTCTTTCCTGCACGCGTGACCGCCTCCGCCCTCAGGTTCACTCGGAGCAGTGGCACCTGTCCACCAGCCAGGTCCCTGTGCAGCAAATGCACCTGTTTGACGTTCACAATTACCCCGACTACGTTTCCTCCGGAGGTGGATTCGGGCCTGTGAGTAGCACTGGGGGCCCGGGCCCGCGTCCTGCACGCTGGGGGCCGAGCGTGTGTGTGGGGGGGCACTGTTGCTGTCCTTCTCTCTCCTCTGCAGGCCGATGACCACGGCTACGGGGTTTCCTACATCTTCATGGGGGACGACAGGATCACCTTCCACATCTCCAGCAGGAAATCAAGCACAAAAACGGTGAGACTGCCGAGAACCTGCCTCCGCCCTCAGACCCAGGCTTCCAGGCTCAGCCCTCCGCCCTCAGACCCAGGGGTCCAGGCTCAGCCCTCCGCCCTCAGACCCAGGGGCCCAGCCCAGCCCTCCTCCCTCAGACCCAGGAGACCAGCCCCAGCCCTCCGCCCTCAGACCCAGGGGTCCAGGCTCAGCCCTCCGCCCTCAGACCCAGGCTTCCAGGCTCAGCCCTCCGCCCTCAGACCCAGGGGTCCAGGCTCAGCCCTCCGCCCTCAGACCCAGGCTTCCAGGCTCAGCCCTCCGCCCTCAGACCCAGGGGCCCAGCCCAGCCCTCCTCCCTCAGACCCAGGAGACCAGCCCCAGCCCTCCGCCCTCAGACCCAGGCTTCCAGGCTCAGCCCTCCGCCCTCAGACCCAGGGGCCCAGCCCAGCCCTCCTCCCTCAGACCCAGGAGACCAGCCCCAGCCCTCCTCCCTCAGACCCAGGCTTCCAGGCTCAGCCCTCCGCCCTCAGACCCAGGGGCCCAGCCCCAGCCCTCCTCCCTCAGACCCAGGCTTCCAGGCTCAGCCCTCCGCCCTCAGACCCAGGGGCCCAGCCCCGCCCCTCCTCCCTCAGACCCAGGGGTCCAGCCCAGCCCTCCTCCCTCAGCCCCAGGGGTCCAGCCCAGCCCCTCCTCCCCCAGACCCAGGGGTCCAGGCCCAGCCCTCCTCCCTCAGACCCAGGGGTCCAGCCCCAGCCCTCCGCCCTCAGACCCAGGGGTCCAGCCCAGCCCTCCTCCCCCAGACCCAGGGGTCCAGCCCAGCCATCCTCCCTCAGACCCAGGGGTCCAGGCCCTGCCCCTCTCCCCTCAGACCAGGCAGTCTGGGCCCCGCCCCTCCCCCCTCAGCCTGCAGGACTCCCTCCCCGGCTCTCTCCTCCAGGACTCCCACCGGCTGGGGCAGCACATCGAGAATGCCTTGTTGGACGTGGCCTCCCTGTTCCAGGCAGGGCGGAGTCCAAAGCGCCGGTTCCGAGGTTCGGGGGAGATGGACTCAGGGCCCAGGTGTGGCATCCTCTCCAGCCAGATCGTGGACGACTCCAAGCTACCCACGGCACCCAGCAGCCTCTGAGCCCTGCTGGCAGGGAGCTGGTCTCCCTCAGGAACAAGGATCCCGCGGCTGGGCTGGGGCCGGACGGGGCAGTCCGTCCCACGTCTGGGCCAATAAAGCTGTGAGCGCTGTGTGTGTGGTGTCCACCATGCTCTTGGGCAGGCCAGGGATGGCGGGCGCAAGCAGGCCCATCCGTGGGTTCCCAGGCACAGCCACAGCCCACAGCACCTGCTGAGCTCTGTCCGTTCCCAAGGCCAGCCCTATGAAGCCCAACCCTCCAGGGCCAGCCCCGGGCAAGCGGCGCCTCTGGCTGTCCTGAGCTCCTGCCTGCACACAGCTGCCCGCCTCCAAGCCTAAGGACTGGACAGCAGCCCAGCCACCCCCAGAATGACCCACCAAGATTCTTTCCCCAAAATGTATGTATGTGAAAGGCAGAGTGACAGAGAGGGGGAGACAGAGACCCCATCCTCTGGTTCACTTCCCAAATGTCTATGAAGCCAGAGCTGGGATAGGCCCAGCCAGGAGCTCCATGCACGTCTTCCACATGGGAGGCAGGAACCCTAGTCCTTAGGTGTTGAGGTGGATTCGTTCTGAGAGGAGGAGCGTGGTGGGGGCAAGAGGTGCGGAGTCACCACACAGACCCCGGGAGTCGGGTGAAAGCAGGCCAGAGGCGAGCAGCTGGCAGACTCGTTTATTTCAGTTGGTGCAGCAGCTTATATAGCCAAGACCAGCCAATCCGGTCAAGGGGCGGTCTATGCCCTAACCAATCACAGCCTGTTGCCAGGCAGGCTCACTCCTTCCTTCTCCATTTCTGAATCACTTGCTCGGGGTAGGGGTGGGGAGCAGCGACTTTGTCACTGGGACCCTCGAGCCTGTGCTAGGAAGGCCCAGGGGGTCAAGAATTGAGGTCTCCGTGCCAACAGCCAGGGAGATGCAGGCGTGAGGCATCTTGGGTGTGGACCCCAGCCCCTTGCTGAGCCGCACTGAGCCGGAACCACCCGGATAAGCTACTCTCGGTGCCCGATTCTCAAACTGAGAGACCAGATGTTTGTTGTCAAGCTGCCGTGCGTGGGGGTGACGTGGTTCTCTATGTAGAATAACGCAAACCCACATCCTTCACCTGTCCCATTCCCAAATGCCACTCTGAATCCGGCCCCATGGCAGGCAGACCCTGAGGTGGCCCCAGTGATGTCCCGTTTCTTGGTGTCCACGCCTCCGTGTAACCAAGTCCTTGCGTGCCGAGGGCCCTGTGCTTGCTCCCGGCAGCCGTGCCACCCGTCATCCCGCTGCGCGGGAGCAGCTGGGGCCAGAGTCTCCCCGTGAGGAATACAGGGCCCCTCCTGCCGGCTGTGGAAAGAAAACGCGTCTGGCTGGTGGTCCGGGGAGGTGGGGGGCTGGCAGCTCTTCTTCCCCTAATTGAGCCTCCAATGAGACCGCGGCCTGGGAAACCGTGCATCCGAGTGAGTCTGGCCAAGACCAGCCACAGCTGCGGCTCGATGGCCATTGTGAGACAACAGGTGTGTGTCTTAAGTCCCTGGTGTGGGGGGTGTGACAGGCAGCAAACTAGCACCGCCCTCTGCATCCCTTCCTCTCCATCTCTAACCCCGCCCTCTGCCCCACCTCCCCAGCCGCAACCCTTCCTCTCCATCTCTAACCCCGCTCTTTTTCCCTCGCCACCCCTTTATTTCACTCAATTCCCGATACAGCTCTGCCGTTTCCAATTCTTTGCTTTGGGACAACTGAGTTTCCTCTCAGCCTCAGTCCGCGTCGCTGTAAAATGGGAGAATGATAACAAGGAGCGTGAGGAGGTTTCCGGATCAGGCGATGGATCTAAGACTTAAGGCGGGGCCGGCGCCGCAGCTCACTAGGCTAATCCTCCACCCAGCGGCGCCTGCACACCGGGTTCTAGTCCCAGTTGGGGCGCCAGATTCTGTCCTGGTTGCCCCTCTTCCAGGCCAGCTCTCTGCTGTGGCCCAGGAGGGCAGTGGAGGATGGCCCAAGTACTTGGGCCCTGCACCCCATGGGAGACCAGGAGAAGCACCTGGTTCCTGCCTTTGGATCAGCGCGGTGCACCGGCTGTGGCGACCCTTGGAGGGTGAACCAACGGCAAAAGGAAGACCTTTCTCTCTGTCTCTCTCACTGTCCACTCTGCCTGTCAAAAAAAAAAAAAAAAAAAAAAGAAAAGAAAAGAAAAGAAAAGAAAAGATATCCTTACTGTTGTAAAAATAAGTGGGTAGATGGGTGCCTGACAGGCTGGGTGGGTGGGTGGATGGATGGATGGGTGAGTAGGTATGAAGGTAGATAGATGCTTAGTACGTAGGTGGATGGATGGATGGCTAAAGAGATTGTAGACAAATGTGTTGATAGGTGATAGGTAGATGGGTAGGTGATAGAGGATAGGCAGGTAGGTAGATCAATGATTCAGGCTGCCAGTACTCCTTGGCTCGTGCCCCCTTTGTCTTCCGAGTGAGAAGTGGACGCTCAGGTCTCCAGCAGAGCCCCCCTCTCCCTCCCTCTCCCGAGACCTCGCTTTCCCTTCCTCAGCCTGGGGGACTGGACTGGACCCACCCGGATAACCCAGGACGATTTCCTCCCGCAGGGTGGAATCGCACGGCAAAGTCCCCTCCCGCGTGGCGTAACGCAGTCGCGTGTTCCAGGGGATGGGCTGTGGGTGTCTTCAGGGGCAGCTAGGGGCTGAGTTGTCTTCTCACAGGACGTGTAGACCAACTAGCCCCCCGGGACCTCAGAACACGGCGCTTGTTTTGAACTCGGGGCCGTGTAGCCCCAAGCAGTTAGAATGTGGTGACGCTGGAGGGGGCGGGGCCCCGATTCCAGTGTCACCGGTGCTTTTCCAAGATTAGCTCAGTGGCTAACCTGCCACTTAGGACACCACATCGGAGTGCCTAGTTCAAGTCCCAGCCACTCCAGTTCCAAACCAGCTTACTGCAAACGCACACTCCGGGAGGCGCGGGGGATGGCTCGGACACTTGGGTTCCTGTCACCCATGTGGGAGTCCTGGGCTGAGTTCTGGGCTCCCGGCTTCCGTCTGGATGAGCCCTGGCACTTGAGGGGAGTAGCAGGTGGAAGATCTTGACTGTCTCTCTTCCAAATGAAAATTAGAATAAAAATTTCCAAGCAAGAAGAAGAGAGAAGCCCAGAGAGAGAGAGAGAGACAGCACCCAAGGACGGGGCAGAGGCTGGAGCGCCAAGGGTGCCACCAGCCACCAACTGCTGGACACGGAGGAAGGAGCCTCCCCTAAGGTCTTTGGAAACAGCTTGGTCCCTCTGACACCTCATCTGCAGCTTCTGGCCTCCAGGACCGTGAGCCAATAAACATCTGCCTTGCAAAGCCACTCTGTATGTGACACTTTGTTATTGTCTTCAGTCCACCGTGTTGAATTTTTATAAACGTGCTAGGAGCAGACGGAGGGTGAACGTTAGAAGGTGGGCGTAGGGTGCGCTGGCACTTTCTTCACTACTGAGCACTGTACATGGGGTTGGGGGTGGGTGTTGCGGCACAGTGGGTTACGCTGCTGTGTTGGAAGCCCCCAGCCCGGATCAAGTGCCTGGCACCGAATCCCGCCTCTGCTGCCCAGCCAGCTTTCGGCTGAGGCGCCTGGGAGGCAGCAGACGGTGGCCATGTACGTGGGTTTCTATCCACGTGGGGGACCAGGACCCAGTTCTGTTGATGTGGGCACTGGCTACTGCTTGCCACCCAGAACCCTGTGTCCTGCTGCCCCATCCCCATCAGGGGTCAGGGCTAAGTTCTTTTTAAAAACATTTGTTTTTTAATTTGAGAGGCACACACACACACACACACACACACACACACAGAGCTGCCACCCACTGACTCACCCTCAAATCCCCCCAGCGGCCCCCCTTGGGCTGGGGCTGAAGCCGGGTGCTGGGAACTCAATCCAGACCTCACGCGTGGGCGGCAGGATTACCGGAGCCATCACCACTGGCCCCCGGGTCTGCGTTGTTCCATGGAATCGTTAGAATATTGTGGCAAATCCTTTTCTTAAAAATTCCACTGGATTTTGAGAATTCACATTAAAATCACAACGTGATTGGAGGGGAACTAGCATCAATGCAACATTCATTGTGGCCATCCTGAACCCCAGTGCTGTGCTGCCGTGGGCTGAGCCGCCGCTTCCGGTGGCAGCATCCCGTATGGGCTCCAGTTCGCATCCCGGCTGCTCCACTTCCGATCCAGCTCTCTGCTGATGGCCTGGGAAAGCAGCAGAAGATGCCCAAGTGCTTGGGCCCCTGCACCCATGTGGGAGGCCCAGATGAAGCTCCTGGCTCCAGGCTTTGGCCTGGCTCAGCGCTGGCTGTTGCAGCCATCAGGGGAGTGAACCATTGGATGGAAACACACACTCTCTCTCTACCCTCACTCTGTGTAACTCTTTCAAATAAGTAAATACATCTTTAAGAAAAAAAATCCTGGAAAAGAGTCTTTTCGTGCATTCAAATAGTCATTATGATTATTATTTATTTATTTGAAAGGCAGAGTTACAGAGAGGCTGAAGTAGAAAGAGAGACAGAGAGAGCGGTCTTTCATCTGCTGGTTCACTCCCCAAATGACCACAACAGCCAGAACTGAGCTGATCCGAAGCCAGGAGCCAGGGACTTCTTCCAGGTCTCCCACATGGGTGCAGGGGCCCAAGGACCTGGGCCATCTTCTACTGCTTTCCCAGGCCACAGCAGAGAGCTGGATGAGAAGAGGAGCAGCCAGGACTTGAACCAGCACCCATATAGGATGCTGGCACTGCAGCCAGTGGCCTTACCCATGCTGTGCCACAGTGCCAGCCCCAAAAATACTTTTTTCAAACCACATTTGGCTGGCACCGCGGCTCACTAGGCTAATCCTCTGCTTGTGGTGCCAGCACCCCATGTTCTAGTCCCAATTGGGGCACTGGATTCTGTCCCGGTAGCCCCTCTTCTAGGCCAGCTCTCTGCTGTGGCCCGGGAGGGCAGTGGAGGATGGCCCAAGTGCTTGGGCCCTGCACCCCATGGGAGACCAGGAGAAGTACCTGACTCCTGGCTTTGGATCAGCCCAGCGCCGGCCATAGCGGCCATTTGGGGGGTGAACCAACAGAAGGAAGACCTTTCTGTCTCTCTCTCTCTCACTGTCTAACTCTGCCTGTCAGAAAGAAAAAAAAAAACGGGTTTGGGAGGGTGGCCAGAGTTGCGGCACAGTGATGCCGGCATCCCATATCAGAGTATCGGCTCAAGTCCCGGCTGCTCCCTGCTAATGGCCTGGGAAAGCAGCAGTGGATGAAGGCCCAAGTGCTTGGGCCCCTGCCATCCAGGAGACCTGGATGGAGTTCCTGGCTCCTGGCTTTGGCCTGGTCCAGCTCCAGTCATTGTGGGCGTTTGGGGAGTGAACCAGCAGATGCAATCTCTCTGTCTCTGTCTTTCTCTGTAACTTGGCCTTTTAAATAAACAAATAATCTTTTAAAAACACACACACACTTGGGCCTCAGGGGTACAGAACTGGCTTAACCATAATCGCTGGCCATCAGCACACACGCTTTCCACGTGTGGCGATTGTTCAACTGTCCCTTGTCTTCAAATCCGCTGCTCCTTGCTGGGCTGGGCCCATCCGCGAGGAGACTTAACCCATCTGCGCTTCGCCACGTGGCAGTGCGAGACTCTGCCTGTAGGGGGCGCCAGAGCCAACGCGGAAGCCTGCAGGAGGGCTTGCTCCCGGCGGCTTCCCAGCATCCCCCAGCCGCTCTTCCTTGCCCTGTCTGGGGCAGGCCCTTCCTGTCCAAGCAGCTCCTCTACTGTGTGTGCCACGCTTGCACACGCTCAGAGACGCCAGACCGTGTGGCCAGAACCCTCTGCTGAGAAGCTGTCCAGTCCCTGGGGGCCCCTGAGCCCACGGACACCAGCAGCAGCTGGGCAGGGAGCGACCCCGGTCAGAGTCTGTGAGGCCCGTCCTCCTAATAATCCCTGACACCAGCACCCTTTGATCTTCCTGCCCCAGGGCAGGTAGCTGCTCCCCGTGCTGCAGTCTGACCTCCATCATGGACGACTTATCCCTAAGTGATATTTCTTCATATTTCACCTCTGCGTGATAGCTGACGAGATTTCTGTCTCCTGCGTACCCCTGACTTCCGTGGTCTCTCCATGGAAGCCCATCTTCAGAGCCGGCTTCGGGGAAGGGGTTAGCGGTGGGAGGAGCTTGCCAGGGAGGTGTGGGATGCCCCCAGCCCGCCCGTAGCTTGCTGGCGGCTTCGTGGTCAAGCATGGATCGTCATCCGTGATCGGATACGGCTGCAGCTCCAGTGGAAGGCAGTGCCGCGGGCAACGCGCGACTGCTGTGGTTGGCCACTGGGCTCCACGATGTCCACCAGGGCAAGGTATGTAGTGCAAGAACGTGGCATCCCATCACAGTCAGCCAGGGAGCATCGGCCAGGCTTCTGGACTTGGGAGTCGCCTCCCTCCCTCCCTCCCCCCCCTCCCTCTCCCTCTCTCCCTCCCTCTCTCTCTCTCCCTCTCCATCTCTCTCCCTCTCCCTCTCCATCTCTCTCCCTCCCTCCCTCTCCTCTCCCTCCCTCCCTCCCTCCCTCCCTCCCTCTCTCCCCCCTCTCCCCCTCTCTCCCTCTCTCTCTCCCTCTCTCGCTCCCTCTCTCTCCCTCTCCATCTCTCTCCCTCTCTCCCTTTCTCTCTCCCTCCCTCCCTCTCCTTCTCTCTCTCCCTCTCTCCCTCCCTCTCTCTCCCTCTCCATCTCTCTCCCTCTCCCTCTCCATCTCCCTCCCTCTCTCCCTCCCTCCCTCCCTCCCTCTCTCCCCCCCTCTCCCTCTCTCTCTCTCCCCCCCTCTCCCTCTCTCTCTCCCTCCCTCTCCCTCTCTCTCTCTCTCTCTCCGTCTCTCTCCCTCTCGCTCTCTCCCTCCCTCCCTCTCTCTCCCTCTCTCCCCCCTCCCTCTCTCCCTCTCTCTTCCCCTCCCTCTCTCTTTCCCTCTCCCTCTCTCCCCCCTCCCTCTTTCCCTCCCTCTCTCTCCCTCTCTCCCTCCCCCTCCCTCTCTCTCTCCCTCTCTCTCTCATCCTTCATCTTATCCAATGTCGTGGCTTTCAGTACTACATCCGTGTTCCCATATTTGTCCCATGGTCTCCTGGAAACATCTCGAACTTAACCTCTGTCAGCCTGTTCTGGGCTTCTCTGCCAGCTGGTTCCTTCTTCGCCGTTTCCACATCTACCCTGCGTCACAGGGGGTGCCTCTCTGGAAGTGTCCTCAGCTCCCACGGTCCCGCCCGGTGACCGCAGCCCCTGGAGTCGGACATCACTTCCTGCCTTTGTCCTTTCCGCCCAAGGTCTCAGTGCTTCCTGCCTCTGCTGGTCCTTGGCGTCAGCTCCCCTGGGACTTCCATCAACCGATGCAACCAATCCCCGACCTCAAATTCTTTTTTTTTTTTTTTTTTAGATTAATTTTATTTGAAAGAGTTACAGAGAGAGGCCTTCCATCTGCTGGTTCACTCCCCAGTTGGCTGCAACAGCTAGAGCTGTGCTGATCCGAAGCCAGGAGCCAGGAGCTTCTTCCAGGTCTCCCACGGGGGTGCAGGGGCCCAAGGACATGGGCCATCCTCCACTGCTTTCCCAGGCCACAGCAGAGAGCTGGATCAGAAGAGGAGTGGACCACAGACCACGGCTTTACCCACTGCGCCGCACCGCCGGCCCCTGTAGAGGCTATTTCCCGATTGGTCTCAATTGCTCAGTTCTTGGTGCCAGGCACAGCCTGGGGAAACAGAAGCTCAGGATGCAAGTCTGGGCCTTGGGGGTCCACCTGCTGG
Organism: Oryctolagus cuniculus; assembly: GCF_051225735.1. NCBI lineage: Eukaryota > Metazoa > Chordata > Mammalia > Lagomorpha > Leporidae > Oryctolagus > Oryctolagus cuniculus. The sequence continues at coordinate 8,920,728 of NC_142884.1, read as the reverse complement.
CCGCACTGCTCAGTGAGGCGACACGGTCTTTGTGGACTGCAAGTCGGCTTGGGGAAAAGCTGATGGGGTTGCGGTTGTCTGTGGGGTCGCGTTTATCCGCGGCATGCAGTAGCATTGTTCCTTTAAATCGCTTCCTTTGGTTGCCCAGTAGATGAGCGAATCCAAAGGAGTTAAGAAAACAATCGTTGTTGGGGCCGGTGCTGTGGCATAGGGGGTAAAGTTGCCACCTGCAGTGCCGGCATCCCATATGGGCACCGGTTCAAGTCCTGGCTGCTCCACTTCTGATCCAGCTCTCTGCTATGGCCTGGGAGAGCAGTGGAAGATGGCCCAAGTCCTGGGGCCCCTGCACCCACATGGGAGACCTGGAAGAAGCTCCTGGCTTCAGATCAGTGCAGCTCCGGTCATTGCAGCCTCTTGGGGAGTGAACCAGAAGGTGGAAGACTCTCTCTCTCTCTCTCTGCCTCTCTTTCTCTCTCTGTAACTCTAACTTTCAAATAAATAAATGAATCTTTAAAAAAAGGAAAACAGTCAGCTGGTGCCGCGGCTCACTAGGCTAATCCTCCGCCTGCGGTGCCGGCACACTGGGTTCTAGTCCCAGTCAGGGCGCCGGATTCTGTCCCGGTTGCCCCTCTTCCAGGCCAGCTCTCTGCTGTGGCCAGGGAGTGCAGTGGAGGATGGCCCAAGTGCTTGGGCCCTGCACCCCATGGGAGACCAGGAGAAGCACCTGGCTCCTGCCATCGGATCAGCGTGGTGCGCCGGCCGCGGCGGCCATTGGAGGGTGAACCAACGGCAAAGGAAGACCTTTCTCTCTCTCTCTCTCTCTCTCTCTCTCTCTCTGTCCACTCTGGCTGTCAAAAATAAAGAAAGAAAGAAAGAAAAAAAGAAGACAGTCGCTGCGCTAGGCCAGTGTCCCGGAGCCGTCAGTGATGAGGCTGTGGGCCAGCACGGCTATTTCTGTCACACTGGGAAGATGACGTAAAGAAACCGATGAGCTCAGCACTCGGAATTCTCAGCTCAAGGACCGCAGTGTTCCGATGGGGCCTGGAATTAACCTCTTTTCTCTCTCGGCTGGGAAAGACGTGGCTGAGCGTCAGGCCCCGAATGGAATCAGGTGGCCGGCAGCACGCAGGAAGATCGACCTCGTTCTCTGCCGATTTCGTTAAATCGGGGACAGCACAGCGGAGGAGCAGGACGGGGACTCGCGCATTTGGTGATGGTGAGTGATGCTGAGAGCGGTGAACCCCGTGGGAGCGGCCCCTCCCCTGCGGGAGAGCATCGGCTCTGCTTTGCTTAAAGACCTTTTTAAAAACTGATTTCTGAGCCTGGGGTCCGTGCAGGAGGCGGAAGAGCATCTAGAAGGGAAGGAGCAGCCCCTGCCCGGTCTCCAACATGAGCTCCGACCTCGGAGTGTTCAGCCCAGCGGTTCAGACGCCGGCATCCCCCTCGGGAGTAGCTGGTTCACAGCCAGCCTCCGCTCCTGCCGCCGGCTTCCTGCTGGTGTGCACCGGCGATGGCGCAAATAGTCGGGCCCCTGCTGCCACATGTGGAAGGTCTCAGTTGAAATTTTGGCTGCTGGCTCAGCCCAGCCATTCTGAGCATTTGGGGAGTGAGCCAGTACAACCTTGTCTGTCTGACGTTAAAATTTACATTAAAAAAATTTCCAGGGCTGGTGCCGATGCATCCTGGGTGAAGTTGCCGCTTGCAGCGCCGCCATCCCATACGGGCGCCGGTTCAAGTCCCGGCTGCTCCACTTCCAATCCAGCTCTCTGCTGTGGCCTGGGAAAGCAGTAGAAGATGGCCCAAGTCCTTGGGCCCCTGCACCACGTGGGAAGACCTGGAAGAAGCTCCTGGATCCTGGCTTCAGATCTGCACGGCTCTGGCCGTTGCAGCCAACTGAGGAGTAAACCAGCGGATGGACGACCTCTTGACCTCTCTCTCTCTCTACCTCTGCCTCTCCTTCTCTCTCTGTTTAACTCTGACTTTCAAATAAATAAATAAAATCTTTTTTAAAAATTGCCCTATATCCCAATCAATGCATTTTCTTTTTTTTAAAGATTTATTTATTTAAATGAAAGGCAAAGTTACAGAGAGGCAGGGGCAGGGAGAGAGAGGTCTTCCATCTGCTGGTTCACTCCCCAGATGGCCACAATGGCTGGAGCTGAGCTGATTCAAAGCCGGGAGCCAGGAGCGTCTTCCAGGTCTTCCACAGCACCAGCTCCTCAATTTATTTCTTCCTTCCTTCCTTCCTTCCTTCCTTCCTTCCTTCCTTCCTTCCTTCCTTTCTTTCTTTCTTTCTTTCTTTCTTTCTTTCTTTCTTTCTTTCTTTCTTTCTTTCTTTCTTTTTCTTTCTTTCTTTCTCTTCCCTCCCTCCCTCCCTCCCTCCCTCCCTCCCTCCCTCCCTTCCTTCCTTCCTTCCTTTCTCTGTCTCTCTCTCTTTCTTTTTCTTTTTTATTTGACAGGTAGAGTTGGAGAGAGAGAGAGAGACAGAGACAGAGAGAAAGGTCTTCTTCCGTTGGTTCACTTCCCAAATGGCCGCTACGGCCGGAGCTACACCGATCCGAAGCCAGGAGCCAGGTGCTTCCTTCTGGTCTCCCATGCGGGTGCAGGGCCCAAGGACCTGGGCCATCTCCCACTGCTGTCCCAGGCGATAGCAGAGAGCTGGATCGAAAGTGGAGCAGCCGGGACTAGAACTGGTGCCCGTATGGGATGCCGGCACTTCAGGCCAGAGCTTCAACTCACTGTGCCACAGCGTCGGCCCCAATAAATCTTTTGATAAAACTTTTTAAATCTCTTTTTTTCTATCATTCAAAAATTATTTTTGATATGGTTCTCTGTATAATTCTTTGCTGGCCTTAATACAACAGAATATTTTTATGATGTTCTCCTAATTGACAGGTTAGCTGGATACAAAATTATTGTTCCAAGTTCTTTTCTTTCAAGAATTTGGAGCTATTTCCTTGTATTCTTGCATCCAGAGTTGCTGTTGATAAATGTGATAGAAATCTAATTCTGTCTCTTCCTGTGTAATTTTTTCATTCTTTCCAGAAGCCTTTATTATTTTCTGTTGTGTTGCTACATTTGATTGTGGTATGTATTTTCCTTTTCCTTAGTAACCTGAGGCTTCTTGACTTTTTCTTATCATTTTAAAAAAGATTTACTTATTTGAAAGTCAGAATTACAGAGAGAGAGAGAGAGAGAGAGAGAGAGAGAGGTATTCCATCTGCTGGTTCACTTCTCCAATGGCCACAATGGCCAGATTGAAGCCAGGAGCTTCTTCTGGGTCTCCCATGTGGGTGCAGGGGCCCAAGCACTTGGGACATCTCCCGCTGCTTTCCCAGGCACATTAGCAGGGAGCTGGATCAGAAGCGGAGCAGCCGGGACTTGAACCAGTGGCCGTATGGGATGCCAATGTTGCAGGCAGCAGCTTTACCCACTGCGCCACGCCGCCAGCCCCATCTCGACTTTTTTCGATTCCAGGGCATTTGCCATGATTTCTCTGGTTGGCAGTTTGGGAATAGGACCCACTTGTCAACAGCAAGTTCCCGATGTGTCACTCGCGCCTCTACCCAGAGCCTGGAGGTCACCTCATGCAGTCCTTCAGGCGCACCTGCATTTTGACCGGGACCCGTCGCCATAGGTCAGGTTTGGAATTTTCCACTTGGGCATCACCCAGCGCTCACGACATTTCAGATTCCTGGACTAAGGATGCTCAGCCCGCAGCAGCATCAGCCCCTCCCCGGCCGGACGGCGGTGAAGCAAGTCGTGGTGGGCACAGAACGTGGTGCACAACGCAGCCCCCTTGATGCCAAAAAGGAGACAGAATTCATGCCAGCATGAGGGGCCATTTATTGTTCAGGGGCTGGGCCCCCACGTTTAGGGGGAGTCCCCCCGCTGCTTCCTCCCCCCATGGTCCCCGTGGAGCCCTCAAGTGGCAAGCTGCTGATCTGGTCGTGCAGGGAGCACATCTTTAAGTGCAGGTAGTCCAGAGCGGCCACCTTCTCCCTGAAATGATAGCCGCCGGCAGTTGGCGCCGCAGGGCCGGGTGCGGGGCAACGGGAGCGGAAGGCGGGGCCAGGCCTTTCCCCCCAAGACCTCACCCTCCTCCCATGCCCTCAGCCTCCTCCTCACTCCGGCTTCATCTTGTCCGTCAGCAGCAGGTTCTTGGCCCGCAAGGCCTCGTCTTGGGCCAGTCGAAGGGTGGAGCTCAGGGCCTCTGCCCTGACGTGTTTGGCCAAGGCTTGGCGCTCCAGCTCCTGGGGAGAGGAGTGTAGGCGCCGCTGGGCTTGCCGGACCGGGCTGGGGGTGGAGGGGAGCTGGGTCGCGGAGGGCAAGGGGCAGAGTGCCATGGGGCCCGCGCTCCTCCCGCAGAGGCTCCCCTTCAGTGCCTCGGGGCTGAGACCAACCAGCGCCCCACAGTGCGCCAGCCTCCAAGCCCCACTGTGTGTTCACCCTGTAGCTGCCCTGCAGTCTGCCCCGGAAGCACACCTAGGTCCCAGCAAGCACTAGGGCGTGGCTATCACAGTGTCCCTTAACGCCCAGGACCACCCTGCCTTTCGTGCCTATGATCCCACCATCCCATGAGTTTCTGTACCCCATGATTCCCAAGACCCCCCCTCCCCGCCCCGTGTCTCCTGGCCGGCATCTCGCCAAGACCCCCGGTGTGCTCTGTTCTCTCCATCTCACTGCACTGAGCCCAGGGCCTCGCCCGCATTGCGCCTGCAGCCATGTCACCTCCCATCCAGCCTCACTCAAGTCATATCCCATCATGCACTAGGCCAATATCCCACAATGCACCAGTCTCTAGGTTCCATAATGCGCCAGGAACCAGTGCAACGCCCTAGGAAGCGCTGTGGCTCCATTTCCCTTCATGCAGTAGCTTCCTGTGGCCCGGCCCTCTGTCTGACCCCAGGATATCTGACTCCTAGGATCCCAAAACATAGACTGCCTCTCATCGGCTCTACAGGAAACCGGGCCTCTGTTCCTTGGAGCTTCAGGCTGCTGTCTGTACGCTGTGTCCCATGATGCACCTGTCCAATGTCCCATCATGCTTTGGGCCCATGTCCATCACTCAAGCTCTATAACACTGAGCCTATGAGCACCAAGCTGTTTGTCCCTCCCCCTCTCATGCATTCGGGACACCCCTGTGCTCGGGTCTCCCCCGCCCCCTGTCCTGACAGCAGTGAAGTGGCCCGTGGTGCCTGGTACCAGTATCTTCTTGTGTAGCCTCTGACAGCTGGGGCAGGCAGGAGCCAGGCCCCTCTGCTTCACTTCGTCCACCAGTGGGGTCAGTGCTCGCTCCAGTAGCTGCTGCAGGGACTCCGTGGACAACTGCTGCCCCTGGCTGGGGGAGGGGTGGTACCAGATGCAGGAGGCCCCACACTGACCTGCCTGCCTCCGCCACCCGGGAGGCCGTCCCGCAGGGCAGCAGTGTGCACCCCCACAATGCCCTGGGCACCCCACTGCCGAAGGTCATCAGACAGCCCTGGGTTTCCAAACGTGCATTTCCCACAATGCCGTGGTGCTGCGTTTGTATCTGTCACGCCTTTCCGGAGCTGGCAGGACACTGACTTCCCCTTGTTGAAAGGGAGGAGAGGCAGCTCCCAGAGCACGCAGCTCCCGCCCGCCCTTCGCGAACGCCCGTCGGGGCCCAGAGGGCATCCTGGGGCAGGCCCTGCCCCCTCACCTGGCGCAGCGGGCGCAGGAGCCTTGAGGGGACCGATCCAAAGTCACGGAGAGGTCGGGCCCCCTTCGGGAGTTCTGGAATTGCCGCCCCAGCTCCTCCAGAATCGGTTTCACCGGGCCTAGCCCCTCCAGTTCGCTCCTGAGAGAAGCCACGGATACGGCCGACCGCTCCACCCTGAGGCAGAGTGACCAGTGCTGCAGCGAGGCCCCCAGGCCCCCACCCATTACCAGCCCCAGGTCCCCGGCACGCTGCCTGCCAGCCCCTCTGCCCGTCATTTAAAGGTGTGGAACCCACTTCTCTCATTGGTTCCATCCCTTGGGCAGGGCACGCCCCCTTGCTCTTAATTGGCGCTGCTCCACGTCAGTATTTGGTCGGGCACACTTGATTGGCCCCGCCCGGCTTGGCCCCGCCCCAGCCCCGCCCCTCGCGTACATGGTGCACAGTTCGTCCGCACGGCCTCGCAGCTCCTGCAGGCCCCGCGCCGTCTGCGCCTGCTCGCGCTGCGCCCGCTCCCACTGGCCGAGAAAGCCGTCCAGCCTGCCGCCCAGCCCCCCGAGCAGCCGCAAGGCCTCCTGCACGGCGCCCTCCTCCTGGTGCCAGCGGGCGGTCAGCGAGGACACCTCCCTCCTGTGGGGTCAGAGAGGGGTGCGGTGGGAGCCGGGTTGGGACACGCCGCAGTGACCCCGCCTCCCACCCGATCTCCACACTCTCCCCTGCCCTGCTGTCCTCCAGAGCTCCCCCATCTGCTATTCCGGCCCTGCCACTGTCAGGGCTCCAAGCTCCACCCCGCTCCCCCAGGCAGGACCTTGCCAAGGCATCGCTCACCCCGGGCCTGCGCCTCTAGGAGAGGAGATGCCACCCACAGACCTAAGACACGGGTTCTTCCAAGTCCCCTCAGCCCCTCCTGGCTGCACCCCCTGCATGCTCTCCGCTGTAGGTGCCTTCTCTAAGTCCCGTCTCCACCTCCACCGTGGCTCAGGCCCCGCCCCTCGAGGCCCCGCCCACCTCCCTACCCCTTGCCCCGCCCTCGAGCCCCGCCCGCCCCGGTTTAGCGCTCGCCGGGGCCGCGTGCTACGTCGCACCTCAGCTCCTCGAGGCCGGCGGACACCTTCTGCAGCTCCTGCTCGCTCACGTGGGGGCTCTCGCCAGCCCGGGGCCCCACGCCCCAGCCGCCGGGGGCCAGGCCGCGCGGCCTCGGGGGCTCGTCAGGGCTCCCCGGCGGGCCCGAGCAGCCCTGGGGCGGCGCCGCGGGACCCAGGCCGTGCCGGGAGAGGCCGGCTTCCAGCTTCTGCTCCAGCTCCTGTAGCTCCGCCTCCTGCCTGCGCGGGGTCTCGTCCTGCAGCTGCTGCTGGAGGTAGCGCAGCTTCTCCTGGGCGCGGGTGGGGGAGGGCGGGGCGGTCACTGCGGCCAGCCCACGCGTCCACCCCCAGGTCCGCGCGGGAGTCCCGAGGGAGAGGAGCGGGCCCGGACCAGCCGCACCCTTCGAGGCCCGGCTGGAGGCGTGGCCCGTGCCTGTCCTCTGCCCCCAGCCTCCTGGGTGTCAGAGGCCCGTGCGCTTCCCCGGGGTTGCGTGGGGGACAGCGGTGGCCGCGTGCACGGGGCGGGCTCAAGTGCGTGACTGCACGCAGGATGGGGCGCCCATCAGAATCCCTCTTGGTGGAGCGCCGGTGTGCATGAGCGACAGGGGCACGTGGTGGCGCCCCAGGCCCCCGGGCGTCCGGCCTTGAGACCCCCCCCGCCCCGCCCACTTGCCTCCAGCATGGCGGAGTTCTGCTTCAGGAGGTTGGTCTTCATTTCCGCGTCCTCCACCGACCGCGTCACCTTCCGGCAGTTCTCCTGGGTCAGGACACCAGGGCGCCGGCCCTGCCTTCCCATTCCAGTTCCGCCCGCCGGCCCTCGGCCTCGCTGCTTTGCCCTGGGCTCCCCCCGGCACGTCTGCTCTGCAGCCCGGCTCCCGCCTCGGCCAGACCGGCCCTGCGCTGGCCTCCTCCCGGCCCTGTCCCCGCCCCGCGCCCCGGTCCTGGGCCCCGGGTCTCACCTTGAGCTGGCTGCAGTATCCTTCCAGCTCCTCGGCCTCCTGCCGCCTTCGCTCCAGGTTCTCGCTCAGCACCGAGCACTCGCTCTGGGGCGTGCAAGGGTGGGGGGATCAGCTAAGGCGGCGGGGACAGCCCGTGATAGGCAGGATCCCCCTGACCATGTGGAGGCTTGGCCCTGGAGGAAGGGGCGGTACCATGAGGGGGGGGCTCCTACCTGCAGGGTCTGCACGTGCTGGTTGACCCGCGTGGTCCTTTCCTTCAAGCTGGTGATGGAGTCTTTGGCACGGACCAGTCCGCTGTTGACCCCGCTCTGGAGGAGAGAAGGAGATGGGGACACACTCAGGCGAACCCCAACCCTCAGAGACGCCTTCTGCAGCTGCCAAGCCCTGCTCACTCCTGGACTTTGCCTTGGAGTGGCTGTGTGGCCTTGGCGTGGGGACTGCACGTCCTTGATTCTGAATATTCCGGCTGGTTCTGACCACGTGACCTGTTCCAGCCAATGGGAGGGAGTAAGTGGCCCGATGTGGCACTGGTGATGAGCTGAAAGGATCCGCTAAGCCCTCCCACATCTGCCTTTGCAAGAGCTGCAGGGTGACAGTGGAAGAACTAGCTGGGTGCTCCCTGCTGATGCGCCTGGGAGGGCAGCAGAGGACGGCCCCAGTGCCTGGGCCCCTGCACCCGCGTGGGAGACCCGGATGAAGTTCCAGGGTCCTGGAGGCGGACATTTGGCCCAGTGATTAAGATGCCTCTTAGGGATGCCTGCACCTGTATCACAGTGCCTAGGTTCAAGAGCCGGCTTTGCCTTCCGTTCCAGCCACCTGCTAGTGTGCGCCCTGGGGGGTAGCAGGTGGCAACTCAGTGGGGTCCCTGGCGCCCAGGTGGGAGACCTGGGTTGAGTTGCCAGCCCCTGGCTTTTGCAGGCACTCAGGGGTGAGGCAGTGAATGGGAGATTTTCCTGCGTCTCTGTCTCTCACTTTTCAAATAAATGATTTTTTAATTAAAAACAAAATCACAAAATATAGTCAGAGAAATGGCAAGGGAATTTAATTCTAGTGGTACACTAGAATATGTCAGTCTAATACAAAAGATGGCAGGGTTGATTAACAGCATATAAAATAAATAGCAAGCTGGGAGAAGAAAGGCCCTCCTTATCAGTAATTAAACTAAAAGGATCAGGACAGATAGTGCGGCACCGTGGGTGGAGCTACTGCTTGGGATGCCCCTTCCTCTTCTCTCTCTTTCTTTTTTTAAGATTTATTCATTTGAAAGTCAGAGTTATACAGAGAGAGAAGGAGATGCAGAGAGAGAGAGAGAGAGAGAGAGAGAGGTCTTCCATCCGCTGGTTCACTCCCCAGCTGGCTGCAATAGCTGGAGCTGCACCAATCCGAAGCCAGGAGCCAGGAGCTTCCTCCAGGTCTCCCACGCGGGTGCAGGGGCCCAAGGACCTGGGCCATCTCCTACTGCTTTCCCAGGCCATAGCAGAGAGCTGGATGGGAAGTGGAGCAGCCGGGACTTGAACCGGTGCCCTTATGGGGTGCCGGCACTGCAGGTGGTGGTTTTACCCGCTGCGCCACAGTGCCGGCCTCCCATCTCTTGTACGAGTGCCAGTTTGCGTCCCAGCCGCTCTGCTGCCGATCCAGCCTTCGTGCACATGGAAGGGCGGTGAGTGATGGCCCAAGCACGTGGGTCCTTGGCGCTCACCGGCTCCTGGCTGCTCTGCCGCATTCAGGCTCCCTGCTAATGTGTCCTGGGAGCAGCAATGCCGGCCACCCACGTGGGAGACCCGGATGGAGTTCATGGCTCCTGCTTTCGGCCTGGCCCAGCCCCAGCTGTTGTGAGCATTTGGGGAGGGAACCAGTGGATGAAAGATCTGTGTTCCACTCTTCTTTTTAAATGAATAATTCATAATAAATGGATCGAATATTCCAAAGAAGAGATTGACAGAATGGGTAACAAAACAGCATAATCCAAATACAAACTGTCTACAAGGAGACTCACTTTATTTATTTTTTGTTTATTTATTTATTTTTTGACAGGCAGAGTGGACAGTGAGAGAGAGAGACAGAGAGAAAGGTCTTCCTTTGCCGTTGGTTCACCCTCCAATGGCCACCGCGCTGCGGCCGGCACACCGCACTGATCCGAAGACAGGAGCCAGGTGCTTCTCCTGGTCTCCCATGGGGTGCAGGGCCCAAGCACTTGGGCCATCCTCCATTGCACTCCCGGGCCACAGCAGAGAGCTGGCCTGGAAGAGGGGCAACTGGGACAGAATCTGGCGCCCCGACCGGGACTAGAACCCGGGGTGCTGGCGCCGCAAGGCGGAGGATTAGCCTAGTGAGCCGCGGCGCTGGCCAAGACTCACTTTAAAATTTAATTTTTTATTTGAAAGGCAGAGAGTCACAGAGCAAAAAAGAGAGAGACAAACAGAAATACCCAACCCATAGCAGTGGAGCTGGGCCAGGCAGAAGCCGGGAGCCGGGAGCAGCATCCAGGCCTGGACGTGGGCCGCAGGGGCCCAGCCACGTGAGCCTCTCGGGGGTGCGTTAGCAGGAAGCGGGATCAGGGCAGAGCTGGGCTCCGACACAGGTGCTGCAGTGTAGGAGGTGGGCACCCAGAGGATACAGTGCCTTCACTGCTCTGCCAAGCACCGGGAGGCTCCCTGGAGACGCAAGGGCCTACGTGGTTGAAAGGAAACATGGGGAGAAAATGCAGACACAGCTGCTGGATCCGCGCCTGTGCAGGGCAGAGTAGATTTTAAGGCCGCACTCGATTCTAGGGACGAGAAGGCCAGTTCTTCACGAGGAAGACGCCACACCCAAGAGTTTCAGATAACACGGAGGAAACACAGGACGGAGAGGCGATGGAGGTGCCTCAGCAGTGGTGGCGTGTGGCTTCCGTGCCTGCCTTTGAAGGATGGGGACAACAGCGGGAGAGAGGGCCCGCGAGGAAATGAGAGACGGGTGCTCCAGCCAGTGCCCTCAGACTCCCAGGGGACACTGCCCCCGGCACGGGAGCCGCTCTCTTCCCCAGCGCCCGGGGACAGTCTGCAGGATGCACACATAGCCGCGGAACAGGTCTCGCTAGGTCGGAACCACAGGTGTGTGTGCACCTCTCCTCCGCAGGATGGAATTAAAAATTAAGGGAGGGGCCTGGGGAAACCACCACTTAGGAGGCCTGCGTCCCCCATCGCACTGCCTGCTGGGAGTCCGTGCTGGTCTTTGCTTCCTGTCCAGCTCCCTGCTAATTCACCGTGGGTGCAGCAGATCATGGCCCGAGTACTTGGTCCCTGCCGCCCACTTGGGAGACCTGGGTGGAGCTCCTGGCTCCTGGCTTTGGCCTGGCCCATGGCAGGCATTTAGGGAGTGAACCCGCAGATGGACAATCTCTGTCTCTTCCTCTCTGTCACTCTGTCTTCCAAAAATAAAATCTTAGAAAAAAAAAGAAACTAGGACAAAGTGGGGGTGGGGTGGGGTGCATGTTTGGCCTTGCAGTCGGGGTGTTGGTTAGGCTGTGCACACCCACATCTGAGTGCTTGGGTTTGATTCCAGCCTCCTGCTAGTGCAGACCCTGGGCTGCAGAAGGTGATGGCCCAAGTGGTTAAACCCTACCTCCTGGCTTCAGCCCAGGCCTGGCCACTACAGGCATTTGGGGAGTGCAGCAGTATAGATGGTCTCTCTCTCTCTCTCTCTCTCTCTCTCTCTCTCTCTCTCTCTGACTTTCAAAAAATAAATTTTACAAAAAAGAAACTCCAACAGGAGCAAACCAAAACCAAAGCTAGCGGAAGGAACAAACACCAGCACAAGGGAAGAAATGCAGTAGAGTATACAAAGAACAGAGAAATTAAAACCAGAAACGTGTCTACTGAGAAGATGGGCAATCTTGACAAATCTTTAGCTAGACTGGATAAGAAAGAAGGAGAGGACACTTAAGTTCCGGAATATCAGGAAGGAAAGGGGGGCATTGCTGCCAACCACACAGGGGCAGACCAAGAAGGAAGGGAGGCAGGACGGGCATTGCTGCCAACCACACAGGGGCAGACCAAGAAGGAAGGGAGGGAGGACTACAGAGGACGCTATGAAGCACCATTTGCCGGCCGGAGAGTAACCTGAATGAAATGGGAAAATGCCTAGAAGCATAAACTGCAAAAACCAACCCAAGAAGAATAAGAAAGTCTGAACAGACGTCTAAAGATGCTGAATTAAATAATAACAATAAAACCACTTCCAGCAAACAACAGCCCAGCCTCAGATGGCTGCACTGGCAAATTCTAGCAATGATTTTTTTTTTTTAAAGCATGGACATCAATCTGTCTGAAATGTTTCCAGAACACAGAAGAGGAGGGGGCAGTTCCTAACTCCATCTGTGGGGCCAGTGACGCCCTGAGACCCCGAGGACCAGCCGAGAGATCAGGACCTGCAGGCCACGGAGGCACCCAGTCTCGCAGTTCCGACACGGGTCAAGGTGCCCTCGTCCCATTTAGCAGCACCTTCTTAGCCCAGCTCCAGCTCAGACTCCAAATTCCAGCTGATGCAGACCCTGGAAGGCGGTGGGGATGGCTCGAGTACTGCCTTCCACCCTTGTGGGAGATCAGGATTGGGCTCCTGGCTCCTGCTTTTGGCCCAAGCCAGGCCATTGCTGGCATTTGTGGAGAGAACCAGTGGATGGAAGTGCCCTCTGTCTCTCAAATAAAATTTAAAAAAGAAAGAAAATACAACCCAATATCCTGTATGGAGAGAGCTGCAGAAATAGTCAACAGAACCTTAGCAAACAGTCCATAGAGGGGTTTGTCCAAGGGAGATTTGTCCCAGAAATTCAAGGTTGGTTCAACGGAGGGACATTCATCAATGTAACAGGACATAGTCATAAAATAAAGGGGCAAACATGAGATCGTGTGCCTAGAGAAAAAGCATTTGATAAAGTCCAAAATGTGGTGTTGAAAACAGATCCACGGGCCGGCACTGCGGCTCACTAGGCTAATCCTCTGCCTGCGGCGCCGGCACACCGGGTTCTAGTCCCAGTCCAGGCACCGGATTCTGTCCCGGTTGCCTTTCTTCCAGGCCAGCTCTCTGCTGTGGCCCGGAAGGGCAGTGGAGGATGGCCCAAGTGCTTGGGCTCTGCACCCCATGGGAGACCAGGAGAAGCACCTGGCTCCTGCCTTCGGATCAGCACAGCGCCAGCCGTAGCGGCCATTTGGGGGGTGAACCAGCGGAAGGAAGACCTTTCTCTCTGTCTCTTTCTCTCACTGTCTAACTCTGCCTGTCACAAACAAACAAACAAACCAAAAACAAAACAAACCAGATGCACGGGGCGGGTGTTTGGTGCGGTGGTCGGGACGCTGCTGTCCCATATCCCAGGGCCGGGGTTTGCGTCCCGGCTGCTCCGCTTCTGAGCTGGCTTCCTGCTAGTGTGCACCCTGGGCAGGCTCAGGCACTTGGGTCTGTGCCTCCCATGTGGGCGACCTGGGGTGGGTTCCTGACTTCAGCCCGGCGTAGCCTTGGAGAGAGGCACGGGGTGAAGAGCGGACGCCTCGCTCTGGAGGGACGGGCTCAGGGGCCGCAGTCCCAGTCGGGCTGGCCGTCCTCAGTCCTGGTGGTCTGGTCCACAACACTGAGTCAGTACCGCACAGCAGATGGAGGGGCTGGTGACAGCCTGGCGGCCACGGCGACAAGAGCGCCGTGAGATGGGGCGCCCGCCGCGCTGGGACAGACCTGTCCCCGTCCAGGCACCTGCTGTGCACGACAGTGGGCGGGGCAGTGCCCAGCCACAGCTCGCCTCGGGTTCCTGCCGCAGGAGTGGCAATGAGGAAGGGCCAACGAGGGGCTGCAGCCGATGATCCCGGCCCGGTGCTTAGGGTGGCAGCGTCAACAGTAGCAACAGAGGAGCAGTGTTCTGGGACAGGGGCCTCAAGGACGCCCCCAGCCACACACGACAGGGACCACTCTGTCCCCTTCCAGAGGGCGGGGCCGCCTTCTCGCTTGCACAGCGCACTGTTTCTCTAGGCCTCCGACTCTCTCTCCTCCAGGGCTGCTCTTGCCTCTGCCTCTCTCCCGCTCTCCCTCCCGGCTTCTCACGCGCGGGCCGCAGCTCCTGCTCTTGCTGCCCCCTCTCGCCGTGGCTGATTGTTCTCCTGATTTCCACCCGCAGCGCAGGGACACGAAGCCCCCTCGGAGGCTGGCGCTCGGTGCAGCCTCACGGCGGGCGAGCTCGCGGCTGCGTCTGGCCCTGATCCGGCTTGCCCAGGGCCCTGTCTGCGGCGTCGCCATCTGCTGGGGATGCGACTCAAATAGCGGTGGTGGGAGGCAGCCGGCTGCAACGGGGGCGGGGCGGGGGGGGGGGAGGAGCCGTCTCCGGCCCTGTGTCCGCCCCGACCGCGCCCGTTCCCTTCCTCCCCTGGCTGATGCCTATACTGAGGCTCCCAGGAGAGAGACGGCGCACAGTACTCGCCGGCAGCTTGTTCTAGCATCCCCGTGGTCGTGGTGGTTGCCGGTCTAATTCTGAGCGTGTGGCCCAGGGCAGCCCAGCGCTGTGCAATTAGAGCCCCGAACTCTGGCCCTGCCCACTCTTGCTCTCCTGTTAGTTTTGCCCGATTCTTAGGTGACCCTTCTCAGAGAGCCACTACTACTCATCCATCAAAGCCTGGTCTCAACGCCGCCTCCTCCAGGAAGCTTTCCCTGATAGCATCCTCTGAGGGCCCCTTCTCAGGGACTCCCCACACCCACCGTGGGGTTTACTGCTCCAGTCCGCGTCCATTGCCCCCAGCACACTGGGAGCTCCCCGATTCCCATCTGGGACCCCAGCCTCGCCCGGCACATCTACAAATAGCCTAACGCACTAATGTCCACCCACCAGCTTCACGGAGACAGCTCCTCCAGGCCTCAGAGCCACCAGGACCTCCTTTTTTTTTTTTTTTTTTTTTTGACAGGCAGAGTGGACAGTGAGAGAGAGAGAGACAGAGAGAAAGGTCTTCCTTTTGCCGTTGGTTCACCCTCCAATGGCCGCCGCGGCCAGCGCGATGCGGCCGGCGCACCGCGCTGATCCGATGGCAGGAGCCAGGAGCCAGGTGCTTTTCCTGGTCTCCCATGGGGTGCAGGGCCCAAGCACCTGGGCCATCCTCCACTGCACTCCCGGGCCACAGCAGAGGGCTGGCCTGGAAGAGGGGCAACCGGGACAGAATCCGGCGCCCCGACCGGGACTAGAACCCGGTGTGCCGGCGCCGCTAGGCGGATGATTAGCCTAGTGAGCTGCGGCGTCGGCCACCAGGACCTCCTGAACTGCAAACCCAGTGCAGTGCCAGCCCCGGCCCCGCGTGTACGCCAGCCGCGCCGCCCTCACCAGTATCTCGGTGATGTCTGGGTCATCCGGAGCCCAGGGAAGCGTCGGGGAGGCGGGGGGCCCGGGCAGCACGAGGGGGCCGCTGTCTTCTGTGGTCGAGTCCGTCCCGGAGGAGTCTGTGGGCTCCACGGCGGCCAGGTTGAGCAGGGACACGTTGGTGCAGGCCGAGGACCGCTTGAGGTTCAGACACCAGTGCATCGGCTCGTGGGACATCCGGGGCTCCACCCTGGGGAGCAGAAAGTTGGGGGTGCAGCCCTGGGAGGCCGGCCCTCCCCGCCTCCCCATTTCCAGCCTCCCCTCTGCCCCTGACTGCTGCTCCACCGCCTGCTTCCTTCCCCTCCCTGGCGCCTTAATCCTCCTCGACCCCACCCTGCCCCTCCCCCCAGCACCCACGGTGGGACCCTGCTCTCTCGGGGGCGGTGCTGGGCGCCAGGTCCGTCCCCGACACAACGTGACTAACCCACCCGTGGAACGACACCGCCTTCTTTTTCTTCGAGATCCCCTTGGCCGGGATGGTCACTCCCCCGGGAGCCTCGGGGACCAGCTGGCAGCGGCTGTCGACCCCCGCCGGGGGGTCCCCGGCCTCGTGGATCTCTTTGGACTGCCAGATCGTCTTCACCACCACACTGGCCATGGCGTGTGGGGGCCCTGCTCCCAGGGGGAGACTTGCCACCTCACTCAGCCCACTGCCCTCCCAGCCTCAGCGCCCCCAGCCTGCCTCACAAAGGACCCCACCACTGGGCCCCAGGGAGGGGTGCCTGCAGACACCCCCTGGGGAGGGGCTCAGTGGAGTCTTCCGGCTGCAGCGGTTCCAAGCCCAAGAGGAGCCAAGCTCGCAGGCGGGGGGTGGGAGAGGGGAGTCAGCTCCATGGGGTCAGCCGGCCCCTGACACTGGCCTGGGACCTGGGAGACCATGGTGGGTGAGGACTCACAGAGTCCCTGGGGCTGCCCTGGAAGACCTGGCACGCACCAGGTGAGAGTGGGGCCGGGGCAGGTGACAGGCACGGAAGCGGGCTGAAGAGGCACGGGAATGGCATTCGTCAGAGTCCATCGCCCCGGGCCCTGGGGGCTCAGGTCCTCCGCGGTGCAGGGACTCTGCCCATGGGGTGCAGGGCCCAAGCACCGAGCTGTGCGACCAGGTTCGTGGAGCCGCTGGGACAGTCCCACGGGCAGAGCAGCTTGAACACAGCACCCCCCCCCCCCAGTCTGGAGGCTGGGACACAGGGCGGGGCTTGGTGACGCCTGTCCACCTGCCTCCCTGTCTGAACATCCCCTGTTTAAGGATGCCCCCCCCATGACCTCGTCTTAACCCAGTCATCAGCAAAGACCCTCCCCAAGTAAGGCCACCTGCACAGGGACCAGGGCAGAGCTGGCCTGGGGCGGGCGGAGTTCACCCCAGGACAGATGAGGTACACAGGTGTCCATCCCTCACTCTGCGAGCATTAGAAACACAAGATGATGGCCGGCACAGCAGCTCACTAGGCTAATCCTCCGCCTTGCGGCGCCGGCATACCGGGTTCTAGTACCGGTCGGGGCGCCAGATTCTGTCCCGGTTGCCCCTCTTCCAGGCCAGCTCTCTGCTGTGGCCAGGGAGTGCAGTGGAGGATGGCCCAAGTGCTTGGGCCCTGCACCCCATGGGGGAACAGGAGAAGCACCTGGCTCCTGCCATCGGATCAGCACGGTGCGCTGGCCGCGGCGGCCATTGGAGGGTGAACAACGGCAAAGGAAGACCTTTCTCTCTGTCTCTCTCTCTCTCTCACTGTCCACTCTGCCTGTCAAAAAAAAAGAAAAAGAAAAAGAAAAAGAAAAAGAAAGAAAAAAGAAAGAAAGAAAGAAAGAAAGAAAGAAAGAAAGAAAGAAAGAAAGAAAGAAAGAAAGAAAGAAAGAAAGAAAGACAAGATGGACTGTTGTGGGGAGTGAGGGACGGACAAATTCTGTTGCCAGGCAACCACAGCCACCAGGGATGGATTCCAGGCCCCCCCACCCCCCACCCCCAGGCAGCAAAATCTGTGGATGCACAAGTGCCTCGGACAGGACAGCACATTGTGTGGGGTCTACCCACGTCCCCGCGTGTCGGTAGTGCACCTGCTGTGTGCGTCGTCCCCACGCCGTGATGTTTGGGGAATGATTAGGAAAAGCGTTTTTGATCCAGGGTCGGCGAATGCGCTAATGTGGAATCCCAGGATACCAAGGGCCCCCTGGAGAGCAAGGGCAGAGTGTGGTGGGAGGCACAGCTGGTGACTCTGGGTACCCGGAAGTCCTAACAGTGAAGCCGTGGGGAAGCGGCAGGCTTTTGGCCGAGCGGTTAAGGCACCTGCGTCCCACGTCGGAGGCCCCGGGTTCCATTTTCCCAGCGCCAGCTCCAGGCTCCAGCTTCCTGCTGATTTGCACTGTGGTAGGCAGCGGTGATGCCCTAAGCAATAAGATTCCTGCCGTCCACTTGTGGGCATCTGGGGAGTGAACCCGCAGGTGGGAACTCTTGTCTCTACGTGTCTGTCTCTCTTTTTTTTTCTTTCTTTTGACAGGCAGAATGGACAGTGAGAGAAAGAGACAGAGAGAAAGGTCTTCCTTTGCCGTTGTTCACCCTCCAATGGTCGCCGTGGCCGGTGCACCGCGCTGATCCGATGGCAGGAGCCAGGTACTTCTCCTGGTCTCCCATGGGGTGCAGGGCCCAAGCACTTGGGTCATCCTCCACTGCCCTCCCGGGCCACAGCAGAGAGCTGGCCTGGAAGAGGGGCAACCGGGACAGAATCCGGCGCCCCGACTGGGACCAGAACCCAGTGTGCCGGCGCTGCAAGCTGGAGGATTAGCCTAGTGAGCCGCGGCGCCGGCCTCATTTTTTTTTTTAAAGCATGCCGTCAAAAATGTGAGAAAAAGCACTAGAATATTGGGGAAGATAACTGCGTGGTCAGATGAAGTAGGGCCTGGTGTTGTGCAGTGTGTTAAGCCACCACCTGTGACTCTAGCATCCCATATGGGTGTTGGTTCGAGTCCTGGCTGCTCCACTTCCGATCCAGCCCCCTGCTAATGCTTCTGGGAGAGCAGTAGAAGACGGCCCACGTGCTCGGGCCCTGCACCCGCGTGGGAGACCTGGATGGAGCTCCAGCCGCTGGCTCAGCCTGGCTGTTGAGGCCATTTGGGGAGTGAATCAGCGGAAGAAGACCTCTCTCTCTGACTCAGCCTTTCGAGTAATCTTTTTTAAAAAAGAGATGACATAGTAAGATGAGAGGGACCTGCTTTAGAACAAGCCGGTGGGGGTGAGGAAGTGAGGCGGACGGGACTGCAGCTGACACAGTGAAGGTCGCAGGCTGATCGCCGCTGGAGCCAGCCAGACGGGGGTACAGACGCCTCTCTACTTCGGGGCATCTGGAAGTTTCTATAACACTGCTTTTTAAAAAAGATTTATTTATGTATTTGAAAGGCAGAGTTACAGAGAGGCCGAGGCAGAGAGGGAGGTCTTCCATCTGCTGATTTACTCCCCAGGTGGCAGCAATGGCTAGAGATGTACAGATTGGAAGCCAGGAGCTTCTTCCAGGTCTCCCACACAGGTGCAGGGGCCCAAGGCCCTGGGCCATCTTCTACTGCTTTCCCAGGCCACAGCAGGGAGCTGGATCGGAAGTGGAGCAGCTGGGACTCGAACCAGCACCCATATGGGATGTCAGCACCGCAGGCGGCAGCCCCAATATAACACCTTAAAATTACAGCTGCAGGGCCGGCGCCGTGGCTCACTTGATTAATCCTCTGCCTGCAGCGCCAGCATCCCATATGGGCACCGGTTCTGTGCCGGTTGCCCCTCTTCCAGGCCAGCTCTCTGCTGTGGCCAGGAGGGCAGTGGAGGATGGCCCAAGTGCTTGGGCCCTGCACCCCATGGGAGACCAGGAGAAGCACCTGGCTCCTGGCTTCGTATCAGCGTAGCTCCGGCCGTTGCGGCCACTTGGGGAGTGAACCAACGGAAGGAAGACCTTTCTCTCTGTCTCTCTCTCTCACTGTCTAACTCTGCCTGTCAAATAAATTAAAAAAAAAAAAATTACAGCTGCCTCTTGTCTGACCCCCTCAGCTCCCCCATAAACCCATCCTTAGTTGAAAATGCTGACTAAGTAAAAACCATGTTGAATCCACCTAACCTGCCCCGGGAGCCCACCTCAGCAACACAGCCCTGCACCGGAGGGGGCCGGCTGCTTCCCGTGCCGAGCTCCGGGAGAGAGGCACCTGCCGCACATCCTAGCCCAGAAAGACCAGCAGTCAAAACCCAAGGGCAGCTCCGGCCCCGGGCCTGGCATCCTGGCACCAGCGCAAAGCCGAGCGCCCTGAAGGGAGGGGAACTGTTGTCGGGCGGCGTCTGCTGGAGGATGTATTTGGGAAGGACAGGGGAGGGCAGACAGGGGTTGCTTCAAGGACTGTAGGAGGAGGGGTGGGACGGCCCGGGGGGAGGCCAGCATGACGGAGCTGTGAGGCAGAATGGGCGGGGCCGGAGTGTCCGTGGCCAGGAGTCTCGGGGGACAGTGATGATCTTTTATCTGGAGAAAGGACATGGCGTTTAAAACAATACTTATTTATTTAGGCAAAATAAATAAATAAAGGCAAAGTGACAGAGCGAGGAGATCTTCCATCCACTCATGCACTCCCCAAATGGTGGGTCCAGGCCAAAGCCAGGAGCCTGGAGCTCCATCCGGGTCTCCCACGTGGGTGCAGGGGCCCAAGTACTTGGGCCATCCTCTGCTGCCTTCCCAGGGCTTTAGCAGGAAGCCGGATTGGAAGCAGAGCAGCCGGGACTCGAACAGGTGTTTTTCAAGAGGTCTAAGCCTCTCAAGTGCCACCGTGCTGGCTGCTGACTGGCGTTTTCAGAAGGACCCTGGGTGCGTATGGAGATTAGACTGGGAGTGACCAGCCGGGAGGGCAGACCCAAGCAGGAGGGGGCAACGCCGGCGCCTGTGTGGGCAGAGGCGCGATGGAGGCAGGTGGCCAGCTCTGGTTTGGGGTGAGGGACAGCAGGGGGTTCCTGCAGGGGCGCTGGATGGTCAGGGGAGGGCCCATGTGCCAAACCGGAAGACTGGGGGTGAATGTGAGGAAACTCAAGTTGATTTGCTCCACCTTAGACTCATTGGTGGTTCAACGCGTGGGTGTCTTGGTGGGCTCTTGGGGTTCCCTCTCAACATTCCATCTTTTTTTTTTTTTTGACAGACAGAGTGGACAGTGAGAGAGACAGAGAGAAAGGTCTTCCTTTGTCGTTGGTTCACCCTCCAATGGCCGCTGCGGCCGGCGCGCTGCGGCCGGCGTACCGTGCTGATCCGATGGCAGGAGCCAGGTGCTTCTCCTGGTCTCCCATGCGGGTGCAGGGCCCAAGCACCTGGGCCATCCTCCACTGCACTCCCGGGCCACAGCAGAGAGCTGGCCTGGAAGAGGGGCAACTGGGACAGAATCCGGCGCCCCGACTGGGACTAGAACCTGGCGCAGCAAGGTGGAGGATTAGCCTAGTGAGCCGTGGCGCCGGCCTAACATTCCATCTTAAAACCAGCGAGGACTTGCCCGGACCTCATCCGGACCCTGGAGTGCATGTCCTGGCTTTAAGTCTCCACACCGAGTGGGCCGGAGCTTCCGGCCACCCGCTGACTCACTCCACGCGGGTAGGGGCTGCGTGCAGCCCCTGAGACCCCGAAGGGCCTTGCTCGGGTCTGAGGGTCCCTGCCAGGCCGACCACCGTGAGCGTGTGGCGAGGGAGCTGTGTGGAGCAAGGTGTGCTGAGACAGGGCGGAATCGGGGTGTAGACCGTGCTGGGATGACGCTGTTTGGAGGAGGTCCGGCACACGGTGGTCTGCCCTCGCGATGGCAGACAGCAGCCGAGGTCGGCAGAGGCTGCAGCTCGGGGCTGGCTCCCCGACTCCGCGCGCCGCCAGCAGCCCGGCCACCGCCAGCAGAACCCACAGAGAGCGCAGGTGTCCCGCAGGCCAGCTGGGCTCCGGGCGTTTCCAGCTTACCGTGGGCAACCCTGTATCACGGAAATTGTTCAAATGCACCAGTTTCCTTTTACATACATAAAAAAAAAAAAGAGTAGTCAGAATAAGCTGGAAATGACGAGTATCGGGGCTCCCAGGGCTTCTCCCGGGCCAGCGGCCAGCCCGGGGGCTCCTGTGGGAGGCTCTGCCAGTGCCCCCTTCCCGGGAGGGGCATCTATAAAGGCTGCGTGGGCTTCCCTCGCCCCAGCATCCCATATGCTCCCCAGTGTGTGTGTATTTGATGGGGTTCTTCTCGCCCAGTCCCTGGAACACTGAACACAGCTCCCCATAAGAAAGGGTTTCCTCTGCAAGTCTGGGCACTACGAATTTCTACTTTCGCCCTGAGCTGTTAGAAATGGACTCTCCCTGTCGGTGCACAGCCTGAGCTGGCCATCCTAGAATCCAGCACGGGCTTGCCCCCAAGCCAGGCAGCCCCGGCGGACGGATCCACCTGCTCTTCCCGCTTGCACCCCCGACCCGACCGCCAGCGCCCGAGACGCACCCCGCGGGCTCATTCCCGGAGGCCCCGCTCCCCAGGTCACAGGAGGGCGGCAGGTCCAGGGCTGGAGGAACGGCCCTCCCCGCGCCCTTGGCCCCAAATTTCTCAGCAGCCCGGGGCGCCGGGGGTCTGGCAGCCGACGGGCCCGAGCCCCCCGGGAGGCGGCGTGGGGCGGCAGGGTCGGGCCGCAGCCCCTTGCCCGCTGTCCACCGGGGTCGTCCGGCTCCATCGCGGCTGGCGGGGACAGGGGGCGGAGCATGCGCAGCGAGACGCTAAAATAGGATTAAGTTCGGGTTCCTCCACGTCTGCGTCACTCAGCCTCTCGCCAGGACGGAGTAACAACAGGTCCTGCCCCTCCGGGAGCCCAGGTCTCCCGACGCGTCAGATCCACACGCGGGGGCCGCGCAGCGAGGCAGGGCCCAGCCAGGCTTCCCGGAAGGGGATTAGGGCCCTAGGGCTGCGGGCGGGGCAAAGGCCACACATTGACGCCTGCGCAGTCGACACCTCACGCCGTCTCGCCCCGCCCAGCCCCTGCTCTGCAGCAGGGAATTGCAGGCCTCGCTCCACCTATCCCAGCCCAGCTGAATAACACCCCCTTCTTTTTTTCCTTCTCCACCAATGGTCGCGCTTCGCCCGCCCCCACAACTGTCCAATAGAGAGCGGAAGCAGGACACGCCCCGCGAATGCGCGACGCCTGCGGGGGCGGTCTACCCGCCCATTGGTTCCGGTCAACCCAAGTCCCGCCTTCTCATGCGCTTTCTCCCCCGCCCTCCTTCCGTCCCTCCCTCTCCCCGTGGAGAGGGGCCAGATCCAATCAGCGCTGGACTCGGCCGCGCGAAGGGGGCGGTCCTATAGTGCGTAATGGAACCCCGCCCGTCTCTCGGGCAACGCCCCCTCCCCCTCGCTCCCGAACGGAAATAGCGGTGTACTGGACCAATCGTAGTGGCGTGCCTTTGCCTTGAGACCAATGGAAGAGGGAGTCGGGGGCGAGCCCGCGTCTGAGCGGCAGTCTCCACATCCAATGGGCAGCCGAGAGCTGCCCCGGGCGAAGAGGCGGGGAGGGGTCAGGGGCGGTGCCACGGCCCGCCCGCCCGCCCTCCCCCTCGGCCGGCTCGGCTCCTCGGCGCTGCCTGGGGGTCCTTTCCGCCCGGTGCCCGCCTGCCAGCGCCCGCTGTGCCGTGCCCCGTCCGGCCAGGCCTGGAGCCGACACCACCGCCATCATGCCGGCCGTGTCCAAGGGCGATGGGATGCGGGGGCTCGCCGTATTCATCTCCGACATCCGGAACTGTGAGCTCGCGGCGGGGGGACACGGGAGACGCGGGGGAGGGGGCAGCGTGGAACGCGGGGGTTTGGGGGTCACCGAGGGACCGGGCGGGGTCCAGCGCCCCTGCAGGGGCGGCGGGGGGAACTTCGGGGGGAGGGGGCAGGGGTGTCATGAGGCGCCTCAGGAGGTGACGACGCGGAGGGTTCGAGGCCCCGGGTGGGTCGGGAAGGGGAAGACGTTGGACAGGTCCCGGGGACGGAGGCGTGGAGGTGCCCCCCGGGAGCGGTGGAGAGGCAGGGGCGCCCTTACAGATGCTGGCTCGGAGACCCCTGCGCGGGGGGCCTACGGGAGCCGGGCTGAGGGGGTGTCAGGGACGGAGCGGGACCGGGGAGCGATGGGCGGCGCAGGAGTGCGGGGGCCGCGGAGAGCCGCTGGGGAGGGCCTCGGGCCGGCGGAGGGTGGACAGGGGCCAGAGGGGGCAGGAGGGACTCCCGGATCGGGGGCCCGGGGAGTGGGTGCTTAGGGCCCGTGTCAGAGGGGGGTGCCCAGGCCTCCAGGAGGGGTCAGGGTGCTCAGGGCTTGTGGGAGAGATTGCAAACCTGGGGGCGGGGGCGGGAAGCCTGGTCCTGGAGAGAGAGCGAGGGGTCAGGGGTCAGGGAGCGGCCGGGCCCGGGTCGGAGCCCTTCCCTGTCTGGGGACTGTGATCCCGGCGGCCGGGCAGTTCCCGGGAGCGGCTGCTGGCGCCGTCCGCGGGGGCTTGGGTTCGAGGGCAGCAGCTCCGGGAGCTGAGTGACCTTGGCGGAGGGTGGGGGCAGCCCTCGCGGGGCCCTGGCAGGTGCGGCTGCATCGGGGAGGGCCCGGGGCGCGTCCGGAGCTGAGCAGTGCGTGGCAGGTGCACCGTGAGCACTAGGGAGGCCGTAGGGTGTCAGCGGAGGGAGGGATGGTGTGGTTGATAGAAAGGGGGTGCAGGGGGGTGCGGGCGCTTCGGGGGGCCCTGCGAGGAGGGGGGCCCTCGCCCATCATTTAACCCTCTGGGGCCCGGTGTTCTTGTCTGCAAACTTCGCTCCCTGCTTGGTGCGGGAAGGCAAGGCGGGCAAGGCGGGACGAGGCCCTGCTGGACCGGGCTGGTGCCGAGAAGAAGGATAACGGGGGGGGGGGGGGGCTGCCGGGTCCTGGGGCGGCCGCCTGCTTGGGCCGTGCTCACGGGAGCGAGCGGCAGGCAGAGTGGCCAGGGCCCTGGTGAGCCCTCAGTCTCCCCTGTTTGAAAATCATTCCCGCGGCTGCTGGGAGAGAAACCGGCGCTGGAGGCGAGGCCGATGCCCCGCAGGGCCGAGAGGGGACTGGTCGGGTTTGGGGTTCGTTTTGAGGGCTTGGGGGGCTGGGGAAGGAATGACAAGAAGGTGTCCCACAGGCCCCGGGAGGTGGGGCCCCAGCACCAGGCGCGGGGGAGCCCGTCAGGGAGGGCCCTGTCCCTTCTCAGCCGGTGGTGTGCTGCGCCGCTGTGTTCTGGGGTTCGTGATGGTGCAGGGGACCCCGAGGCTCCCAGCCCCACGGGGGAGGAGGCGTGGAGGCTGGACGTGGTGGGCCACCCCGGGAAGAGGCTGAGTACCGGCCACTGGGCCCTGAGGACTCTGTCACTTGGTTCCGTGGAGGTGGCCCGCAGGACAGGGCAGTGGCCGCCCCGGCTTGCGGGCTCCTCGGGGGTGACAGCGTCCTGGGATTGGGCAGGGGGCTGCCTGCCCAGCTCTGAGTGTCCGGAGGCCATGGGACTGTGCGCTTTCAAAGGGTGCGTCTCGCGGCCTGTGAATTGGAGCTCACTTTTCTCCCTGGAGAGTGGAAGGCATTTGCCGCTGTCCTGAGGCCAGTGAGGGCCGTGACGTTGAGAGAACGGGGGCTGTGTCTGGCCAGAGAGCCCAGGGAGGCTCTGCTTCGCCGGAGCCGCTGGGAGCCGCGCGGGCAGGATGTGGGGAGCGAGCCAGGCCACGTGTAGTGGAGACACGTGGGGACGGCAGAAGGCTGGCAGGTGCCAAGGTCCTGAGGCCGGCCCGGGCCTCTGAGCAAGGCCTGCGTGTCTGACGCTGGCCAGGTGGGCAGGGCCAGGCTGGTGTTTGTCCTGAGAGCTCGGGGTGGGGGTGGGGGGGTGATTCCAGGCAAGAGCGGATCATGGGGAGAGGGGTGGACGAGGCAGGGCTCAGAGCTGGGGGGGGGGGGTGTCTGGAAGGCATCTAGAAAGAGGAAGAGGAAGGGAGAGGAAGGGCCAGTTCTGCCCATGCAGAGGGGGAGAGGCCTGGCCCGAGGGCCTGGAGCGGGATCCTGCCGAGTCAGTTATCTGACAGGGAGCTGCTCTGGGCCCGGCCCCGCTGCCTGCTATCTGGGGCCCCAGCGGTGGGCCAGGCTGCTGAGGGGGGCGCTGGCTGGGTCCCCAGTTCTGTGCCGGCTGCGGGAGGCCTCAGGATAAGTTTGTTCCCTGACTGAATGCGTGGATGAAGGGAGGGGTCTTCAGTGGGCACCTGCTGAGTGCTGAGCACTGTTGTGGGTGACGGGGCCCCTGCCCTGTGGAGCACCTGTCCCACGGGCCAGCACACAGCAAGTGTGCCAGGCGTCCACCCGGGACAGGGGCGTCACGGGGTGCGGGGTGGGGTAGGAGTGGTGCCTGGTCTCTCCCTGCAAAGGCGACACTGGGCAGAGAATCCAGTTTGGTGGGCAAGGTAGGCCTGCTGTCCAGGCACAGGATGCGGCCTGTGCAAAGGCCCTGAGGCAGGCTCGTCCAGGAGTGTAGGAGGGACTTGGAGGCCAGGAGGCAGCTAAGGAGAGCACCGGAGGTTTGTTTAGGGGGAGAAGGCGGACAGGGCCACAGGGAGGACGGGCCTTTTCCCTCGAGCCCGTTGGGAGCCCCTGTGTGGAGCAAAGGAGATGGGAGCTGACTGCTGGGTTTTCACAGAATCCCTTGGGCCACTATGGAGACGCCCTGCCCCGCCCCGCCCCGCCCCAGGCCTGGCCTTAAGGAACCCAACAGACAGATCCAGGCCTGGGTGCCAGCCCCACCCACTTCCTGCTGGGCTCGGGAATCTGTCCAGCACCTTGGCTGTGCCAGGACTGAGGCCTCCTGGCCACCCCTGCCCTCAGGGCGCCGGTCGGCGGGGTCACTCGGCCTCAGGGCGCCGGTTGGCGGGGTCACTCAGCCTGGCCGGGGTGACAGCAGTGAGGTGGCCACCTCTGCCATCAGGGCGCTGGTCAGCGGGGTCGCTCGGCCTGGCCGGGGTGACAGCAGTGAGGTGGCCACCCTTGCCGTCAGGGCGCCGGTCAGCGGGGTCACTCGGCCGTCAGGGCGCCGTCGGCGGGGCCGCTCGGCCTGGCCGGTAAGGAGACGTGCTTTCCGCACTGGCTGTGGACAAGTTTCTGTTCCTTTGACATCTTAAGACAGCAAAGCAGCCAGTGAGGGCCGTGTCGATGTTTCATTTACTCCAGCATGTCCAAATATCATTTCAACGTGTAGTCGGTATTTTTTCAAGAGGATTTATTTAATTTATTTATTTTATTTGAAATGTAGAGTTACACAGAGAGGGAGAGAGAGGTCTTCCACCCGCTGGTTCACTCCCCAGGTGGCCACAACAGCTTGGGCTGGGCCCATCCGAAGCCAGGAGCCAGGAGCTTCATCCGGGTCTCCCATGCGGGTGCAGGGGCCCAAGCACTTGGGCCGTCTTCTGCTGCTTTCCCAGGCCATCAGCAGAGGGCTGGAGTGGAAGTGGAGCAGCCGGGACTTGAACCAGCGCCCATGTGGGATGCCGGCGGCCCAGGCAGCAGCTTCACCTGCTGTGCCACAGTATTGGCCCTTGTCGTCAGTAGCTTAAAATTTATTAATGATGGTTCTTTCCCATACAAAATCCTGTGTGTGTGCACTCTATCTTTTGAGATTTTCTTGTTTTGAAAGGGAGAGTGGGAGAGGGAGAGGCAGAGACAGAGGGCTTCCATCCGCTGGTTCACTCCCCAGATGGCCACAACGGCCATGGCTGGGCCAGGCTGAACCCAGGAGCCAGGAGCTCAGTCCGGGTCTCCCACGCGGGTGCAGGGGCCCAGGCACTGGGGCCGTCTCCCACTGCCTTCCCAGGTGCATGAGCAGGGAGCTGGATGGGAAGTGGAGCGGCCGGGACTGGCACCAGTGCTCCGAGACGGGATGTGGCGTTGTGTGCGGTGGTTTGCCCTCTGAGCCACGGTGCTGCTGCCGCCTCCCCCGGCCCCGGGAGCATTGCAGTTTGCAGGCCGCAGTCTCGGGAGGACGACTTGCTCTGGATGGAGATTTCATAGAACACGTGGCTGAAAAAGTACAGAGTACCCAGCCGCCTTCCAAAGCGACTCTTCCATTTTCTTAGAGAGAGAGAGAGAGAGAGAGAGAGAGAGAATGTCCCCTCTGCTGGTCATTTTCCAAATGCCTGCAACAGCCTGGGCTAGGCCGGGCCAAAGCCGAGACCCAGAGCCCTATCCAGGCCCCCTGCTAGGTGGCAGGAGCCCGGGTGCTGGAGTCGTCCCCCACTGCTGCCTCCCGGACACGCCGTAAGAGGAAGCTGGGTCGGCAGTGGGGTCGGAGGGCTGGAGCCAGGCGCTCCGATACGGGATGCTGGCCTCACGACTGCACGCAGCGCCCGGCCCAAGGACCAGTCTCCAGCCGAAGTTTACTGAAACGGAATGAGGGACACAGCCCCTCGGGCGCACCTGCCACAGGGCCAGTGCCTGCAGCTGCAGGCTGGGGCCGGTGTGTGTGCGGCCCAGGATGGTTGTGGCTGCGCGTTCGGGGTCACCCAGGAGGGCTCAGGGCTGTCGGGACTTGGGGGGCACGAGCTCGAGTCCTGGCAGACGGGCAGCCGCGGACGGCGAGGCTCAGGAGCGTCTCGCCCGAGCTGCAGGGCAGCGCCCGCACCACACGCACGCTGGGGTCCTGCTCAGCAGGGACAGGTGTGTCAGACGCCTGTGGCGACAGCTCCAGACCCACCTGGCGGTCCAAGTGCCGTGGTGGAACCTCTGTGCCCCTCGCCAGAAGCCCTGCGCAACGCCCCCACGGTAACCCCCAGCAGAAGCAGAGCCTGCACCTCCTGTGGCTCCCAGGCACCCTGAAAACCTAGGAGAGGCGTCCTGGCGCGGCCCGCCCGCCCCGCCTTTCCTGACTGCATCTCTGGTCGCAGGCAACTCCTGGAGCGTCTCAGCCCTCCCTCCCCTGGGTTCTCCTGCCCCCGGGCCTTTGCACACACTGGTGCCCCGCTCCCAGAGTGCACCTGCCTGGTTTCTGTGCGGTCCATTCCAGCCTCACCTCCCAGGAGCCGAGTGCTCGGGCCTGACCAGAGCCGCCCGGCCCCGCTGTGCTTCCTGCGAGCTGGGCAGGGGTGACATCCCAGAGCCTGGGGCAGAAAAATCCTGCCCCTTGTGCCTCCCGGGACCCTGAGCCCCTTCCCCCTTGCTTGGTGGCCTGAGAGGGGGCACAGCATCCATCAGCCCCATCTGTCACAGTTGGCTCCTAATGGATAGTTTTTGTTTTTTTTGTTTTTTTTTTTTTTTTGACAGGTAGAGTTATAGACAGAGAGAGAGAGAGACAGAGAGAGGTCTTCATCTGCTGGTTCACTCCCCAAATGGCCGTAATGACTGGAGCTGAGCTGATCCAAAGCCAGGAGCCAGGAGCTTCCTCTGGGTACCCCACCCGGGTGCAGGGGCCCAAGGACCTGGGCCATCTTCTACTGCCTTCCCAGGCCACAGCAGAGAGCTGGATCGGAAGTGGAGCAGCCGGGACTCAACCCGGCACCCATTTGAGATGCCAGCACTGCAGGTGGCAGCTTTACCTGCTACACCACAGTGCCGGTCCCTAATTTATTTATTTGTTTAATATTTATTTGTTTAATTGAACGACAGAGTTACACAGAGAGAGAAGGAGAGAGAGAGAGAGAGGTCTTCCACCTGCTGGTTCACTCCCCAGATGGCTGCAACAGCCAGAGCTGGGACAATCTGAAACCAGGAGCTTCTTCTGGGTCTCCCACGCGGGTGCAGGGGCCCAAACACTTGGGCATCTTCTACTGCCTTCCCAGGCCACAGCAGAGAGCTGGATCGGAAGTGGAGCAGCCGGGTCTCAAACCAGCGCCCATACGAGATGCCGTCAGTGTAGGTGGAGGTTTTACCTGCTACGCCACAGCGCCGGCCCCTCCACAGAGGTTGAAGTCAAGGCCAGGGAGGTGGGCTGTGGCCTCTGCTGGAACTGCTGTGCGGATACCTGTCCGGGGCGGCCCTGTCCCAGTAGCTACTCCGCGGCCCGCGGTGCGGTCACGATGTCATCCACTGGCGTTTCCACGCAAGCCCTTGAAGGAGCTGTGTGGCCCTGCTCAGGGTGGCGTGGGTCTGTGTCCCCGCCCTGGCGCCGGCCCTGCCCCCAGGTGCTGGCCTCCCCGGTGCACTGGTGCTCTCGTCTTTCAAGGTCCTCCTCAAATGTCCTGCCTGTCCCCAGGCCCCGGGCAGGGCCTCACAGCCTCCGTCCCTGGACGTCTCGCCGGGGGGCTCCCGGGGCTCGCTGCCTGGCCCTCACTGGGCCAGGTCCTTGGAGGCAGATCAGAAGTGCCCGGCTTGCCTAGACCCTGGGCCTGGCCGTGCGGCCCCCGCAACCACGCAGTTAATACACGGGGCTCAGACGGCCCCTGAGGCGACAGAGCTGCACCTGCCGTCCCCTCCGCCTTCCAGCCCCTTCTACGTGCCTAGACTGCTCCCCCAGGAGGGGCGCAGCCTGGCCCTGCCCTCGGGCCTCCGGGTCTGCTGTGGGAGGCAGGGAGACCCACGTGGCCACGTCGGCTCTGGTGTGGGCCACAGGCGGCGTGGGAGCCCCGAGTAGGGCCAGCACAGCGCCCCCGTGGGAGATACTGTGAGAGCCACCCGTGAACATGAATTCTCCCCTCCCCCGTAGCCACGGTTTTTAAGTAGAAACAGGAAAGATTCTTCGGAAATATTTATTTGTAATTATTTGAACAGTAGAGAGGCAGAGGCAGAGAGAGAGAGTGCGTCCATCCACTGCTTCACTCCCCAGATGGCTGATAGCCAGGCCTGGGCCAGAGGTCAGGCCACGGCTGCACGTGGGCGGCAGGGACCCAGTCCCGGGAGCCGTCAGCCCTGTCTGCGTGGTCTGCGCAGCCTGACCCCAGGGGCGCCAGCGTGGGAAGGAGGTGTCGAGAGCGAGGCCAGATGCCCACCCCGGGCAGAGGTAGTTTTAATAGTGTGTTTGTGTTGTTTGTGTGACCCAGTTCTGGTGCGTGTACTCGGCATTTGAAAGCTGCCTTATTTTAAAGGTGTATTTATTTTTTTGAAAGGCTGAGTTAGAGAGATTAATCCATTGTCTCTCCACTGGTTCACCCCCCGGATGCCCGCAGTGGCTGGAGCTGGGCCGGGCTGGAGCCAGACGCTTCTTCCGGGTCTCCCACGTGAGTGCAGGGGCCCAGGGACTTGGGCCATCCTCTACTGTTTTCCCAGGCCATCGCAGGGAGCTGGATCGGATGTGGAGTAGCTGGGACTCGAACCAGTGCCCATGTGGGATGCTGGCACTGCAGGCGGCGGTTTAACCCGTCACCGCAGCGCCGGTCCCCGTGTTTGAAGACCGAGTGCGACGTTTGCGTCTGTCCCCGACGCCGCCTTCCAGAGCCCGCTGTCCTTGCTGCCTGCAGCCCTTCTCAGCGTGAGCAGCCGTGTCTCAGGCCTCGGGAGCTGCCTGGCTGACAGTGTGCCTCCAGGACTCCCTGGGACCGCGGAGCCCTGCTCAGGGACTTCCCGGAGGAGGTGACACCGGGAGTGAGGCTTGTGGGAGTTGGGGGTGAGGCAGGATGGTGCCTGCTTGCCCGTTCATTCATTCAGGAGGTACACACCGCACCTGGCTGTGGGCTAAAGGATGAGATTGGCATAGGTGTGGGCCAGAGCAGGCCGCTGCCCGTTAGATAGCCAGACGTTTAAAGAGCACCTGCCGTATGCCAGGCACTGTTTCAGGAGCTACTGCCTGATGTGTGCGCTGGGCGGGAGCCGAGACAGAGGGAGAGACAGTGATTACGCAATGTGAATGGATCGATCTGGCCGGCGCCGTGGTGCAGCGGGTAAATCTGCTGCCTGCGGAGCTGGCATCCCATGTGGGCGTCGGTTCAAGTCCCGGCTGCTCCACTTCCGATGCAGCTCTCTGCTATGGCCTGGGAAAGCAGAGATGTCCCAAGTTCTTGGGCCCGTGCACCCACATGGGAGACCGAGATGAGTTCCAGGTTCCTGGCCCAGCCCCGGCCCTTTGGGGAGTGAACCAGCAGATGGAAGATCTCTCTTTCTGTAACTCTGCCTTTCAAATAGATAAATAAATCTTTGTCAAAAATATGAAAAAAGAAATGGGTGGAGGAGAGCTTTTAAAAACTTCTCCAAGCGGAATGATAAGGAATTGTCCTCAGAGAGGTGGGCAGGACAGGCCTCTTGGAGGAGGTGACGGGCCCTGCGGGAAGACCACTGGGAAAGTGGCCCCGCGAAGCGGGCTCAGCACAGGCGAGGGCGCGGGCAGGGAGGAGCCGAGAGTACTCCCAGGGTGGGGGGGGGAGGCCGGGCCCGCCGCAGGGCCAGGGGGCTCAGTGGGCTGGGGGTGGTCTCCCCAGCTGGCGTCCTGGGAGCCCAGTGCACAGGGCCAGGAAGGGCAGGGCGGCTGGGTTGATCTGGGTGGTGTGGGCAGGGTGCTCACCTTGGGGCTGCCGGGGGCGCATCCTGAAGCTAGAGCCGGGGGGCAAGGCGACGGCTTCGCTGGGGGACGAGGACGCCGGCTGCGTTTGGAGGAGCTGAGTGTGCCACGGAGTGACGTGTGGCAAGAGCGGACCTAGCAGGCTGGAGGGTGACACAGCACGCAGCGGGGGTGGCCAGGACCAGGCACCGCGTGGTCGGAGTGTGTTGTCGGGCCCTGGGGCGCACGGGTCACGGAGGCGTCGTAGAGCTGCGCCAGGAGGGGGCATGCCCAGTGGACAGGGAGGAGGAGGAGGCTGAAGGCCAGGAGGCAGGAGGAGGGGGAGCGGGCTCTGACCTGGTGCCTGGGTGGTGGGTCCTGCGGCAGCTGCAGGTTTATTGTGGCCACTGAGGGCAAGGCCAGGGCTGGCGGCGGCAGGGGAGCTCCCAGGGAGGGCGTGGTGGGAGGAGGCCGGGGCCAGCCCAGCCGGGGGCCGGCTTCTCTGGGCTGTGGATGAGTGAGCCCCTGCGGGAGATGGGGTCCGGGCTGGGAGGCTGCCTTCCAGCTGGGGGGCCGTGCCTGGGGAGGTGGGGGCTTGGGCCCCTACCACCCGCCCTGCCTTCTCTCCTCCCCAGGCAAGAGCAAGGAGGCGGAGATTAAAAGGATCAACAAGGAACTGGCCAACATTCGCTCCAAGTTCAAAGGTGGGCGGGGCCCAGATGCCTGGGTCTGGGGGCGGGGGGGGCAGGACCTGTCTGTGTGGTGGCTCCTCACCGCCGGCTCTGCCACAGGGGACAAGGCCTTGGATGGCTACAGCAAGAAAAAGTACGTGTGCAAGCTGCTCTTCATCTTCCTGCTGGGCCACGACATTGACTTTGGGCACATGGAGGCCGTGAACCTGCTCAGCTCCAACAAGTACACGGAGAAGCAGATAGTACGTGGGGGGGCAGGGGCTCCTGGGTCTGAGGGAGGAGGCAGGGGGACCTGGGCCCCTGGTGTGAGGGGCGGGGTGGGGGCCCTGGGCTCCTGGGTCTGAGGGAGGAGGCTGGGGCTGGACCCCTGGGTCTGAGGGAAGAGGGCTGGGGCTGGACCCCTGGGTCTGAGGGAAGAGGGCTGGGGCCTGGGCTCCTGGGTCTGAGGGAGGAGGCTGGGGCTGGACCCCTGGTGTGAGGGGCGGGGCGGGGGGACCTGGGCCCCTGGGTCTGAGGGAAGAGGCTGGGGCCTGGGCTCCTGGGTCTGAGGGAGGAGGGGCTGGGGCTGGACCCCTGGGTCTGAGAGAGGAGGGCTGGGGCTGGACCCCTGGGTCTAAGGGAGGAGGGCTGGGGCTGGACTCCTGGGTCTGAGGGAGGAGGGCTGGGGCTGGACCCCTGGGTCTGAGGGAGGAGGAGGCGTGAGGCCTGGGCTCCTGGGTCTGAGGGAGGAGGGGCTGGGCTGGACCCCTGGGTCTGAGGGAGGAGGAGGCGTGAGGCCTGGACCCCTGGGTCTGAGGGAGGGGCTGGAAGTGCAGACTCCAGCATCAGAGGGCTGGGTCTGGGACCACTTAGCCATGGACTCCCAGCAGCCTGCCTCCCCTCCCCCAGGGTTATCTGTTCATCTCCGTGCTGGTGAACTCGAACTCTGAGCTGATCCGGCTCATCAACAACGCCATCAAGAATGACCTGGCCAGTCGCAACCCCACCTTCATGTGCCTGGCCCTGCACTGCATCGCCAACGTGGGCAGCCGAGAGATGGGTGAGGCCTTCGCTGCCGACATCCCCCGCATCCTGGTGGCCGGGTGAGGTGCTGGGGACCCAGGGGTGCAGGTGGGGGAGGTGGGAGCCTCAGAGAGGCGTCTCCCAGCAGGGACGTGCGCCAGGGCTGGGGTGGCGCCTCAGCGGCCGGCTGCCCCCGGCTCTCGTCTCAGCAGGCGGACTTGCTGGCAGCAGCCCGGCAGCCCTTGGGAAACCAGTGTAGGAGATGCAAGCCTGAGGTCCCTGGTAGTGGCCCCCCCCCCCCCCCGCCGCCGGCCCAGCTCCTGTGTCCTCTGTCGGCTCAAGGAGTGTGTAAGGGAGCACCTGCGGTTTGCCTGCTGTGTCCCAACGGCTGCAGACATCGCCGTAACAGGAAGTGGACATGGGCGGTGCCTTCCCAGCACCCAGCCCAGGGCGCGGGGTGAACGGGGACGGACAAGTTGCAGGTCCACTTCTCCTCCCAGAGTTGGGCTGTGGGGCCCTGGGGCTCCTGAGCAGCCGGGGGGATCAGGGAGGGCTTCCTGAGGAAGTGGCCGCAGGCTGAGGCCTGGGCGAAGGGCGTGGGGTCAGCCGGGGCCAGCCCACGCGAGTCCCAGGCCACCCTTCCCCGGTGCCCTCCCGGAGGAGCTGACGTTGAGGGGAGGCGACAAGAGGGCAGATCGAGGTGGGCGCTCGGGGCAAGCATAGTCGTTCCGAGCCGTTGCATTGAGGGTGTCCTGGAGCAGGCGTGTGGCCCGGGGGCTGGGGCCGCCTCCCCCGTCAGAGCGCCTGAGCTCCCGCGCACCTCTGCGTCGCATCCAGCGTCCTGCCAGCGCACCTGTGGAACAGCAGGCCATGGCTCAGGGGCTTGGGCCCTGCACCCACGTGGGAGGCCCGGAGGAAGCTCCTGGCGCCTGGCTTTGGCCTGGCCCAGCTCCGGCCGTTGCAGCCATCTGGGGAGTGAACCAGCGGATGGAAGACCTTTCTCTGCCTCTCCTTCTCTCTCTGTGTACCTCTGACTTAAAATAAGTGCATAAGAGATTTATTTACTTATTTGAAAGGCAGCGTTACAGAGAGACAGGGAGAGGTCTTCCATCCGCTGGTTCACTCCCCAGATGGAAGCAGTGGCCGGGACTTGGCCACGCTGAAGCCAGGAGCTTCTTCCCAGTCTCTCGCGGGTGCAGGGGCCCGAGGACTTGGCCATCTTCTACTGCTGTCCCAGGTGCTTTAACGGGGAGCTGGATCGGAAGTGGAGCAGCCGGGACTCATGTAGGATGTCTGCGTGGTGGGCGGCAGCTGAACCCACCGTGCCACGGTGCCAGCCCCTCCCATAAATCTTGTAAATAAATAAATAAATAAACAACGTCCCTGGGGAAAGCGTCAGCAAGTGCAGAGACCCCGAGGTGGGCAAAGCTGCCTGCAGGGGTTCTCTGAAGGGGGTGCACGCACACGGGAGTAGGGCGGCGTGCAGCGGCCTGAGGTGGGAGGTGACCGTGTGGTGGGCAGAGGCAGGAGGTGACCGTGTGGTGGGCAGAGGCGGGAGGTGACTGGGGCGTTGTTGGGAGAGAAAAGTCAGGATCAGTTTTCTGTCTGTCTAAAGGTGGCTGCCTCGGTGGGCTAAGGAGGACTCTGTTTCTTGCAGTACTAGAGACTGATGAGATTCTTGCTGAAACCCCGCTGTCAGTGTCAGCCTAAAGAAGAGAGAAAATAGACTGAGTGGACCCTGAGCACACAGACGGGGCCACCCGAGCCTGGCATCCGGGGTTTTGTTAGGAAGGCTTTGCTGCTGAGCTGGGTGAACTGGGGTCCTGGTTTTGGGGGTCCGCAGCCCCTGGGAACATAGCACAAAGCTCGTAGGCCGGCGCCGCGACTCACTAGGCTAATCCTCCGCCTAGAGGCGCCGGCACACCAGGTTCTAGTCCCGGTCGGGGCGCCGGATTCTGTCCCGGTTGCCCCTCTTCCAGGCCAGCTCTCTGCTGTGGCCAGGGAGTGCAGTGGAGGATGGCCCAAGTGCTTGGGCCCTGCACCCCATGGGAGACCAGGAGAAACACCTGGCTCCTGCCATCGGATCAGCGCTGTGCGCCGGCTGCGGCGGCCATTGGAGGGTGAACCAACGGCAAAGGAAGACCTTTCTCTCTGTCTCTCTCTCTCACTGTCCACTCTGCCTGTCAAAAAAAAAAAAAAAAAAAGAAAAAAAAAAGAAAAAAGAACACAAAGCTCGTGCTGGGGGCACTGTTGACAGCTGCCCTTCAGAAGGAGTGACCTAGACATAAAGCCCTGGGACGAGAAGCAAAGCTCCCCGTCTGGAACCTTGACACGAAGCAGCCTCGGGCCGGCTTTCAGCTGTTTGAGCCCCTTGGGTGGCCCAGGACCCCACAAGCCCATCTTGAAGGTGATGCGAGCTGGTAGAACCCAGTGCCCGACGGAGACAAGCACAGTCTTAGGTTACGTGACGGACCTCAGTCAGTCACTGAACAGGGCCGGCGCTGTGGTGTAGCAGGTGAAGCCGCCGCCTGCAGCGCCGCAGGCATCCCATACGCGCACCGGTTCCAGTCCTGGCTGCTCCACTTCCGATCCAGCTCTCTGCTGTACAGAGATGGGCCCCATACCTCTGTGGGAGACCCAGGGGGAAGCTCCTGGCTCCTGGCTTCAGATCAGTGCAGTTCAGGTCACTGTGGTCGTCTGGGGGTGAACCAGCAGATGGACAACCTCTCTCTCTCTCTCTGCCTCTGCCTCTCTGTAACTCTGCCTTTCAAATAAATAAATAAATCTTTAAAAAAAAAAAAAAAGAAGAAAGAAAGAAAGAAAGAAAGAAAGAGAAAGAAAGAAAGAAAGAAAGAAAGAAAGAAAGAAAGAAAGAAAGAAAGAAAGAAAGAAAGAAAGAAATCACTAAACACGGGACACAGGACAGCGCTGCGGCCCAGCAGGTTAAGCCCATGCCTGCAGCGGCTGCATCCCAGTTGGGCGCCAGTTTGAGTCCCAGCTGCTCCGTTTGCGATCCAACTGTCTGTTCCTGCCTCTGGGGAAGCAGCAGATGGCCCAAGTCCTTAGGGCGCTGCCACCCATGGAGGAGACCCACATGGAGCTCCTGGCTTTGGCCTGGCCCAGCCCCAGCTGTTGCACCCATCTGGGGCGTGAACCAGTAGATGGGCAATCTCTGTCTCACTGCCTTTCAAAGAAATGAATATTAAAAAAAAAAAAAGAAAAGAAAAGAAAAGAAGGCGGCACCATGAGGAGAGCTAGCAGAATGCAAATAGCGTGGGACTTGGGCTTGTCATACAAAATGTAAAGCAAGTAAATAAGGAGCAACAATGATTTAAACACAGAAAATGTGAACAGGTTTGAAAAACAAATAGAAAATGAAATAAGAAGTTAAGTAATCTGTTTAATTTTTTCTTAAAGACTTGTTTTATTCATTTGAGTGGCAGTGGCGGAGAGAGAATGTTCCGTATGCTGGGTTCAGCCCGACACGGCCACAGCAGACAGGGCTGCCCAGTGGGAGCAGGGCCCAAGCGCTCGGGCCTTCACCCACTGCTTTCCCGGGCCGCAGCAGGGAGCAGGATCAGAAGCAGAGCAGCGGAGACCGAAACGCGCTCCTGTGAGGGAAGCCACCCTGCCGGCAGTGAGCGGACCTGCCGCGCCTCCGCGCTGGCCCCGGTGGTCTGCCCCCCAGCCGCGTAGACACAGCCGAGGCGGCATCAGGGAACAGGCAGTGGAACTGAACCAGGGCCCACAGCGAAGCCCAGAGAAGCAGAGGGAGGCTTTATTTGTTAAATGTTTGTTTGAGAGAGAGATTGACAGAGAAAGCTGCCAAATGCTCTTGCCAGCTGGGTCTGGGCCCAGCCAGACTCCATCCAGGAAGCAGGAAACTCAATCCAGGTCTCCTGCAGAGGTGGCAGACACCCCGTTACTTGAGCCCGCGTCTGCGTTAGCAGGAAGCCGGAATCAGGAGCTGGGGCCTGCGTTGAACCCAGGTG
The DNA here is from genome assembly GCF_051225735.1 of Oryctolagus cuniculus. Classification (NCBI taxonomy): domain Eukaryota; kingdom Metazoa; phylum Chordata; class Mammalia; order Lagomorpha; family Leporidae; genus Oryctolagus; species Oryctolagus cuniculus. The sequence goes on along the minus strand of NC_142884.1, from coordinate 8,883,543 downwards.
CTCTGAAGTGGGGTGCAGGTGTCTTTTAAATTGAATGGACTTATTTTTTTTAAAGTTTATTTATTTGAAAGAGATACAGAGAGAGAAGGAGAGAGAGAAAGAGAGGTCGTCCATCTGCTGGTGCACTCCCCAAATGGCTGCAGCGTCTGGGGCCGGGCCAGACCAAAACCAGGAGCCCGGAGTTGCTTCTGGGTCTCCTGCATGGGTGCAGGGGCCCGAGGACGTAGGCCGTCTTCCACTGCTCTCCCAGGCGCATTAGTGGGGAGCTGGATCGGAAGTGGAGCAGCCGGGACTTGAACTGGTGCCCGCGTGGGGATGCCGGCTCTGCAGGCGGAGGCTTAATCTTCTGTGTCACAGCACTGGCCCCTTAAATTTTATTTTAAAGATTTATTTATTGCCGGCGCCGCGGGTCACTAGGCTAATCCTCCGCCTTGCGGCGCCGGCACACCGGGTTCTAGTCCCGGTCGGGGCGCCGGATTCTGTCCCGGTTGCCCCTCTTCCAGGCCAGCTCTCTGCTGTGGCCAGGGAGTGCAGTGGAGGATGGCCCAAGTGCTTGGGCCCTGCACCCCATGGGAGACCAGGAGAAGCACCTGGCTCCTGCCATCGGATCAGCGCGGTGCGCCGGCCGCAGCGCGCTGGCTGCGGCGGCCATTGGAGGGTGAACCAACGGCAAAGGAAGACCTTTCTCTCTCTCACTATCCACTCTGCCTGCCAAAAAAAAAAAAAATTATTTATTTATTTGAAAGTCTGAGTTAGAGAGAGAGAGGAAGTGACAGAGAGCGATCTCCCATCTGCTGGTTCATCCCCAGATGACTGCAGTGGCCAGGGCGTGGCCATATTAAAGCCAGGAGCCTGAGGGCCGGCGCCCTGGCTCACTTGGTTAATCCTCTGCCTGCGGTGCAGGCATCCCATATGGGCGCCGGTTCTAGTCCTGGTTGCTCCTCTTCCAGGCCAGCTCTCTGCTGTGGCCCAGGAGTGCAGTGGAGGATGGCCCAAGTGCTTGGTCCCTGCACCCGTGTGGGAGACCAGGAGGAAGCACCTGGCTCCTGGCTTTGGATTAGCCCAGCGCCGGCCATAACGGCCATTTCGGGGGTGAACCAACGGAAGGAAGACCTTTCTTTCTCTCTTTCTCACTGTCTATAAATCTACCTGTCAAAAAAAAAAAAAAAAAAAAGCCAGGATCCTGGAGTTTCATGTGTCTCCGATGTCGGTGATGGGGACCCAAATACTCGGGCCATCTTCTGCTTTCCCAGGCCATTAGCAGAGAAATGGAGAAATGGAGCAGCCGGGACTCAAACCAGCACCCATATGAAATGCTGGCGCCTTAACCCATGATGCCACAAGGCCGGGGCAGGTGTCTTAGCTGTAGGCCAAACGCCAACCCACCCTGAGATGGGCGGCTTTCGAACGCGGCTGAGAATGTTGCAAGGCAGAGGGGGTCGAGCGTGCCGTTTGGCGTTCTAGAAAGGGAGAAAGCGGCAAGTGTGTTGCAGGCCCTGTTGGAAGAGAAGCTGGTCAGGAAGCTGGTTCCTAGATGCGGGCAGCCCTGACACCGTCAGCAGTGCAGGCAGCGGGGAGGCGAGGGTGGCGGCGAGGCCTCGTGGGCCCCCGCAGGGCTCCCGGTGGCTCTCACCAGGGCTGCTGCAGGGAAGTGGGTTCAGCCAACAGACAGATGGGTGATGGGTGCGCTGTGAAAGGCAGAGGCTGGGAAGAACCGGGTCAGGCTGGGTCTGACGTCTGAGTGGGGGTGACTAGTGGGCGGCTGGACTGCAGAGGGGCAGGGCCAGAGGGAGGGAGACCAGCACCGTCCAACCAAAATGTAATGCAACGGGGGGTCGCGGTGCTGTGGGGTAGGCCGCTGCCTGGGGCGCCACCATCCCGTGGTGCCAGTTTGAGTCCCAGCTACTTTGCTTCCAATCCAGCTCCTTGCTGCTACGTCTGGGAGGGCAGCAGGTGATGGCCCAACCATGTGGGTCCCTGCCAGGAGCCCAGAGCTCCATCTGGGTCTCCCGGGTGGGAGCAGGGCCCAGAGACTGGGCCGTCTTCCTGGGTGTGTTAGCAGGCAGCTGGATCAGAAGCAGAGCAGCTCGGAGTCAAACCAGTGCCAGCGTGGGAGGCCGGCATCGCAGGCGGTGGTTCACCCAGCACACCGCATGCCAGCCCCAGTGAACAGATCTGTGTGTGTGTGAGTGTGTGTGCGCGCACATGTATGCTATATGGAATGCAGCCCTAGGGTGAGCGTGTGGTGAGTGTGTGTGTGTGCATGTATGCTATATGGAATGCAGCCCTAGGGTGAGCGTGTGGTGAGTGTGTGTGTGTGCGCACACATGTATGCTATATGGAATGCAGCCCTAGGGTGAGCGTGTGGTGAGTGTGTGTGTGTGTGTGCATGTATGCTATATGGAATGCAGCCCTAGGGTGAGCTTGTGGTGTGTGTGTGTGTGTGTGTGCATGTATGCTATATGGAATGCAGCCCTAGGGTGAGCGTGTGGTGAGTGTGTGTGTGTGCGCGCACATGTATGCTATATGGAATGCAGCCCTAGGGTGAGCGTGTGGTGTGTGTGTGTGTGTGTGCATGTATGTTCTATGGAATGCAGCCCTAGGGTGAGCGTGTGGTGTGTGTGTGTGTGTGTGCATGTATGTTCTATGGAATGCAGCCCTAGGGTGAGCGTGTGGTGAGTGTGTGTGTGTGTGTGCATGTATGTTCTATGGAATGCAGCCCTAGGGTGAGCGTGTGGTGAGTGTGTGTGTGTGTGCATGTATGTTCTATGGAATGCAGCCCTAGGGTGAGCGTGTGGTGTGTGTGTGTGTGTGTGCATGTATGTTCTATGGAATGCAGCCCTAGGGTGAGCGTGTGGTGAGTGTGTGTGTGTGTGCATGTATGTTCTATGGAATGCAGCCCTAGGGTGAGCGTGTGGTGAGTGTGTGTGTGTGCGCATGTATGTTCTATGGAATGCAGCCCTAGGGTGAGCGTGTGGTGAGCGTGTGTGTGCTTGTGCATGTATGTTCTATGGAATGCAGCCCTAGGGTGAGCGTGTGGTGAGTGTGTGTGTGTGCATGTATGTTCTATGGAATGCAGCCCTAGGGTGAGCGTGTGGTGTGTGTGAGTGTGTGTGTGTGCATGTATGTTATATGGAATGCAGCCCTATGGTGAGCGTGTGGTGCGTCACTGGTCCCTGCGAAGCCCAGCTTCCACATGGGAGTGCCTGGTTCAAGTCCTGGGTACGCAGCTTCTGACCCGACTGCCCTCTGGCGCGTGCACCCTGACAGGCAGGAGATGGCGGCTTCATTACGTGGGTCCCAGAGCCGACACCGAGACCTGGATTGAGTCAAGGCTTGTGTTGTCAGCCTGGCCCAGCCCCAGACATGGCGGGAGCTGGGAAGTGGAACAGGAGGACCCTCGGAGGAGCCTTAACCTGTCCACACCACACCAGGCCTGCAAAAATGTTTTGCACCAGAACACAGCTTCATTCCATTTTTCCGTGAACTTTCTAGTGCATCTTGTATTTCCCTTCCTAGTGGGCACATTAGAAAGGCACTGGTTACTGTCACAGGTGAAGTTCATCTTAGCATTTCAGCATAACCTGAGCCGTCCACAATGTCGTCATCTAGAAGAATCAGCATCGCTCTTCGTGAGCTCTCTGACTTAGCCGAAGCCCACGTCCAGCGCGCCCGGCGGGCACCACTGCACCTGCTGCGCAGGGCTGGGCTGCGGTGGGCATTTGCCTCATCCGAGTGCCAGGGTTTCCCCCCAAAGCTGGCCCCTGACTCCGGCTTCCTGCTGGTGTAGACACTGCAGGGCGGTGTCTCTGGGTCTGTCTCTGTCTCTCTGCCTCTTGAATAAATGAAACTTTAAAAGCCGTGCACTGAATGCCACTGCACGGTGAACGTGAACATGAGCAGGAAAGGGAAGTGGCTGGCCCAGCCCCTGGCCCTGGGGGAGGGAGAAGGAGGAGCGGCCCAGGGCCCTGGGGGAGGGAGGAGAAGGAGGAGCGGCCCAGGGCCCTGGGGGAGGGAGGAGAAGGAGGAGCGGCCCAGGGCACTGGGGGAGGAGGGGGCAGTGCGTCCCTGCTGGCACTGCTTCCCTGCTGGCACTGCCTGAGCTTCTGTGTGGTCAGGACAGACCATCAGCTTTGCCTCGGGGAGACGGCTTAGTACATCCATGAAGCGCAGCCGCCACCGCTGTCCCTAACCCCACGGGGAGGCCCCCACGCCCCTTAGCAGCTGCCCCCATGCCCACTTCCTGTCCTGGTCTGCGTGTTCCGGGCGCTCTCCTGGGGGGCAGGCCCAGCAGGTGACCCCTGGGCAGCTGCTCCGGCCCCGCGTCTCCTGCTCCATGGTGTGCACTGACCACGCTGACTTCATGCCTTCGTCGGGAAGCTCCTCTTCGCTGGCAGGGACAAGGTGGCCGTTAGTGTGTGCCATTTCCTGGCTGCAGGCCTGGGGCCTTGCTGGGTCTTGTGGCATCGCCACATTTTATTCTCTTTCTGTGTCCCATCTTCGGGCTCTTCCCTGTCTCCCTCCCAGAATTCCCTAGTTTTCATTCTTTTTATACCCTGCTGTGCGTGCCTGTGTTACGCAGCTTTGAACTTCCCCCGAGTGGTGCCCCAGCCTCTGCTCCCGCTGACCCTGGCGATAGCTCCTGTGCCTCCTGCTGAGTGGTGGCCACGAGGATCCGCCCCCTGGAGGGCTGTGGCAGGATTAAGTGAGTTAATGCGCAGAAGTGCTCAGAGCGCAGCTTGGCCCGAGGGCGGGCCCTGGAGGTGTGGCGATACCAAAAATACCAGTGTTAAGCAGGCCTTAACAGGACAGGATTTGCTGGCTTCCACTTTAACCTGGTGACCTCTGGCAGTGAGGTCCCCCAGGCGTGGAGCCACTGGCCTCGGTCATGCCACACACAGTGGGAACCTCCCCGGAGGGGCGGGGACTCTGCCGAGGGCTTGCCCCTGTGTCCGCCTGCGGAGGCCACACGGCAGGACCCCATGGCCCTCGCTTCCCCAGGGGCTGCCCGGCAGGTGGCGGGAAGCGGCTGTATCCCGTCTCCCGCCAGGCTTCGGCGCGCCCGGGCTCTCCCCGTGCCCTTTGGGTCTGTGGGGTCCTTCCCCACACAGCATCTCGGGTCTTCATCTCCAGACCGCGCGAGGGCCTCACTTCCCCGAGGAGGAACTCTTGGCCCGAGAGGGTGGGGGCTGTCCCCCAAACCCAAGCCGCACCCCCTCCTCCACGCTTCCTGCAGCTGCGGCTGACCCCGAGCCCCCAGGCGCCTTCTCGCACAGCTTCCTGCCCCCTGCTGGGAACCCCGGTGCTTGTGGGACACCCACCGCTCCCTGCACCACCACCGCCTGCGGCACTTCCCTCACCAGTGCCTGGCACCTGTCAACGGTGTAGCCACAGCTGGTCCCCAGAGGTCACAGCCTCTGTGGGTGTGGCAGGGTTGGTCCTTCCAGAGGCCCGGGAGGAGAGCCTGGTCCCCCCACCCCCGCCTCTCCTGCTGCCCAGGCAGCTGCACACCTCGGCTCCTGGGCCAGCCTCAGCGTGGTGTCTTCAGTCTGTCCTCTGTCCATCCCCACGTCCTCTCCCTCTGCCCTCCCCTCCTTCCCCTTCGAAGGACCCTCGGCTGCACCTGGAGGCCAGGGCCGTCCCCCAGCCCTGACCCTTAACCCAGTCCCAGTCTGCAAAGCCCCTTGGGAAGTAGGGACCAGACGCCCAGCTCCGGGGCTTGGGATGTTGGCACCTTGGCCACTGCCATTCAGCCCACCACAGTTCTGTTTCCTTTTACCATCTATTGTTCATTTGAGAGGCAGAGTGACAGAGTTCATAGAAAAATGGAATTAAAAGGTCAGTTTGTTTTGGTGCAAATGTTTTTGGAATTAATCCGTACTTTTTTCACAGTAGACAGTTTGGAGCAGTGTATCTTTATGTAAAAGGCAGAGGGGCCTGGGAAGGCAGTGGAGGAGGGCCCACGTGCTTGGGCACCTGCTTCCCGTGTGGGAGACGTGGATGGAGCTCCTGGCTCCTGACCTTAGGCTGGTGCAGCCCTCACTGTTGTGGCCATGCGGAGAGTGAACCAGCAGATAGAAGACCTCTCTCTCTCTCTCTAACTCTGCCCTTCAAATAAATAGGTCTTAAAAAAATATACTAAGGCAGAGTCATAGACAAATAGATCTTCCATCCACCGCTTCATTCTTTAAATGCCTGCAGCCGCCAGGCCTGCGCCACGTGCCTGGAGCTCAGTCCAGGTCTCGCAGGTCGGGGCAGGGATGCGAGTCCCGGGTCCAAAATGGCCTCGCCGTCGCCCGGCTCTGCGCTCTCCTCGCCCCCTTGGCTTCCCGGCGGGGAACCCGGGAGCTGAGCGTGCTCCGTGAACGCGCTCCAGCAGGGGCCGCTGCCTGTCTGCAAGGGCCAGCACACGCCTGTGACCCAGCGAGGGCAGCGCCAGGTGGGACCGGGCCACACTGCCGCCCTCTGGGGAGCAGCAGGCATGGGGGAGCCGTGCGGAGCGGGACGGCACTGACTGCCTGCACCCGCGTTGTGTGGCCGCAGGGACAGCATGGACAGCGTGAAGCAGAGCGCGGCCCTGTGCCTGCTGCGGCTCTACAAGGCCTCGCCTGACTTGGTGCCCATGGGCGAGTGGACGGCCCGCGTGGTGCACCTGCTCAATGACCAGCACATGGTGAGGCCCCCCCCCCGCCCAGCTGCCACAGACCCTGCGCGGCCCTGCTCCAGAACGCCCGCCGCCACCCGCGGCCCCACCAGGCTGCCCAGCGGCCCTGTTCCCAGCCCCTTGTCACCACCCCCACCCAGCCCCTCAGGGTTTGAGACGCTTCTGCCACCTGGAGCTTCCCGGCCCCGCAGCAGAGACCGCTGTCACCCGCCGGCTCTGCCCTCAGGTGTTGTCTGCCCCCTGCAGGGCGTGGTCACGGCCGCCGTCAGCCTCATCACCTGTCTCTGCAAGAAGAACCCCGACGACTTCAAGACGTGCGTCTCCCTGGCTGTGTCGCGCCTGAGCCGGGTACGTGCCATCCCGGCGCCGGCCTGCGAGGTGGCCCTGCGAGGTGGCCCTGCGCCGCTCTGCTTGCCCTCCCCCGCAGCCGCTTCCTGGCTGTGTGGCCCTGGGCAGGCGAGAGGGCAGGGGACTCGGTCAGGGGGCCACACTCAGGGCCGTGCGTGCTGTGGTGGCCGGAGGCACAGGAGCCCAGCTGGGAGTCCCAGAAGGCTTCCTGGGGGAGGCGCTCCCTTCACAGAGGGTGGAGCACAGGGCAGTGGAGTAGGTGGGGGACACCCAGCGCCTCCAGCCCTCACCCTGATGGCTCCCGGCCAGGGGCCTGGAGACACTGGTGGGTGGGCAGTGCCGTCACGGGGCGCACAGAGGAGGGGTTTTCCCGGTTGGAGAGGAATTCACTGTGAGCAGAGGGAAGTCCCGTGAGCTCTTTGTGTCTCAGTGCGTCCCTAAATCCTGCTCCGCCCCATCCAGCGTCGGGCCCAGGGGCCTGGTTCCTGCCTCCAGGGAGCCGGGGCCATCAGGGAGGCCCCCGTCGTCCGTCACGAGGAGTGGGCCTGGGCTTGGCGCTGGGCCTCCCGCCTGCAGCCGCACGTGGAAAACCAGCCACGTGCAGGCCCAGGCGCAGCTCCACCCTCTCGGGGACCCTCAGCCCGGCGCGCGCAGCCTGCCTCTCGCCCACAGCGTGGGGGCCCCTGCCCACTCCTCACGCCTTCTCACCCCAGATCGTCTCTTCGGCCTCCACCGACCTCCAGGACTACACGTACTACTTCGTCCCGGCGCCCTGGCTCTCGGTGAAGCTCCTGCGGCTGCTGCAGTGCTACCCCCCGCCAGGTACCCCGGGGCGCTCGGCTGCGGACGTTGACGAGGATTTCTGTCCAGCCAGGCTGGTACCTGCGGCATGGGCAGGGCAGGGCAGGCGGTGCTGACCTCAAGACTGCACGGCACCCAGCAGCAGGCGGAGAGCTGGGCCCTGCTGCCCGGCTCCCGCCCAGCCCCGAGGCGAGGGGTGGCGACCCAGGGGCCAGGGCTGGGATCGGGCATCGCAGCCAGGCCGGCCCGCCGGTCAGTGGGCTGTTTGAGGTGGGGCCTGTCCCTGAGGGGCTTCCTCCCAGCCCACAGTCAGGACAGGTGGCAGCGAAGTTCCCACAGCGAGCCAGGTCTATGCTTGCCGTCCGCCCCTCCCCGCAGAGCTGAGGCTCGGACCCTGGCGCAGTCCGTGAGTGGCCCAGCCCGGTCCTGGAACCTGCTCAGCACCCTTCCCTGCGGCGGGGCCAGGCCCCGGGCTCCGGCTGCCCCGCAGTGCAGCTCAGCACCGAGCGCTGGGACACGGCATACGGCGCCTGCCGACAAGCCGTTCCTTCTCGTGTGTGGCACTGGTCTCCCCTGCCAGCCGCATGTGCAAGTGTGTGTGCACACGTCTGCACGCGTGTCTGCCTGTGTGCCTGGGCATCCCCCGTAACAGCTCAGGAGCTCGGGGACCTGAGAGGCCCCTCCCAGCCGTGGAGCCGTGGCAGGTGCCGTGTGGCCTCACTTCCGCTGTGGGCCCGGGCAGCACCTCGCGTGTGGGCACGGCCCGTGTGGCCTTGCAGCCAGGCCGTGGGGCTGCTCCCGTTTATTTCCCGGGAATCTTGTTCCCAGAACCCAGACAAGGAGGGCGAGCCCACGGCCCGCGCGCCCCACTGGCCACAGATGCCACTCACGGATTCTTTCCTCCAATACTTAGGACGAGTAAATCACAGATACCGTGTTTTACCTTCAAATATTTTTTAAAGATTTATTTATTTGAATGGCAGAGTTAGAGAGAGAGAGAGAGAGAGAGAGGTCTTCCATCCGCTGGTTCACTCCGCAGATGGCTGCAATGGCTGGAGCTGGGCTGATTCAAAGCCAGGAGCCAGGAGCTTCTTCCAGGTCTCCCACGTGGGTGCAGGGGCCCAGGGATTTGGGTCATCTTCTACTGCTTTCCCAGGCCATGGCAGAGCCGGCTCGGAAGTGGAGCAGCCGGGACTCGAACCAGCGCCCATATGGGATTCCGGTGCCACAGGCAGTGGCTTTACCCTCTGTGCCACAGTGCTGCCCCCCCCCCCGCCCATTAGCTTCTGCACCGCTGTTTATAATGAACATTTTCAGACATAAAGGTAACTTGACCCAGCTTCCTGCCAGTGCGTTCTGGGAGGCAGCAGTGGTGATTCAAGTGCCTGAGCCCCCGCCACCCGCGTGGGAGACCCGCGTGGGAGACCCGCGTGGGAGACCCGCGTGGAGCTCCAGCTCCTGGCTTTGACCTGGCCCTGCCCCAGCTACTGTGGACATTTGGGGAATGAACCAGTGGATGGAGACCTGTCCTATCTGTCTCTCTGCCTTTCAACCACCATTCTAAATAGAGGTCGCTGAGACGAGTAGAGCAGGCGCCAGGCCCCTTCTTCCCGACTCCATGGTGGTTGTTAGCACTTTGCTGGGTTTGTACCGGGGTCTGCCCCCAGCCCCCTCAGGCAGTGAAGCACAGGTGCCACACCCTTCCCCTCCCCTCCCCCCGCGTCTCCTAAGACCACTGCTAACCCAGAGGGACCCCAGGAACCAGCAGCATTACCGCTGCCACAGCCCCGTCTCGGACCTCACGTTGACTGGCTGACGTCCTTGTCACTTGAAGAGGGTTTTGCGCTGCGGGGCCCCGCGGTCCAGATGGTCCTGAGGTGCATCAGCCCGCAGGAGGGGACCCTGAGGCCCCCAGCGTGACCCCGGGCCTGCAGACGTCCTCTGTCCACGGCGCCTTCTCTCCTCCCTGCTAGGCTGGGCCCCAGCAGAGGCCGAGGGGGCCTGCAGGGCTCCTGTGGGTCCTCCCCAGGAGACACGAGCCCTGGCAGGGCTGTCCCCCGGGTGGGAGGGCCGCGAGCTCAGGCCAGGCACACCCCCGGTCTCCCCAGAGGACGCGGCCGTGAGGGGGCGGCTGGTGGAGTGCCTGGAGACGGTGCTCAACAAAGCCCAGGAGCCGCCCAAGTCCAAGAAGGTGCAGCACTCGAACGCCAGGAACGCCGCGCTCCTGGAGAGCATCAGCCTCATCATGCACTACGACAGGTGCGCGGGGGGCGGGGCCAGCGTGCTGGGCGGCCTCATCACGCACTATGACAGGTGGGGGGGCGGGGCGGGGCCTGCGAGAGCATCAGCCTCATGCACTACGACAGGTGCCCGGGGGGCGGGGCCAGCGTGCTGGGCGGCCTCATCACGCACTATGACAGGTGGGGGGGCGGGGCGGGGCCTGCGAGAGCATCAGCCTCATCATGCACTACGACAGGTGCGCGGGGGGCGGGGCCAGCGTGCTGGGCGGCCTCCTCACGCACTAGGACAGGTGGGGGGGCGGGGCGGGGCCTGCGAGAGCATCAGCCTCAGGCACTACGACAGGTGCCCAGGGGGCGGGGCCAGCGTGCTGGGCAGCCTCGTCATGCACTACGACAGGTGGGGGGGTGGGACGGGGGCGGGGCCTGCTGGCCTTCCCTGGACGGCGGCACTGCTCATGTCTGCGCGGGCTCAGTGGCCTGGGTGTCACCAGGCGGATCAGAAACTGGACGCTCGGGTAGACAGCAGCTGAGCTGTGGGCCTCGGGCTGATAGATGAGTGAGCACCGGCCGGAGTCCTCCACCCACTCACGCGCGGTCTCCATTTCTCTCCCGGTGCCCGCAGTGAGCCCAACCTCCTGGTTCGGGCTTGCAACCAGCTGGGGCAGTTCCTGCAGCACCGCGAGACCAACCTGCGCTACCTGGCCCTGGAGAGCATGTGCACACTGGCCAGCTCCGAGTTCTCCCACGAGGCCGTCAAGACGCACATCGACACGGTCATCAACGCCCTCAAGGTGTGGCCTCGCCGGCCTGGCCTGGGCCCCCACCCCCAAGAGCAGCCAGGGGCCAGGCCCAGGGCAGGAGGGAGCCTAGACCCAGCCAGGCCTGCTGTCCCCCCAGACGGAGCGGGACGTCAGCGTGCGGCAGCGGGCGGCCGACCTCCTCTACGCCATGTGTGACCGCAGCAACGCCAAGCAGATCGTGTCTGAGATGCTGCGCTACCTGGAGACGGCCGACTACGCCATCCGCGAGGAGATTGTCAGTCCCGGGACCCCCGGTCTGCGGGAGGAGGCTGGGGCCTGGACCCCGGTCTGCGGGAGGAGGCTGGGGCCTGGACCCCCAGGCTGCGGGAGGAGGCTGGGGCCTGGACCCCGGTCTGCGGGAGGAGGGGCTGGGGCCTGGACCCCGGTCTGCGGGAGGAGGGGCTGGGGCCTGGACCCCGGTCTGCGGGAGGAGGCTGGGGCCTGGACCCTGGTCTGCGGGAGGAGGGGCTGGGGCCTGGACCCCGGTCTGCGGGAGGAGGCTGGGGCCTGGACCCCCAGTCTGCGGGAGGAGGCTGGGGCCTGGACCCCGGTCTGAGGGAGGAGGCTGGGGCCTGGACCCCGGTCTGAGGGAGGAAGCTGGGGCCTGGATCCCCGGTCTGCGGGCCTCTCTCCCAGTCTCCAGGGGGGCAGTGTTGCGCGCAGAGCAGGTGGTGAACGCTGGCCTGCCCTGTGCGCCCACCCTGTGCCGTGCCTGCCTCCCTGTCTCAGGTGCTGAAGGTGGCCATCCTGGCGGAGAAGTACGCCGTGGACTACAGCTGGTACGTGGACACCATCCTGAACCTCATCCGCATCGCGGGCGACTACGTGAGCGAGGAGGTGTGGTACCGCGTGCTGCAGATCGTCACCAACCGCGACGACGTCCAGGGCTACGCCGCCAAGACCGTCTTTGAGGTCAGCGTTGCTCACCGGAGCCTGTGGCGGGACGGACGGGCGCTGGGGCTTGGCTACGCGGCCCGCCGGGAGGAGTCCACAGAGCGCGGACGTGGGGAGCCGTGTGGGGGTGCCGTCTACCGGTCCTTCCGCCCAGGAATGGGGCCCAGAGCCACCCCGACACCTGAGACCCTCTGTGTGATCCCGCGGCGGCAGTCGTGAGGGTCCCGCCGTGGATAGCAGGCAGGGACCCGGCCCGCGCCACACCCTTGTTCTTGCCCGCCCCCCCCCCCCCCCAGGCGCTGCAGGCCCCAGCCTGTCACGAGAACATGGTGAAAGTCGGCGGCTACATCCTCGGGGAGTTCGGGAACCTGATTGCTGGGGACCCCCGCTCCAGGTGAGGGCCCCCTGCTCTTCGGAGGGCACGGGGCCCTGGCGTCCTGGGAGTGAGCGTCAGGCTCTCTGTGGCCACCTGGGGGGTTCTAGGGCAGGGGCCGCGCCCTGCCCGCGGCTGACCCCGCCCCCGCCCCGCAGCCCCCCTGTGCAGTTCTCCCTGCTGCACTCCAAGTTCCACCTGTGCAGCGTGGCCACGCGGGCCCTGCTGCTGTCCACCTACATCAAGTTCATCAACCTCTTCCCCGAGACCAAGGCCACCATCCAGGGCGTGCTGCGGGCCGGCGCCCAGCTGCGCAACGCCGACGTGGAGCTGCAGCAGCGCGCCGTGGAGTACCTCACCCTCAGCTCCGTGGCCAGCACCGACGTCCTGGTCAGAGCCCGGCCCGCCCGCCCTCTGCGCGCCCTGAGGACCGGGCCCGGCCTCCCCTGACCTGTCCGCCCCGCAGGCCACGGTGCTGGAGGAGATGCCGCCCTTCCCCGAGCGGGAGTCGTCCATCCTGGCCAAGCTGAAGCGCAAGAAAGGGCCTGGGGCCGGCAGCGCCCTGGAGGACGGCCGGAGGGACCCCAGCAGCAGCGACATCAACGGCGGTGTGGAGGCCACGCCCAGCGCCGTGGTCAGTCCCCGCGGCGGGGCGGGGCGGGGCGGGGCCGGGCGGGTCAGCGCCCCTTCTCACCCTCACCTCACTCCCTGCAGTCCACGCCCTCGCCCTCTGCCGACCTCCTGGGGCTGCGGGCAGCCCCTCCCCCAGCGGCACCCCCGGCACCTGCAGGGGCAGGGAGCCTCCTGGTGGACGTCTTCTCCGATGGCCCCGCCCAGCCCAGCCTAGGGCCCACCCCCGAGGAGGCCTTCCTCAGGTACCTACCCTCCCCCCACACCTCCGCCCGCCCTGGCTGTGGCCGCCCCGCCCCCCGCCCCACCTTTCTCAGCCTGCTCTTCTTCCTTCTCTTCTTCCCTCCTCTCCCTCTCCTCTTTCTCTGGCTCCCCTCGCTGCCTCTCTGGGATTGGCTGCCTGCCACGCCTGTCTTCTCTTGTCTGCTCTGGGATTGGATGGCCCAGCGAGCTGGAGCCGCCTGCCCCTGAGAGCCCCATGGCTTTGCTGGCTGACCCAGCTCCAGCTGCTGAGTAAGGGGTGGCCTCAGGGGGTGGGGGGCAAACCCTGGGGCTCCCGGGGGGGGGGGGTCGGGGGACCTGGAGCCCTCGTCAAGGGGGTTCTCGATGAACAGCAGAGGTAGACTTGGAGGAAGCTGGACTGTGGGGTCTTCCTTTGGGAGCACCTGCCCGCGCCCCATTCGCATTAGAGGCGACGCTGGTTTGACCCTGAGAGTGGGGCTCTTGGGGAGTCTGGGGGTGTGGACCCTGGTCGCCTGTTCCTGTCATCTCTGGTCCCCAAGCCCCTGCCCCGCTCACTCCTCCCCGCCTCCAGCCCAGGTCCTGAGGACATCGGCCCTCCCATCCCGGAAGCCGATGAACTGCTGAATAAGTGAGCCCTGGGAAAGATGGGCGAGGGGGCGGGCACAGGCGGGGAGCCCCAGCCGGGGCCCACGGGCACCCACCCTGCTGAGCGCCCCAACCCCGCCCCGCCCCCCAGGTTCGTGTGCAAGAACAACGGGGTCTTGTTTGAGAACCAGCTGCTGCAGATCGGAGTCAAGTCCGAGTTCCGGCAGAACCTGGGTGCGTCCGGGGGCCGAGGGGGGCGTGTGGCGGGGGCGGAGGACCCTGCATGCAGCCTGCGCCTCCCCCGCCACAGGCCGCATGTACCTGTTCTACGGCAACAAGACCTCTGTGCAGTTCCAGAGCTTCTCGCCCACCGTCATCCACCCGGGAGACCTCCAGACCCATATCCTCGCAGGCCTTTCCCTGCCTGGGCGTGCCCAGGGGTGCGGTCACTCCTCAGACCCAGTGACTTCTGGGGGGTGCGGTGCCTCTTCCCCCGGGACGTGAGGTGATAGTGACGTGACGTGCGGGCACCGTCCCTCGGCTGGGCTCCCACGTCACAGCGGCTGCCCCGGGCAGTGGTCCCTCCTCAGAGGGCAGAGCAGTTGGGACCCGCTGGCAGGGCGGCTCCTGTCCCTTGTCCAGCCCCCGTCTGCACACCTGTGACAAACACTGCGACTCCGTCACTCCCAGAGGTGTGCATGCGGAGGGTGGGGACGACACCAGTGGCCGCCATCTTGGCGCACTTGCTGTGGGCCACACCGTAGGAGACAAGCTCACTGCTTGCAGATGAGGCGGGGGGGGGGGGGGTGAGGAGCTTGCCCACACGCAGCAGGTGGCGAGCGCTGGGCAGGACTTAAACCAGGTCAGCCCGCGGAGCCGGCGCCCGCACGTGAGACCCAGAGGTCGCCAGGATGCTGTGTGTCCGAGGTCTCTAGTGGAGGACTGCGGAGCTGTGCTTCCGAGGGAGGGTCTGGGATTGCGCGGAGGGGCCCCTCAAAGGCCCGGAGCCGGCCTCTGTCCCTGGCTTCCTTGACCCCGGCGGCCACAGCTGGCCGTTCAGACCAAGCGCGTGGCAGCGCAGGTGGACGGTGGGGCGCAGGTGCAGCAGGTGCTCAACATCGAGTGTCTGCGGGACTTCCTGACGCCCCCCTTGCTGTCCGTGCGTTTCCGGTGAGTTGGGGTGGAGCCTCCCGGGCGGGCTTCTGGGACAAGGGGCAGGGCCTCATGGAGTCGGCCTTCCTCCCTCGCTAGCTATGGGGGCGCCCCCCAGTCCCTCACCTTGAAGCTCCCGGTGACCATCAACAAGTTCTTCCAGCCCACAGAGATGGCGGCCCAGGACTTCTTCCAGCGCTGGAAGCAGCTGAGCCTGTGAGTTGGGGGCGGAGCCCCGCGCGGTGGTGGGGCCCTGCGCACAGGCCCCTGACGGCCGCCTTGCACACCCCCAGGCCCTTACAGGAGGCTCAGAAGATCTTCAAAGCCAACCACCCCATGGATGCGGAAGTTACCAAGGCCAAGGTGAGGGGGCGCGTGGGGGCGCGGCCCCACCACTGCTCTGGGCCTGTTTCCCTCCGGGAGTGGGGCCGGCTCTGGCCCAGGGTTTCTGGGAGTGGGACACCCCCTCGCTCTCTCACGGCTGCTCCCCGCCCGCCCAGCTTCTGGGGTTCGGCTCTGCCCTCCTGGACAATGTGGACCCCAACCCCGAGAACTTCGTGGGCGCCGGAATCATCCAGACTAAGGCCCTGCAGGTGGGCTGTCTGCTCCGGTTGGAGCCCAACGCGCAGGCTCAGGTGAGCATTGGGGGGCGTGTCTGTTCCCGGGGCCTCCCCTCCCACCTCGCCCTGTGCCTTCAGTCGCTTCCGCCAACGCCTTGGCCCTGGCCGGCTGCTCTGGCCGGTGCCCCCACCGCCTCCCTCCCCTGGTCATCTCCCCCTGCCCCGGGTCTCCGTCCCGCCCCTTCACGCTGCGGCCTGCCCCGCCCCCTGAGTGCTCCTCGGTCCCCCCCCAGATGTACCGCCTGACCCTGCGCACCAGCAAGGAGCCCGTCTCCCGCCACCTGTGCGAGCTGCTGGCCCAGCAGTTCTGAGCCCGGCGGCGCCCGGAGGCCTAGGACTGAGACGGCCCTGGTGGACGGGGCAGCGCGGCCCTGCACTGGTGACGGGGAGACCCCGGGGCGGGGAGACGCCTGGCCCGGCCTCCGGCCTCTCGTACTTTTATTTTTGTTCATCTGCTGCTGTTTACATTCTGGGGGGCGAGGGGGAGCCCCCTCCCTCCCGTCGCCCCCAAGCACAGAGGGGAGAGAGGCCAGGGAAGCGGGTGCCTCCTCCCCTCCCACCCTCCTGTTGTAGCCCCTCCCGCCCCTCCCCGGCCAGGGGCTGTGTATTATTGTGAGCGAATAAACAGAGAGACTACAGGAGCGGGGTGAGGGCGTGCAGGGTGTGGGTGGCCAGGCTCCGCAGCCCGTGGGTGGGGCTCTGCGGGGACAGCAGCAGCAGCAGCCGCCGCGGCCCCAGCTGCAGAGCCACCAGGCGCCAGCCCTGGCCGGGCTGCTCGGGCCCCAACACCAGGTAGCAGGCTCTGGGCAGCTGGGCGTGGTGGGCGCGGTCCTCCGCCTTCTCCACTGACCCTGGCTCTGGGGAGGGGACGGGGGCGGCTGAGGGGCTGGACGGGCGGGAGCTGCGGCCCCGGCTCTGCAGGGCCTCGGGTGCCGGTGAGCGCAGGGAAGCCCTGGGCGGCCCCTCCGCAGCGCCCGCCCCTGCCCAGCGGGGGCCCTGCCCGCCTCAGGCCGCCTAGTGATGCCCGCTGGTGCTGGACACCGGGCCGGGAGCCCCGCCCCCGGGCAGGGCCCCGCCCACTGCCTCCCCACCCGCCCCGCTGCCCAAGGCGGCCTCCCGGGTCTCAGGCCAGTGGGCTCTAGTCAGTTTGTCCTTCCTAACCCGAAGCCGCGCTCCACGCCCACCCCACCCCTGCCCAGGCCGTGCCGGTAGCTGAGCCTCACGCAGGAGGCTGTGCTGGGGCGACCCAGGGCCGCCGGGAGACGGCACGGACCTCCCTGTGTCCTGCTCCCCTGCAGGGCCAGCCCTGCCCGGCACTGACCTGGCGGGAAGTGCGTGGCTGTGACCAGGGCGTAGAAGTTGCGGAGGAGGCGCCGGCGCTGCTCCGGGGGAGGGTCTGGGGGGAGGGACGGCAGGGTGAGGGAGGGAGGGCCCGCCCCGCCCCGCCCCGCCCCGCCCCGCCCCGCCCCCTACCCCTCCTCCCGCCCCCGCCCCTCCCCTTGGCCACCTTCATCCGCCAAGGGCTCCACGGTGAAGAGGCAGCGCTTCAGGTCCAGGTGGAGCAGCAGCAGCCTGTGGGGAGGGGGCGTCACGCCAGGGACGGGGATGCGGGCCCCGCCCGCCGCCGCGCCGCGCCGCGCCCTACCCGAGGACGTCCGTGTGCAGCGGGAAGCCGGCGGGCAGCGCCCGGCGGCCCAGGGGCAGGCAGGCGCGCAGCGGGTCCAGCAGAGGCTGCCACCAGCGGTCCAGGAGCTGCAGGGGGCGCGGTCAGAGGGGCGCGCGGGGGCGGGGCCGGGAGGGGAGGGGGAGCTGGGGGCGGGGCCGGCGCGCGCGGGGTGGGGCAGGGGGTCACCTGTGGGTCCAGCTGGCCCAGCGCCGGGCGCGGCCCGCAGAGCAGACACAGCTCCAAGCCGGGCAGCAGCGTCAGCGTCAGGAGCCGGTGCGGGACCTGAAGCAGAGCCCAGCGTGGCAGCCCCCGCCGCCGCCCCCCGCCCCGCCCCCCCCCCCGCCCCGCCGGCGCCCACCCGCCCGCTCACCGTGGGACTCCCGTGGGGCAGGTACACCGGGTAGTCTCGCGCGGCCTGCGGCGCCAGGGACGCCACCATCCAGGGCAGCAGCACGGCCTCGGGCGTCCCCAGCCGCCACCAGCCCTCTGTCGCCGCCACCACCCGGCCGGACGTCAGCAGACAGGCGAAGGCCGTGCCCGCGGCCTCGGCGAAGCCGGACAGGGCTTCCTGGGGGAGGGCGTGGGCACTCGTGGGCAGGGGGCTCCGGGGACTCGCGGCGCGCGCCGTGGACTGAGGCTGAGGGGTCGGCCCACCTGCCCGGAGCCGCAGTGTGGCCTCGCCAGGTGGGAGGGAGAGCGCGCGGCCGGGCTGCGGTGTGGCCTGGGGCTGAGCGGCCGGCAGGACAAGCTCTGGGTGTAGACAGGCTTTTCTGGGGCCAGGTGAGGGCGAGAGGTAGAAGCAGGTGGGGACGGGGCCCAGGGGGAAGGGGGCCGGGCCAGACCCACCGGGACGAGCCCGAGCCCCTCCGTACCTGCAGGAGGGCGCCCTCCGGGGGGACCACGCAGTCCACACACTGGGTCAGGTCCCCGATGAGCTCCGAGTGCCCCAGGAAGCTGTCGATGAGGCAGTAGCTGGCCTGGCGGGGGGGGGGGGGGTGGCTGAGACCCAGGTGGCCCCGAGATGTGCCACAGCCCCTCAGGAACAGGCGCCCCCGCGCCCCTCACCCTCAGCTCCTTCTTGAGCCTCTCCACGTTGCGGACGCTGGTCAGTTCTTCCAGCCCCACCAGGAGCACCTGGAGGAGCCACGCGTGTCCGAGGAGGGCTGGGGGAGGAGCCACGCACGAGGGGGCGGGGCTTGGCGAGACTCACCATGGCCCCGAACACCACGTGGAGCAGTCGCTCCAGCCGCAGCTCCGAGGCGCCGTCCTCAGAGCACAGCGCGATGAGAGTGATGCTGCGGAGGGCGCGGGAGAAGATGGACGCGCGTCCCGGGGCGGCGGCTGCCTCCGCCCTCAGCCCGGCCTGCCCTCGGGCGGGGCGGGGCAACGGGCTTGCGCGTCCCCACAGCCAAACAGCTCGCCTGCAAGAGCCGCAGGCCCCCAGGGGCGCCCCCAGGCCCTGGCTGCAAGTCCCGCGTGGAAGGCCCCCAGGGGCGGTCACCCGGGCCCTGGCTGCAAGTCCCGCGTGGAAGGCCCCCAGGGGCGGTCACCCGGGCCCTGTCCCCCAGGGGCCGTCACCCGGGCCCTGTCCCGCTGTGTCCCGCCTGGAGGGCCCCCAGGGCCATCACCCAGGCCCCGTCTCAGCAGCAAGGCCCCACCTGGAGGGCCCCCAGGGGCCGTCACCCAGACCCTGGCTGCAAGTCCCGTGTGGAAGGCCCCCAGGGGCGGTCACCCGGGCCCTGTCCCGCTGCGTCCCGCCTGGAGGGCCCCCAGGGGCCGTCCCCCAGGCTCTGTCCCGCTGCGTCCCGCCTGGAGGGCCCCCAGGGCCGTACCCCGGGCCCTGTCCCCCAGGGCCATCACCCGGGCCCTGTCCCCTGCGCCCGCCTGGAGGGCCCCCAGGTACGTCACCCGGGCCCTGTCCCCCAGGGCTGTCACCCGGGCCCTGTCCCCTGCGCCCGCCTGGAGACCTGTCATGGAAGCTTCTCCACACCACGGTCGTGTCCTCAGTCCTTGCAGAGCTCAGCTGCACCTCCAGGTTCTGCCCGAACATGTGCACTCCATTGAGGGAGCCGATGACAGAGAACGGGAGCTGAGGACGGGTGGGGGCGTTAGGGACACCCCGCCCTGTCTCCTCACTGTGAAGCCCCAGTGTCCCAGCCTCGCCCCCTCCTCCTTTCATATCCTTTTTGGGGAACCAGGCTGAGCGGGACCTTAAACGCCCCCGGAGCCTCCTCAGCCCAGCTCCCGCGAGGTCCCGAGGCCCCACCTGCTGGCGGGCGGGGGCGCCGCCGCGGCTGCTCCGACAGAACAGCGGGACCCCGCTGTTGGCCGCGAGGCACAGCAGATGCAGGGCGCCCCCAGTGCCCTCCTCGCCCATGGGGAACAGCCCCTGCGGACCCCGGCCCGGGCCCTGCAGCCCTCCGTGGGGCGGCCAGAGCTGCTCTGAGCCGGCCGGTAACTAGACTAAGTCGGCCTGCAGTCTCGAGACGCCAGAGGGCGAAAGGGGAAGCCGATGGGAGAAGGACTAAATTCCGGCCGCCTCCAACGCAACTCAGAACCTCAATCCCTATTCATCCCGGAGCCCTCGGCCAACCCCGTCAGGTTCTCTTCCGCCCCAGCCGGAAGTCACAATGCCCCTAATAAAGATGGCGGCTGTTTCTGCAAAACTTTGTAGTCTCTTCCCGAAGAGGTTTGACTTCATTTATTTAACGAGGGCAACAGAGAGGCTGGCTTCAAATGGTTGCAGTGCCAAGGCATTGCCCAGCAACCATCCTGCAGGCTATTATGAATTAAGTTCTCTAACTTGGAAAAAAAAAAAAAAGCTATGCCCCATCAAAGATGGCGACGTCCCCAAGCCGTTGCCTAGCAACCACGTTCCGTCCAGATTTTCATAATAGGCAACACCGTGCCCCACTCAAAGATGGCGACAGCGCCGCGCGGTCGCCTAGCAACCACGCCTGCCGAAGCTGTACAGCTGTGTCCTGCTCAAAGATGGACGCGTGTGGAGTCCGAGCAGCCTCTTAGGGCGAAATTGAGGAAAACACCCTCCCACCTCCGAGGGAGGCTGGGCCCACCGAGCGTTGCCTAGTAACTGCCACGTGGGAGGGTTGTTGTTGTTAGTAGAAAGAGGGAAAAATAGATCCTTTCTTGTGCAGAATTTGAAACACACTGTTTTTGATGAGTTTACACCCAGCGGGCTGGTGAAGACACCTCTCCCGCTGCTCTCCCTGAGAGCGGTAGCGGGCGTGCCTTCACAGGCCATCGCGCACTAGCGTCCTCACGTTCCCTTTCTCCACCAAGACTTATAAAATCCCACTTTTAAACGTCTTCTTACAGTTATTTATGGCCGCGACATTTGAGCAATCCTGTACTGACCTATTAGGTTCATTCCCATGTGGGTTTTTTCTTTTTTTTCAGATTTATTTATATTTGAAAGGCGGTGGGGGGGCATCGTCCATGCACTGAGCCACTCCCCCAGTGCCTGCCGCGGCCAGCACTGGACAGGAGCAGCCGGGGCCGGGAGTTCCATCAGGTCCCAGACTTCCGAGGAAGAAACATGCTGGCCGGCCGCGGCTCACTAGGCTAATCCTCCGCCTGCGGCGCCGGCACACCGGGTTCTAGTCCCGGTCGGGGCGCCGGATTCTGTCCCGGTTGCCCCTCTTCCAGGCCAGCTCTCTGCTGTGGCCAGGGAGTGCAGTGGAGGATGGCCCAAGTGCTTGGGCCCTGCACCCCATGGGAGACCAGGAGAAGCACCTGGCTCCTGCCATCGGATCAGCGCGGTGCGCCGGCCGCGGCGGGCATTGGAGGGTGAACCAACAGCAAAGGAAGACCTTTCTCTCTGTCTCTCTAACTCTGCCTGTCAAAAAAATAAACATGCAAAGAATAATTTGAAAAATAGACTATCAATTTCGCCCTGTCTTCAGTGAATTTTCCTTGCCTTCCTTTATTATGACTCCTCTGTTCCGATTCTAAAGTGCTTTTTATCTCTTTTTTCTGGATTAAATATTTTTTTCTCAATCCATTCTTATTCTGATTTCAAATTTATACACTTATTTCTCTTTTAATTTTAGTGATTGCCATTGAAATGTTACTATATACGTATTTATTTTGGCAGAGTTACAGTCAAGTAAGATCCTTTTTTAATGAAAAAAAAAAAAGGTTTGAAAGGCAGAGTGATGGCGGCGGAGATCCGGATCCTCCCCGCAGGGCTCCCTGCGCGTGGCTGCCCGGAGCCGGGGCCCACGTGGGTGTCCCACGCGGGTGCAGGGCCCAAGCACCTGGGCCGTCTTCTGTGCTCTCCCAGGCCGCGGCAGGGAGCCGGAGCGGAAGAGGAGCAGCCGGGACTCGAACCGGCGGCCTGTCGGATGCTTCCCCGCTACAGCAGTGCGCCGGCCCCTGCACGGCAGATTCTGTAAAATATCGGATCGCATGGCCTGAAGCGGAAGGCAGCGGCTCTAGGTTAAAAGAAATGTAAGAGCCGTGAGGTCCGGGCTCCCGGCTTGGGTGGCCGCTGCGGCCCTCTGGGGAGTGACCAGCGGACGGGACAGGCGCTCTCGCTCGCTCGGCCTCTCAGATAAATAAATCTGAAAAATAAGACTTCCGCAAAGCGAAGGAGGACGGGCGAGGCGGGAGGGACGCAGCGGTCCGCGCTCTCCGGCCAGCAATGGCGGCGCGGTCACTCCGCCGGGCAGCGCGGGCGGCGCCGGGACACTCCGTTAGCGGGGCCGGCAGCTCGCAGCCGCGGACGGGCCGTTTCAGGGGGACACGGGGCGGTCTGCTCAGGCTCCTACTTTTAAAAATGCATTATTTCCAAAAACATAAATAAAGGAAATATTCCAATGTTTCTGAATTGTGACGGCTAAGGCCGACGTGTGTGGTGACCGTCCGCCGACACAGGTGAAAAGCGCTTCCCGCCCGCACGGCCGCGGCGTTCCCTTCTGTCGCGCGGACCGTGTCAATCCACCGTCCCGGGACGCCAGCTCCCAGCACGCCGCGCGCGCACGCGTTGCCTAGAAACCCCCACTCCGGCCGCCGCCCGGCTTCCTTTCCGAGGCAAAGCCGCGGCGCCCGCTTCCAAGTTCACGGCCACCTCGCGGCGTTGCCAGGTAACCGCGCTTGGGACGACGTGATTGGCTCCCTCACACGCCCCTCCCCCCGCGCGCCCGTAAGGAAACTGAATCTCCGCGGTGGAAAACAAGGCCGGCGTGCGCGTTGCATAGCAACCGGGCCTCCCGCCCCTCCCCCCCGAGACCGGCGTCGTCAACAAGCGCCCCGCTCAAAAATGGCGGCCGGCCGGGCCGCTTTCCACTTATTCGGCTCTCGGGAGTCCTGAAGGGAGTTCCGTTGTCGCCGTCAGGCCTCCGAAGGGGCTCGCGATGCCCCTTCTGAGCCCTCCACGCAGTGGGCGTGAAGAAAGATGAAAAGGAAGCGCGGCAGCCCCGCGTGCCCCGCACAAACATGGCCACGGGCGCGCCCGCCGCGGCGCCAGGCCGCCCGGCGCGGGTGCGCGCGCAGCGCAGGCGCACTTCCGCTCGTCCCGCGGTGGCGGCGGCGGCGGCGCCCTGTTCCGCGCGGGGCATGGTCCCCGGGTCGGAGGGCCCGGCCCGAGCCGGGGGCCTGGTGGCCGACGTGGTGTTCGTCATCGAGGGCACGGCCAACCTGGGGCCCTACTTCGAGGCGCTCCGCAAGCACTACCTGCTGCCGGCCATCGAGTGAGTGCGCCCCCGCGGCCCGCCCCGCCCCGCCCCGCGGCGCCTGTTCCCCTCCGGCCTGACCCGGCCTCTCGCCTCCGACCCCCGCAGGTACTTCAACGGTGGGCCGCCCGCCGAGACGGACTTCGGCGGAGACGTGAGTGGCGGGAATGGCGGGCGGGGGGCGGGCCGCGCGGCCCCGGCGGAGGCTGACGGCCGCCCTCTGTCTGTCTCCCGGCCGCCAGTATGGGGGGACCCAGTACAGCCTCGTGGTGTTCAACACCGTGGACTGCGCCCCCGAGTCGTACGTGCAGTGCCACGCGCCCACCAGCAGCGCCTACGAGTTCGTCAGCTGGCTGGACGGCATTAAGTGAGCTCGGGCGGGGCGGGGGTCCCCGGGGGCGGGCGGCGCCGGGGCGGGGGTCCCCTGGGTACCCCCCGATGCGGAGGGGGACGACGTCCGGCGCGGGGAGCCTGGCTGCGCGCCCGCACCCCTTCCGCGGCGCGCTCCGGCCCTGGCCTCTCCCGTGGGGGGTGCGGGGCGGGGTGCCGCCCCAGCCTGGGCTGCTGGTGCCTGGGCGCCTTTTGGTTTAGTGACCCGTGCTGGAGACGGAGCTGGTAGGCTGCGGTCCGCTGGGTCCCTGCGCAGCTGCCTGCCGTGGCTGGGCCCGGGGCAGGGACCCCGCACACACACACACACACACACACACACACCCGGCCTGCTAGGGTGTGCCCGAGTCGGCAGCCAGAGCCAAGCGTGGAAGCCGGGCCCTGGGATGTGCGGTCTGCGTGTCTCAGCGGGAATTATTAATTACTTGAGAAGCAGAGTTCCAGAGAGAGGGACAGACAGAGGGGTCGTCCATCCGCTGGTTCACTCCCCACATGGCCTCAGCGGCCGGAGCTGCGCCGATCCGGAGCCGGGTCTCCCACGCAGGTGCAGGGCCCAAGCACCTGGGCCATCTTCCGCCTCTTTCCCAGGCCACGGCAGAGAGCTGGGTCGGAAGAGGGGCCCCGGGACATGAGCCGGTGTCCCTGTGGGATGCCGGTGCCGCAGGCGGAGGCCCAGCCCCCTTATCCGGAATCTTGAACCTCTGAGCCACACGCCTGTTTCCTGTGTGAGGTTTTTGTTGTGTTATCCCTGGTTGCGTAACAGGCCAGCTCCAAACCTAACACCGCAAACCTGATTCTCGGCAGGTTCTGGGCTCCCGCATTTGGGCAGCAGCAGCGGGCGAGGCAGCTCGGGTCTCAGAGGAGGCGCGGTCGGGGTGTCGGCCCGGGGAGGTGCTCCTGGCGGGCCGCAGTCCTTGCTGGCCGGCAGCCACGAGGCCTCTGCGCGGGCTGCTCGACGGGCCGGACCGGTGCCCGCGCTGCCGCGGCCGGGAGGTGCGGTGGGGGAGGGGCCCTTTTGAAAACTGAGTGAGTTGATGCGGATTTAAAATGGTGCCTGTCAGGTCCAAGGACACTTCAGAAAGGCCGCGGGGGGGGGGGGTGGAATTAGAAGGTTCTTACTTTGAGGCAAAGCAGTTCTGAAATCCACGCAAAAAACTTCGTGGAAATGCACATTGTGGAAAACTGCACAGATTTCAAGAGTGTTCTTGTACTGAGGCACATTTTTAAAGGTTTTATTTATTTATTTATTTGAAAGAATGGGAGAGAGTATCTGCTGGTTCACTCCCCAAATGCCCGCGTCCCTGCCTAAGCAGGCCTGTTGGCACTCTGCACTCTGGCTCTGTCGGCCGGGCCGCCCGCTGGTGGCCCCGCTCTCTGCTCGCTGGAGCCCGGTGGCTTCCCCCTTGATGTCTGCCTCGGAACTGCTGGGGCCTCTCGTGGGCAGACCCCTGTTCTCGGGGGCTCCTGGAGCCTGAGGCCACGCCTCGTGTCCGAGCAGGGCCTGGTCCCTGGGAAGCCTGAGCAAGGGTGTTGAGTGCATGCCCAGATCACATCCACACAAGCCGCGTCTCTGTGTGAGGCCATCATGGCCCACACCTCCAGGAGGGAGCGCCCGGGGCCTCGAGAGAGCTCGGCTGAATAAACCCGTGGGTGAGAGCTGATCCTCCGCTCTCCGGGGGTTTAAACGTCGGGTCGGGTCGGCCCCTTCAGACCTCCTGCTGGAGCCTGGGGCACCGGAGGAGCTGCTTTCTGAACCCTTGGTCCCACCCCCCTCCCTGTCACTCAGGACACCCGGCCCTGGAGCCTGTGTTCCCTGCCAGTCGGCCAGTGAGCACTGGAGTCTGCCGTGTTCATCAGGCCTGTGTCACCCTCGGAGTCTGTGCCCGTGACCTTGGCCAGGGAGAGACACGGCAGCCCCAGGCAAGCAGGCTCTGTGCCGCCTGGAGGAGTCTTCTCTCCTCCCCGGCTGGCAGGCGCTCAGGGCCGGGCGTGCAGCCCTTGCCTGGACAGACTGGTTCTCACGTTGCGCTCCGTCCTACAGGGGTTGGGCTTCTCCGCAGCAGGGGGACGGGAGACCCCCGCATCTTCTCTCCCGCGTCGTGACCCCGTGTTCAGTCAACGTCCGTGGGCACAGGACGCAAGGCCCTCGTCCTGGCGCGGATGTGGGCTGGGGCGAGGGGCTGGCGAGGGGAGCCCTCGTGGGCTGCCGGCTGTGCGCTGTGCGTGCTCCCTCCTGTGGCCTTTGACCCTTGCGGGTTGGGGGGGGAGACTTGAGGGTGTGATGCCTACGTTGTCCAAGACCCTTTTATTTTTGTTTTTTTCAATTTTTTAAAAAAGATTTATTTATTTAAAAGGCAGAGAGAGAGGGACAGGGATCATTCATCTGCCTCTTCCTCCCCAAATGACCACAAGCCAGGCGGCAGGAGCTCCGTCCGGGTCTCCCACGTGGGTGCAGGGCCCAAGCACTCAGGTCGTCGCCTGCTGCTGCCCCAGGCGCGCCAGCAGGGAGCTGGATGGGCAGCGGAGCAGCCGGGCCCCGTATGCGATGCCGGTGTCGCAGGTGCCGGTGCCAGCTCCGTGGGGAAGCTGTGTCCTGTGACCGGCAGTGTTTGTTTCTGTTCCCCAGTAGAAGCGTTGCTCATCTCTGACAGAATGTTTGTTTTTCTCTCTGAGTTCTGTTTGTGTTCATTCAGAAGAAAGAGCAAGTTTTAGGATTTCAAAGTTTAGCCTTTCACTGTGGCCCTCGGACTTTTTTTTTTAATGGTTTTAGCATTTATTCAGTGAGAGAAGAAATACACAGGAGAGTGAGGGCTTTATAAGAGGGAGAGGGAGCTGAGGGGTTCACCAGGCTTTTCCAGGGAGTGGACGGAGGCTGGGAGAGCACTCGTGGGCCGCGGGTGAGCAGGTCTCGGGCCAGCGGGCTCTTTGTTCCAAACAAGGAGCGGTGTTGACCTCGGGCGTTTTGGCAGTTCACGGTGCCCTGGCAGCCGCCGTCTCGTCTCGTCTCGGTCCAGGTGACCGTGGACTGCCCCTTGGAGCATGTCCAGAGAGGCCAGTGATGGTGGACCAGGCCCAGGGGGTGCAGGTGCCCGGCGGGGGCTTGGGTCTGCTCCCGCCCTAATGGATGTGGCCATCCGTTTGTTGAAGACACGTTTTCCAAGGCCCCCAGGTGCACAGGCTGGTGGTGAGAGGGCTTGGACCCGCCCGTGTGTGGGCTCGTCCTGCAAGGTCCACACTGCCGGGATGGTGGGTTGACGGCGTTCTGCAAGAAGCGCCAGAGACCGGTTTTGGTGAACAAGTCTGCTTATTGACGATCAAGCATGAGATAGAAAAGGGCAGGCGGGGGGCGTGGCTAATTCAGGGCAACACCAGCGCTAGAGGGTAAGGCCGCCGTTGGCGCGCTCTGCTTCTCAACCAGCTTGAAGGTCCTGCAGCCTTCCTGATGGGCCTGGGCCGCGCCCGGGGGCTGTTTACCTGATGGGCAGTTCCGGGCTCTTCCGCAGGAGGCTGGGGTGGGGGAACGGGCCTGGGGCTGCTGCTGCCTGCCCGCAGTGAGGCTAACTTGCGTGGGCCAGGCACAGGGTCACCCACAGCCCTGCAGCAGGCCCTGCCCCCTCCCCACAGGAGCGGCCGAGTGCGAGCGTGCCTGTGCCTGTGCCTGGGTGTTTTCCCTGGGCCGCACCCGCGGAGTGCTGAGTGCCTGAGCAGACACAGATCGGCTGCAGGTTGGAAGGCCGCAAGTCTGGGTTCCAGGCGCCGGCCAGGCCTCTCTCTGGGGGCCAATGGGCGAGGCTTGGTTTCCTTTCCCGGCTTCTGGTCGTCCCAGATGCCCCTGGCTTGTGTCGCCCCCGTCATCACACAGCTCCCTCGGCTGGCGCCGTCTTCCCCTGTTACCGGAGAAATTGCAGGGTTCTTGTCTTCGCGCAAGAAAGAATTCAGGCGTGAGACAGAGAGCAGTGGGAGGTAAAATAGTAAAGTTTATTAGGGAAGGGACATCCGTGAGGATGGATGGGCACCTCTCCAGACAGGACCTGGGAAAGAGTGCAGTCGCTCGGACTGGGGGGGGGGGGGGGGGGATGTTACATGGTTGAGTGGAGAGAGTACACCTGACCAGACCAGGCGGGCGGCTCAGCAGAGAGGCAGAGGGCTGAGCGCGCAGTCCGGTTGAGGCTGGGGGCGGGGGGGGGGGGAGGGTTAAGGAGATGGGTCTCTGTCTTCACACATCTCCTCCTGAATCAAAGGATTTTATGGCTGTAAATATTAAGAAGCTCCTATCTGAGTTTTCCCCTGAAGGTATCAGACAGGAGGAAGCCCAGCTGGCGCCATCCTGGGTTCAGAGGAAGGGTGAGCAGGACCCCCTGGAGAATGGGGATCCGGAGCAGGGTGTTTGAGATGCAGGTACTGGGCTGCACCTGGGAGACTGTGGAGGATTTGTCAGGCGGAAGTCGGGGGGAATCTCCACCTGGCAGGTCATCAGGTAGAAGGGGGCAGGGCAGGATGTGAAGATGCGAATACCGGGCTGCCCCTGTAACACCATCAGGATGACTTTGAGATGCAGATGCATATGCTGAACGTAGAAGTTTTCTCGGGAGGCCTTTGGCACACACACGTAAGCTCATAACTGACTTCCTGCCTAACACCCCAGGGTCTGCCCTGCTGTCCCCTGGTGACCTGTTTAACTCGATCACCTGGGGAGAACGCGTGTTTCCAGGTGGGCGAGGGGCACCGTGGGTGATGCCCTGCCTGGGACGCAGCGTCCGCTGCCCAGCGCCCGGAGGCAGCAGGTGGAGCTCGGGTGCCTGGACCCCTGCCACCCACGTTTGCCCTGCGTGCAGCTCCCAGCTGCTGGCTCTGGCTTTGCCCAGCCCTGGCTGTTGCAGGCATTTGGGGAGGGGAGTGAACGCACGGTTAGGAGGAGTATCACCGCCTGTGTGTGTGTTGTGGGGGTGCTTTTCAAGTAAAATTTAAAAAAGTTTTTAAAGATCCCATTTACAGTCGGGTCACATTTTGAGGTACTAGGGGCAGGATCTCAGCTTGTTTTATTTGGGGAGAGGGAGACACTCAAACCCACCAGGTGCTGGGAGACAAAGGGGTCCCTCTACCTGCTGGGAAGGTGAGGTGAGCCCAGGGCTGGCTTTAAAGATGGACTAGATGGCCAGGGGTGTGGAGTGTGGACAGGGTCATCCCAGGATCAGGACAGCACAGGTGCCCCGTCCACGCCCTTGGCCTGGTGCTGTGCCCACTGCGGGGACAGTGCAGGGAACACAGGCCGGCGGGGGGGCGAGGGGCACGTTGGCTGACCCCTGACCTCCGGCAGGTTCATGGGCGGGGGCGGTGAGAGCTGCAGCCTCATCGCCGAAGGCCTCAGCACAGCCCTGCAGCTGTTCGACGACTTCAAGAAGATGCGGGAGCAGATGTGAGTGCCCCTCGCGCGGCCTGGGCCGGGCTCGTGCCAGCTGGCCCGGGACCACGTGGTCTGTGGTGGGGGCGTGGGGCAGGCAGCTGGGGTCGGGGTCTGCGGCCTCCTCAAGGCCCCGTGGTGGCTGCTCCATGCCTTTCTTGACCTGCAGCGGCCAGACGCACCGCGTGTGCCTGCTGATCTGCAACTCCCCCCCGTACCTGCTGCCCGCCGTGGAGAGCACCACGTACTCGGGCTGCACGACCGACAGCCTGGTGCAGAAGATTGGGGAGGTGAGGACCCAGAGTGCCCTGGGCAGCTCCCCGAGTCTGCCGTCCCTGCCTCGGCCAGTGAGAACTGTGGTTAAGGCCTGTCAGGTGTGGGCACCCGGGGCTGGCCCCGCGTCCCCCCTGCTCTGCTCTGCTCTGCCCTACATCAGGGCACCCACTTCCTGTCGTATCCCCCCCACAGCAGGGCCCCCACTTCCCGTCCTGTCCCCCCCCAGCAGGGCCCCCACTTCCCATCCTGTCCCCCCCTGCAGCAGGGCACCCACTTCCCGTCCTGTCCCCCCACAGCAGGGCACCCACTTCCCATCCTGTCCCCACAGCAGGGCCCCCACTTCCCGTCGTGTCCCCCCACAGCAGGGCACCCACTTCCTGTCCCCCCGCAGTAGGACCCCCACTTCCCGTCGTGTCCCCCCCCACAGCAGAGCCCCCACTTCCCGTCCTGTCCCCCCCAGCAGGGCCCCCACTTCCCGTTGTGTCCCCCCCCCGCAGCAGGGCACCCACTTCCCATCGTGTCCCCCCGCAGCAGGGCACTCACTTCCCGTTGTGTCCCCCACAGCAGGGCACCCACTTCCCATCTTGTCCCCCTACAGCAGGGCACCCACTTCCCATCATGTCCCCCACAGCAGGGCACCCACTTCCCGTCCTGTCCCCCCCCCACAGCAGGGCACCCATTTCCCGTCCTGTCCCCCCACAGCAGGGCACCCACTTCCCATCTTGTCCCCCCACAGCAGGGCACCCACTTCCCATCCTGTCCCCCACAGCAGGGCACCCACTTCCCGTCCTGTCCCCCACAGCAGGGCACCCACTTCCCGTCCTGTCCCCCCACAGCAGGGAATCCACTTCTCCGTCGTGTCCCCCCGCAAGCTGCCTGCGCTGCGGCTTCTGTTTGAGAAGGCGGCGCCCCCGTCCTTGCTGGAGCCGCTGCAGCCGCCGGCCGACGTGAGCCAGGACCCGAGGCACATGGTGCTGGTGCGGGGCCTCGTGCTGCCTGGTGAGCCCGGTGCCCGCGGGGTGGGGGCTGGGCTCTCTGCTGCCGCCTCTCTCTGACCTGGGTTTGGATTTGGTCCTCTCCATCCTGAACCCCTCCTGTTGGCTCCCAGTTGGGGGTGGCTCGGCGCCAGGCCCCCTGCAGCCAAAACAGCCGGTCCCGCTGCCTCCTGCTCCGTCCTCGGGTGCCGCACTCGCAGCCCCCCAGCAGCCTCTGCCGCCCGTGCCGCCGCAGTACCAGGTACGGGTGTCACTCCTGGGCCTCAGGGAGGGCGTCCTCCGACATCGGGGCTGGGGGTGGTGGCCGCTGCCCCGGGGTGTTAAGAGGCTGGCGTCTGCCTCGTGGGGCTGTGGGGGTGCGCCCCATGGCGTTCACAGCCCCCACCAGCCGCTCCCCTCTGCCCCCAGGTCCCTGGGAACCTGAGTGCAGCTCAGGTCGCCGCCCAGAACGCCGTGGAGGCCGCCAAGAACCAGAAGGCTGGCCTGGGCCCCCGCTGTGAGTCCTGGGGCCGCCATGGACGTGGGCTGCGGGCAGGCCTCAGCGCGGCCCTGCGCCCACCACGCCCTCGCTCTCTCCTGCAGTCTCGCCCATCAACCCTCTCCAGCAAGCTGCCTCGGGAGTGGGTGCCCCCTTCAGCCAGGCCGCTGCGCCCCCACTCCCTCCAGGACCCCCTGGTGCCCCCAAGCCACCGCCTGCTTCCCAGCCTAGCCTGGTCTCCACTGTGGCCCCTGGCGCGGGCCTGGCGCCCTCTGCCCAGCCCGGGGCACCGTCCATGGTAGGTGCCTGGTGCCCCCATCCCGCTCCCTCCTGGCTGCCGGAGCCATGCAGTGTAGGGGACGAGTGATTGGCCCTCCTAGAAGCACCCAGGGGGGCGGGAGGCTTGTGGCTCGACGGTCACAGCTGCTCTGCAGCCTGGGGCTGCCCGGCCCAGCGCCGTGGGGCGTGGCGTCCTCGGATGCAGTGGGGCCGGGCGCGGTGCTGTCCCCAGGAGCGGCCAAGCGCTGTCCTGGGCGTGGGGTGAGAGGAGGAATCTGGTCCCGGTCTTCCTGACCGGCCGGCCTCCTGCAGGAGGTGGTCTGAGCCCGCGCCCTCCCCTGCTTCCCCTCCGCAGGCCGGCACAGTGGCCCCTGGCGGGGTGAGCGGCCCCTCCCCGGCCCAGCTGGGGACCCCGGCCCTCGGCGGGCAGCAGTCGGTCTCCAACAAGCTCCTGGCCTGGAGCGGGGTCCTCGAGTGGCAGGAGGTGAGTGGCCGCCGGGGCGGGGGTGCTGTCCAGGGGCGAGGCCTGAGGACACGGGGCTTGGGGCTGTGGGTTCAGGATGAGCGAGTGTTCAGAAGTGCGAGGGAAGATCCCAGAACTCTAGGACGTGGGGTGTAGACGGGCCTGGTATGGTGGGGACATGGGGTGCAGACAGGCCCAGTGTGGCGGGGACATGGGGTGCAGACGGGCCCGGCGTGGTGGGGACGTGGGGTGTAGAAAGGCCCAGTGTGGCAGGGATATGGGGTGTAGACGGGCCTGGCGTGGTGGGGACATGGGGTGTAGATGGGCCCGGTGTGGCGGGGACGTGGGGTGCAGACAGGCCCAGTGTGGAAGGGACGTGGGGTGCAGACAGGCCCGGCGTGGTGGTGTCTGGGGGGCCATGGACTGTGGGGAGGGCCTGGAGGAGGCCCAGCATTTGAGGCATTGGCAGGCCAGAGGAATGTGGGACGGGAGGCCTGGCGCAGGGCCGGGGCTCCAGCACACCCAGACCTTTGGGGCTGCCCAGCAGGGGCCGGGCCGAGGCCTGGGGCCCACTCACTGACACACTCTTCCTCCCGAGAAACCCAAACCCGCCTCCGTGGACGCCAACACGAAGCTGACGCGGTCCCTGCCCTGCCAGGTCTACGTGAATCATGGGGAGAACCTGTAGGTGCTGGGGGCGTGGCGGGGCAGGGGCGGGGCTCTGCTGGGCCCCGCCTCTCCTGACACTTGTGTCCTCCCCCCAGGAAGACCGAGCAGTGGCCTCAGAAGCTGATCATGCAGCTCATCCCCCAGCAGCTGCTGGTGAGAGGCGGGACCCCTATCCCCCGCCCCGCCCCGCCCCGCGCCTTCCTCGTGCCCCACGGGGCTTCCGTGTCTCCCGCAGACCACGCTGGGCCCGCTGTTCCGGAACTCGAGGATGGTGCAGTTCCACTTCACCAACAAGGACCTGGAGTCCCTGAAGGGGCTCTACCGCATCATGGGCAACGGCTTCGTGAGTGCTCCCCGGCCTGCAGGAAGTGCTGCCCCCACAGGGCTCCCGGGGTGGCCTTTCCTGGGGCGCTGTCCAAGTTGCAGGTGTACCCCAGGCCGTATGCCGGGGGTCCTGTGTGCTTCCACAAAGGCAGGCTAGGGCAGAGTGACGGCAGCCCTGTGCCCCCGGCTGGGCTCGCCTGCCCTGGGCGGAGCCTGCCCTGGGCGGAGCCTGGTTGCCTGGGAGACTGGGGAGGAACATCACCCAGCCTGCCCGCGGCCGGGATGCGACGCTTACCCAGGCAGCAGTGGCGGCTGCACACAGTGGGGAAGGGACAGGGGCAGGCAGTCAGCTCGCAGGGCCTGCCTCAGGGCAGGGCACCGAGGCGCAGGAGTGAGCTGGGGTGGCCGTGGTCGGCCCCCTCAGGAGCCCTGCGAGATGGGTCGCCCGCCCGGGCTCAGCCACCGGGGCCCGGGGAGGCGCCTGCCTTGTCCTGGCCGCTTGTCTGCACGGCCACCTTGTGCCCGCTGCCGCCTGGCCGTTCCGGGGCCGCAGGGCTGTGGGACTCCTGCCCTCCGTTCTCCTTGATCCCGTGCCTTCGGGCAGACGGGGTCTGAGCCCGCGCCCACCCTGTGAGCCCGCCCGCGGCCTTGGCGTCTCCTGGGGTGGAGGTTCGGAGTTGCAGAGCTGGACCTCGCCGGTGTCGGGCCCCCTCTCTCTCCTGCCCCTCTCGGCGCTCGGCGGCACCCCAGCCTCGCCCTGGCTCCCCCACCCCGTGCGGTGGTTGGCAGCCTGGAGCAGCCCCTGGTCTCCAAGCCTTTTATTTTAGTTTTTAAGATTTATGTATTTTATTTGAAAGTCACTGTTACAGAGAGGGAGAAGCAGAGAGCGAGAGAGGTCTTCATCTGCCGGCTCACTCCACAAAATGGCCGCAACGGCCAGACCGGGGCAGACGCGCCAGGAGCAGGACTCGGTCTCCCACACTCGGCCCCCCTTCCGTGCTTTTCCAGGCGCATAGCGCAGCGGGGACTAGGACCCGCCCATAGAGAGCGACGCTAAGGGCCCCAGCTTGGCCTGCTGTACCGCAGGGCAGTGGAGACCTCACCACCCTTTGCTTCTGTGTCCTGTGGCTTCTGGAACCTTCTAGAAAGGGAAGGGGTGGGCTGCTGCCTCAGCAGGGCGCTCTGGTCCTGAAGAGCCTCTGTCCCCCAGGCGGGCTGCGTGCACTTCCCCCACACGGCCCCGTGCGAGGTGCGCGTGCTCATGCTGCTGTACTCCTCCAAGAAGAAGATCTTCATGGGCCTCATCCCCTACGACCAGAGCGGCTTCGTCAACGGCATCCGGCAGGTCATCACCAACCACAAGCAGGTGCAGCAGCAGAAGCTGGAGCAGCAGCGAGGGGTGAGCGTCCCCTGCCCCTCCCTGCCGTCCCCCGGGGCCCTGCCAGGTGCCCAGTGCCAGGGGCGGTCACTCTTCTCCCAGGGCAGCCCGCCCCCAGCCCCCGAGCTCCCTGCTGCCTGTCTCCCTTTGGCAGCCCCGGTGGCCCCTCTTGGGCACGTGGGAGCGTCAGGCTCACTTCTGAGACTTCCACCCTCCAGGGTGCGCCCCCCCGCCCCGGCTGGCGTGCAGGACCCCCGCCCCGGCACTGACCCGCCCCTCTCCCCTTGCAGATGGGGGCGCAGCAGGCACCCCCGGGACTGGGCCCCATCCTGGAGGACCAGGCGAGGCCCTCGCAGAATCTGGTGAGGACAGACGGGGGTCGGCGGGCCCCGGAGGGCCCCTGTGGGTCCCGCAGCGTCTTGGTGGCCGCGGGCTGGGGGCTCTGCCCGCCTCCCTCACCCTTGTGTGTCTCTCACCACCAGCTCCAGCTCCGCCCACCGCAGCCCCAGCCTCAGGGCACTGTGGGGGCCTCTGGAACCGCGGGGCAGCCCCAGCCCCAGGGTACGTCCCAGACCCCCCCGGGGGCCCCCCAGGGTCCTCCTGGAGCAGCGCCCGGCCCAGCCCCTCCTGGACCCATCCTCCGGCCCCAGAACCCTGGGGCCAACCCCCAGCTGCGAAGCCTCCTCCTCAACCCTCCCCCGGTAAGACTCGGGGTGGGAGAGGGGCCACGGACTCAGCCCCGCGGGTTCCAGTGCTTTCTAAGACCTGGGGCGGAGGGAGGCTGACTTCTGCCATGGCTGGATGCAGACCCAAAGGGGTTCCAGGCTGAGCCTCCCCAGCGTCTGGGTCTCTGCGAGCCCCCCCAGCAGTGGGTCTCTAAGCAGCCTCTGTGCAGAGGGTCGGGGTCCCTGCCAGAGGCCTCTGAGCTGCTCTCTGTGTTCCTCTAGCCCCAGACGGGGGTGCCCCCACCCCAGGCCTCCCTCCACCACCTCCAGCCACCAGGGGCGCCCACGCTGCTGCCCCCACCGCACCAGGGCCTGGGGCAGCCCCAGCTGGGGCCCCCGCTCCTGCACCCACCACCCACTCAGTCCTGGCCGGCACAGCTCCCCCCGCGGGCTCCACTGCCAGGTAAGGGGCCTGGAGGAAGGCGAGGGGTCTGCACCGAGTGCCCCAGCCGCCCCTGGGTCACAGCACTGCCCCACGGGCTCCTGGGAGGAGGGGAAAGGGCGGCCATGGCCCCGGGGCTCGAGGGCTCCTGGGCTCGAGGGCTCCTGGGACAGCCGAGGACAGGGACCTCGTGGGGCGGGCGTTCCTCCCCCGGGCTCCCACGTGTCCTGGGATCAGAGCTGGGGAAGGAACCCAGAGGCTGGTGGGAAACGGCGTCTGCAGCCAGGCGGGGCGAGGCGACTTCAGACACTGAGGGCCTTGGCTCTCAGGAGGAGGGGCGAAGCAGGCGCAGGGCCCTGCAGGGCCCCAGGGCCTACTGGGAGATGCAGTCCCTTCCCACTGCCCCCCAGGTCAGATGCTGCTGAGCGGGGGTCCCCGGGGCCCGGTCCCCCCGCCGGGCCTGCAGCCCAGCGTCATGGAGGACGACATCCTCATGGATCTCATCTGAACCCGCCCCCAATAAAGTTCCTTTTAACACCCGCCCGGCTCCCGTCACTGACGTCCCCAGCCCCGGGCAGGAGGCCCGGGAGACCTCTGTCCCGTCCTTGCTGCCGCGGGAGCCAGAGGCAGGCAGGCAGCGGCCGGACTGCGCGGTGCACGCGGCGCGGGGCGCTGCAGGACTGCAGGAGCCCGAGCCGCTGGACGCAGCAGCCAGTGGGGTCAGGCGGGGTGCAGGGACAGCCGCGCAGACGCTCCGGGGCGGGAGCGTGGGCTGTCTGAGCAGCAAGTTGGTGGGTGCTTCTGGAGTGAGCGTGAGGGGAGGAGCTGGCGGGGCGGCACCAGGGGGCCTGGGCCGACTCCTGTGTGTCAGGAAGACTCCTGGGCCGTGGAGGGCGGGGAGGCCAGGCAGGAGGCCAGGGCTCGCGGGGTTGGGCCAGGCACGGCCGCTGGTTCTGGTGGAGGAGCTGGTGCAGGGGCGTGCAGGCAGAAGGCGCCCTGTGGGAGCCTAGGCCGTGCTGTAGGGACAGGCGCGTGTGAAGAGAGGGCAGCCTGGGCCTGTCGGAGCGGCCTTCCCGGGCTTGGACAGGTTGTTCAGTGAGGCCGCCCGAGGCGGGGGACCTGGCAGGGTGAGGGTCTGGGCGCAGGCCGGCCTGTCCTGCCCTGCCCTGGGGGCCGCGCGGGTGTCCGGCAGGGTGCGCCTGGACCCCGCTCCGCGCTCGGCGTGCAGCGTCTAGGGCCCGCCCCAGGGAGAGGTTGCAATCTGGTGGCCCGGGGGCCCCTCAGATGGGTTTTGTTTGGCCTTCCGTGTGTTAGCATGCCTGGGCACTTCTTGAGGTAGTTGTAGAAGTGGGGCACTCACACACACACACACACACACACACACACACACACGATCTGTAGTCTCGGCTGCTCGTGAGGTCAGCAGCTCTGGCCCCCGGGCCCACGCTTCTGCCTGGCGGCAGCGGGCAGAACTGCCCTGTCGGGGGCATGTGCTCCCCGGTTCGCCACAGTCCCCACCGCTCCCTCGGCCCCCCACGGGAGGCAGCGGCACCGCCGTGGCCCTGGCGTGCACTGCGGCTGTCCCTGTGGTGGCGTGCAGAGAGTGAAACCTTTCTTGTACCCATGTCTCTACCAAAAGCGGCAAAGCGAAAGAGAGAAGGCGAGGGCCGCGTGTTTCGAGAGAAATGGGAGCGAGACTATTTCTTTGTGGAGGTGAAGAGCATGCCTACGTGTTTAATATGCAAAAAAATCGTGTCTGTGTTGAAAGAGTACAACCTGAAGCGCCATTACGAGTCCAAGCACAGCAAGAGCTACGACCAGTACACGGAGCAGACGCGCGAGGCCCTGCTCAACGAGCTGAAGAAGGGGCTCAAGTGCCAGTAGGAGTCCCCGGGCCAGGCCGCCGGGCCTGCGACCCTCGCCGAAGACGGCGCAGCCCAGGCCACTTTATTTATTCGCGGTGCCGAGCGCGTTGGTGTTGGTGGGACCCTGGGGGTCAGACGCCGCCCCAGGTGGGCCCTGGCCGGGAAGTGACTTTGGTGTCTTGAAGATGGCAAGTACCCGTGGACTGGCCCAGGGTCTGCAGCACAGCCGCGGTGGTGGCGGTGACCTGTGGGAGCCACCAGCATGCCTGGGTCCCAGGACAGAGAACTCGGGCCCTGGCGCTGTTCTCGCCGTGCAGGGGGACGCCCCGACACCTCGACAGACACCGCTCCGTGCGCCGGCGGGTGTCCCTGGAGCTGCTGAAGTCCCCTGAGCTGGCGCATCGCCACCCGGGCCCCCACCCCAGGAGCGCAGTCGGGGTCCCGGCTCCTGTGACCACTGCTCTGCAAGGACGTCACATGCAGCGACTTGAATGTGTCCTCACGTTTGCCACTGTGGGGACGCCCGGACGTGGGGAGCCCGCTGAGCACCGTCCGCTCGGCCACCGGGCCGCTGGGCGCCGGCTCCGGCCCTCGCTTCTGCCGCCCAGCGCTCAGGCCTGAGCCCCGGGGCCGAGGCGGATTCCGGGACCGCCCGGGCCGCGCCAGCCTTCCGGCTTCAAGTCAAAGGAGCAAGAGAATGATGAAAGAGGAAACAATTTTAATGAGTAAATCTTTCTATTTTTCAATCTGTATTTTTTCAATCTTGAACTGCACACCTAGGCTGCAGTGCCCTGCGTGTTTGTATTCTGTCCCATGCATTGGCCACCGTTCAGTAAAGATACCATTTGATTACGTCTCTGGCCCTGGACTCTGCTTCTCCCTGGCTGAGCTCGCCCACGAGTGACCCGCCCGGCCGCCCGGGGCTGTGCCTGGACCGGGGCGTGGAGGAGGGCCGGGGCGGGGGAGGCGGGCCGGGCCTCAGGACCAGGCAGGCGACGGGATGCGCAGGTGCAACACGAGGGAGCGCTGGGGACTGTGGCGAACCTGGCGAGTGCTTGCCCCGCCTCCTGGCACTCCAACCCAAACCAAAAAACACGGGAGGACCAAACAAAATCTGCTGGTGGGGCTAGTGAGGCCGCCGGGCCGCCATTTTGCGACCTCTGGAAGAAGACGGCGGCCCGGGAGAGGTCCTGGTGCGAGGGCTGGGCAGGGGCCGGAGGCCAGGAGGAGACCAGGCAAGTGCGGCCGAGGAGGGGCGGCTGTGTCACAGGTGGAGGGCTGGGCGCGCGGGTGGGACCCCTGCCCCGCGGAGGGCCGGGCCGGGCCAGGGCAGGTGCATGGAGGAGCTCCCGAGGGCATGAGCGCAGGGGCGGCGGGGTCCGCGCGCCCGGCCCGGAGGCCCCAGGAGGACGCCGGCCTCTGCTCCACCTCTGTTGCCGTGCCGGACTGTGCGTCCCGCTGTCCCCGCTGCGTCCTCGCCGGCCCACCGGGGGTCAGCGCCTGGGGGCGGCGGCCGCAGCCTTGCGTCTCTGACCGGAGGCCGCCCCGGACGCGAGTGGAACGGAAAACGGGTTTTGAGACCAAAACCACTAACACGAACGTGGCCTAAGGGTCAGGAGCCTGCCCTTGGTGAGAGAGGAGGATGCCCCCCCACCAGCACTGTGGCCAAGGAAATCCTAGAAAAATGACACCCTCTCAAACGGAGTTAATGAGAAGGTGTGTTTCAAGGTACAGGGGGCTCACTGACACGTTTGCCCACCATCTCGGGCTTCTTCTTCTTCTTCTTCTTTTTTTTTTTTTTAAAGACATTTGAGAGAGTCGCAGAGAGAGAGGTCGTTCATCCACTGGTTCACTCCCCAACTGGCCGCAACGGCTGGAGCTGGGCAGATCCGAAGCCAGGAGCCAGGAGCAGCTTCTGGGTCTCCCACGCAGGTGCAGGGGCCCAAGCGCTTGGGCCATCCTCCACTGCTTTCCCAGGTGCATTAGCAGGGGGCTGGGTCGGAAGAGGAGCAGCCAGGACTCGAACTGGTGCCCATGTGGGATGCCGGTGTCATAGGTGGAGGCTCAGCACTGGTCCCTTTGTGTGTGTGTGTGTGTGTGTAAGATTTATCATATTTATTTGAAAGAGTTACAGAGAGGTAGAGACAGAGACAGAGGGGTCTTCCATCCACTGGTTCACTCCCCAGATGGCCGCAATGGCCGGAGCTGAGCCAATCAGGAGCCAGGAGCTTCTTCCAGGTCTCCCACGCGGGTGCAGGGGCCCAAGGACCTGGGCCATCTTCTACTGCTCTCCCAGGCCACAGCAGAGAGCTGGATGGGAAGTGGAGCAGCCGGGACTCGAACCGGCGCCCATATGGATGCCGGTCCTGCAGGCCAAGGCTTTAACCCGCTGCGCCAAGGCGCGGCCCCTTTCTTTTCTTTTTCTTTTTCTTTTTTTCTTTTTAAGATTTATTTGAAAGACAGAGGGAGAGCGAGCGAGCACCATCTGCTGGTTCACTCCCCAAATGGCCACAACCATCTGGGCTGGGCCAGGCTGCAGCCAGGAGCTCCATCTGGGTCTCCCGTGGGTGGCAGGGGCCCCAGCACTTCCACCAGCGCTGCCTAAGGGACGCGGGTGTCGTCAGCGGTTCGGCCCACTGTGTGACAGGTGGCCTCCACCTCCGTGGGTGGACACGGTCCAGCCCGAGGCCGGCGGCCTGTCCCGAGGTGCCTCAAAACGCTGCTGGAAAACGGGGTTCATTTCCATGATTTTTGGAAGTTTTATTTAAGCAGGTTAAGCTGTGGCCTAGATACGCGCCGGTTCCAGTCCCGGCGGCTCCACTCGTGACCCTGCACCGTGGGAGACCCGGATGGCGTCCCGGGGCCGTCTGGGGGCGTGAGCCAGCATTCTGGAGATGTCTCTCTCTGCTCTCACCAACTCTTCCGAAAAAATCTTTAAAAAATGAGAGAGACGGAGAGCTGTCCGGCTTCTGGTCCATTCGCCCAAGTTTCGCGGGGGTGTGGCAAGCCCCGCCTCCGAGCGGCCGAAGTCCGAGGCCGGCCCCGCTTGCCGGTGGGCCTCACTCTCGGTCTCCCCGGCCCTGGCCATCGAGCAGCAAGGCGGGAAAGCGGAGGGCCGTAGTACCCGGATGTGGGCAGTGACGTCACTTCCTGTTCCGCTCGGGGTCCCCTCACAGGGAGTTATTAGCTCGGGCCGGGCTGAGAGGAAAAGGGGGAGAGCGGGCCGACCCCAGTGGGGGCTGCAGAGGGGGCCCGGGGCTTCTCCCAGGGCAGATGTCGGAAACCAGGCGGCTCTCCATTGCGGGGCCCCGGGCGGCAGGCGTGACGTCAGGAGCGGGATGACGTGACGTCAGGAGCGGCGCGGTGGTCCCGGCGCTCCCGGGCCGGGGAGGGGCGCGGTAAGTAGCCACCACCCTGGCGGTGTTCAGGCTGCGCGTGGGCCCTCCCTGCTAGGTTGCAAAGAGAAAAACCCAGGACCGCGGCGCGCGCGCCCATTTCTTGTGGCTCATGCGCGTCTCTGCCCGTGGTGGTCACCCGGACCGACGGGTGACTGATGCGCGTGGGCTGCGGTGAGACCAGCGGAAAGGCGCGGTTACGCCAGCAGAGGCCGCGCTGTGTTGCAGACAACCCCACACGGCAGTGGGTCGCATCGCAAAGGTCCGCTTGGGTCAGATGTCAGAGACCTCGAGTCTGGCCACGCGTGGCCACACGTCAGCCGCTCCCGTCTCCACCGGCGAGTAAGCGCTGCTCATCGCTCATTGGCCAGAATTCATCACGTGGCCTGAGATCCCATTGGCCGGAGTTAATCATGTGACCCCACCTCTCATTGGTCAGAATTCATCACATGGCCTGAGTCTCGTTGGCTGGAGTTAATCACGTGACTCCACTTCTCATTGGACAGAATTAATCACATGACCTGATGTCTCATTGGCCAGAATCGACCCCACGGCCGCACTTGGCCACAATGGCGTCACTGGGCGAGTGCGGAGCTGATGGAGCTGATGATATGACCCAGAGCATTAATCATTTTTTTAGACTTTTTTTTTTTTGACAGGCAGAGTGGACAGTGAGAGAGAGAAAGAGAGAAAGATCTTCCTTTGCCGTTGGTTCACCCCCCAATGGCCGCCGCGGCCAGTGCTGCGCTTATCCGATGGCAGGAGCCAGATGCTTCTCCTGGTCTCCCATGGGGTGCAGGGCCCAAGCACTTGGGCCATCCTCCACTGCACTCCCTGGCCACAGCAGAGAGCTGGCCTGGAAGAGGGGCAACCGGGACAGAATCCGGCGCCCCGACCGGGACTAGAACCCGGTGTGCCGGCGCCGCAAGGCAGAGGATTAGCCTAGTGAGCCGCGGCGCCGGCCTACATTAATCATTTCAAGATTCTACTTTCACAACCAGCTTTTAAGCATTTCTGGTTCTGTGTAGGACCAAGACCTCCTCTTTCAGTACGCGGCTCCCAGTGATCAACCGCGCCCCGGCCCCAGAACCGGGACATGGGCTGAGGCTGCCGGGCTCTTCCACGCAGTCCTTCGGTCCAGGGCTCCTTTCATCAGCCCCCACGCTGCCCGTGCAGCAGCCTGGCCGGCCTCAGCCTGCCCGCGCTGTGACGGCAAACCCGTGAACCACACGGTTTGCGGGCCGGGGGCGGGAGCAGGCCGCCTAGGCTGTGCGCGTGGGCGCCAGGCCTTTCCGCTGACACGAAGGCCTGCAGACTGGCAGACGGGGCCAGCGAGAGGATTGGAGGGGCTCCATCGTGTTACTAGTACAACGTTTCCTTTACTCCCGATGACCGCCGGGGCCGGGCCGGGCCCACGCCCACGCCAGGAGCTTAATTCGGGTTCCCCAGGAGGGTGGCAGGGGCTGGCCGATCAGCAGAAAGCGGGATCGGAAGTGGAGCAGCTGGGACTCGAACCCGCGTCCTT
This sequence comes from Oryctolagus cuniculus, assembly GCF_051225735.1. Classification (NCBI taxonomy): domain Eukaryota; kingdom Metazoa; phylum Chordata; class Mammalia; order Lagomorpha; family Leporidae; genus Oryctolagus; species Oryctolagus cuniculus. Next base: position 8,842,292 of record NC_142884.1, on the reverse strand, counting down.
GGGCGGGCGGAGGCTTTGCCTGCCATGCCACAGCTGACATTTGAGTGGGTACTGTGCTAAGCATGGATCCTATTATTTATTATTTGTCATAACCCCTGTATGGTGAGATATTAAAAGAAACAGACTGGAGCCGGAGCTGTGGCGCCGCGGGTTAAAGCCCCGGTCTGCAGCGCCGGCATCCCATAGGGGTGCGGGTTCGAGTCCCAGCTGCTCCACTTCTGGTCCAGCTCTCTGCTGTGGCTGGGAAAGCAATGGAGGATGGCCCCGGTCCTTGGGCCCCTGCACCCGCGAGGGAGACCTGGAGGAAGCTCCTGGCTCCTGGCTTCAGTTTGGCGCAGCCCTGGTTGTTACGGCCATCTGGGGAGTGAACCAGCAGGTGGAAGCCCTCGCTCTCTGTAACTCTGCCTTTCAAATAAATGAATCTTTAGAAAAAGAGCCGGCGCCGTGGCTCAATAGGCTAATCCTCCACCTTGCGGCGCCGGCACACCGGGTTCTAGTCCCGGTTGGGGCGCCGGATTCTGTCCCGGTTGCCCCTCTTCCAGGCCAGCTCTCTGCTATGGCCAGGGAGTGCAGTGGAGGATGGCCCAGGTGCTTGGGCCCTGCACCCCATGGGAGACCAGGAAAAAGCACCTGGCTCCTGGCTCCTGCCAGGATCAGCGCGGTGCGCCGGCTGCAGCGGCGGCCATTGGAGGGTGAACCAACGGCAAAAGGAAGACCTTTCTCTCTGTCTCTCTCTCTCACTGTCCACTCTGCCTGTAAAAAAAAAAAAAAAAAAAAAAAAAAAAAAAAAAAAAAAAAAAAAAAAAAAAGAAAAAGAGAAACAGACTGAAGAAATAATTCTCACGCAACGCCTGGTGGCTGCGAAACTCAGTTGTAGTTCACAGAGCAAGCCCTGCACAGCGACACCTGAGCGGGCAGCGGGGGGAGCCTGGGCGCGGGGACCAATGGGCACAGAGCTATGACCAGCGGAGGGGCGGATCTCAGGAACCGGAGGCCCCGCCCAGGTCGCGCGAAGGCCTCTGGGAGTTGTAGTTTTCCATAGCGAACCACGTCACCGCCTGCCGAGGAAAAACCTTGAGTGCTCCAATGTGCGCCGTGCAATCCGTACCCCAGCCCTCTTTGGTAGGGTCCCTGGCCCCCAGGCCAGTATTCGTCCTCCCCTATTTCCTGAAGTGTTTTGGTATAGTCAGCAGCCTCAAACTCCAGGTAGGGGTTCCCGGGTCTCACTCCCAGCCCAGAGCCGAGTTGGCACCGTCTTCAAATCTACCCCCCCCCACACACTCTGTGGTATCGTCTTTGTGCCGCCACGCCCCCCGAAGCGTCCCTCGCGAGTCCTCCGGGCCCGACGTGTCCCCCCCGCGGCCGTCTCCTTCGCTCCCCCTTTTCCCGGACTCCCCCAGCCCTGCATGGTACGCTCCGGCCACGCCCCTCGCCGCCGGGTCCCCCCGCGCGCCGCAGTGGTCTGGCCTGGGCGACCCCTTCCTGGAGGCGCGACCCCCGCGTTCAGTATCGCGCCGGCAGGGTCCCCGAAGCCGCGCGCCCGCGCCGGTCACTCGGCGGAGCCCGCAGCCCCAGTGTGGCCCGCTCGGTCCGAGCCTGCCGTGCTGAGCCCCGCGCCCATTGTCCAGAGTCTTCCTGGCCCCGGGGTTCCTGCCCGGCTGGCCCCTCGCGGGAGGTGGTCTGAGCCCGCGGCCTCCCCCGCTGCCCCGCCGCAGGCCGGCACACTGGGCCCCGGGCGGGGGGCGGCCCGACCCCGGCCCAGCAAGGGACCCCGGCCCTCGGCGGGCAGCCGCTCCTGGCTGGAGCAGGTGAGTGGCCGCGGGGCCGGTGGGGCTGTCCAGGGGCGAGGCCTGAGGACACGGGGCTTGGGGCTGCGGGTTCAGGACGAGCCGGTGTTCAGGGGTGTAGACGGTCCCGGGGCACATCCCGAACTTTGGGGCTGAGGCTTGGGGCCCCTGTCACCGCTCCTGCCGCTCAAGGTACTCGAAGCCGCCCGAGTGGACGCCTGCACCTGTAGACCCCTGCCCAGCCAGGTCTACGTGAATCACGGGGAGAACCTGCAGGTGCTGGGGGGCGGGGCGGGGCTCCGCCGGGCCCCTCCCCTCTTGGCACCTGCTGTCCTCACCCCCAGGAAGCCCCAGAAGCAGTGGCCCCAGAACTGACCATGCAGCTCACCCCAGCAGCTGCTGGAGAGTGGCAGGGACCCCCCTACTTCCCCTTGTCCCGGGCCCCTCGGGGCTACTGTGGCTCCCCCAGACCACGCTGGGCCCGCTGTTCCTGTCTCCAGGATGGTGCGGTCCACTTGAGTCCCTGGAAGGCCCCTACCGTGTCGTGGGCAATGGAGTCGTGAGTCCGCCTCCCCCAGCCTTGGCCAGGAGACCCCAGGGTGCGGCCGAGGGCACTTAGCAGGAAGCACTGCTCCCCACAGCATTCCTGGGGTGCGTTTTCCTGAAGGCGGTGTTGGATGCCTGGGGGGCGGAAGACCACCTCCGGGCGTCCCCACCCCCAGGTGGTGTATGGTCATTGCCTCCGCTGTCCCGGGGCCTGAGCTCCTCAGGGCCAGGTCACAGCCCTGGGCTGGGGACCCCATCTTCAGCGTAGCTCTCAGGGCGCGACTCAACCCCGACCCCTCTGTGCTAGGTGCCCCCAGGAGGGGACTGGGGCCTGGGGGGCGCTCCCGACGTGGGGAGGCCGCGGACAGGCCATCATCTCCGCAACTCTGCATCAGCCGGGTCCCCGGGGGTCCCATCGGGTGACAGCGGAAGCTGTGGTCATCTGAACGCTTGACAGACCGCTTGACAGACGTGCCCAGCAGCCCTCACATGGGGCTGCCACTGGGCGGTGATGCCGCTGGGCGGAGCCTGCCCTGGGCGGAGCCTGCCGCTGGGTGGTGCTACCGCTGGGTGGAGTTTTCACTGGGCGGAGTCTGCCACTGGGTGGAGTCTGACTCTGGGCGGAACCTGCCCAGGGCGATGCTGCTGCTGGGTGGAGCCTGACGCTGGGCGGAGCCTGCTCTGGGCGGAGTCTGCCGCTGGGTGGAACTTGCACTGGGCGGAGCCTGCCGCTAGGTGGTGCTGCCTCTGGGCGGAGCCTGCCCTGGGTGGAGCCTGCCCTGGGTAGAGCCTGCCCTGGGTGGAGCCTGCTCTGGGCAGAGCCTGCTGCTGGATGGTGCTGCCGCTGGGCGGTGCTGTCGCTGGGCGGAGCCTTACGTTGGGCGGAGCCTGCAGCTGGGCGGAGCCTGCCCTGGGGGGTGCTGCCCTGGGCGGAGCCTGGTTGCCTGGGAGACTGGGGAGGAACATCATCACCCAGCCTGCCTGGGGCCAGGATGCGACGCTTACCCAGGCAGCAGTGGCGGCTGCACACAGCGGGGAAGGGACAGGGGCAGGCAGTCAGCTTGCAGGGTCTGCCTCAGGGCAGGGCACCGAGGCGCAGGAGTGAGCTGGGGTGGCCGTGGTCGGCCCCCCTCAGGAGCCCTGCGAGATGGGTTGCCCGCCCGGGCTCAGCCACCGGGGCCCGGGGAGGCGCCTGCCTTGTCCTGGCCGCTCGTCTGCACGGCCACCTTGTGCCCGCTGCCGCCTGGCCGTTCCGGGGCCGCAGGGCTGTGGGACTCCTGCCTGCCGTTCTCCTTGATCCCGTGCCTTCGGGCAGACGGGGTCTGAGCCCCTCGCCCTCCCTGTGAGCCCGCCCGCGGCCTTGGCGTCTCCTGGGGTGGAGGTTCGGAGTTGCAGAGCTGGGGCCTCGCCGGTGTCGGGGCCCCTCTCTCTCCTGCCCCTCTCGGCGGTCGGCGGGACCCCAGCCTCGCCCTGGCTCCCCCACCCCGTGCGGTGGTTGGCAGCCTGGAGCAACCCCTGGTCTCCAAGCCTTTTAGCGAGAGAGGTCTTCCCCTGCTGGTTCACTCCCCAATGGCCGGAACGGCCAGAACCGGGCCAGACAGACGCCAGGAAGGAGCCAGGAGCTTCTTGTGGCCATGCGAGTTCAGGGCCCAGGCATTGGCCAACCCTCTGCTGCTTTCCCAGGCGCACTGGCAGAGCTGCACCAGAGGTGGAGCCGCCGGGACTCGAACGAACCAACGCCCACGTCAGGTGCTGGCGCTAAAGGTCCCCGCAGCAGCCTCTCTGCTGCGCCTTTTACAGTAGACACCTCACCACCCTCTGCTTCTGTGGCTTCCAGAACCTTCTAGAAAGGGAAGGGGTGGGTGTAAACGGAGCTCACTTTTTTTTTTTTTTTTTTTTTTTTTGACAGGCAGAGTGGACAGTGAGAGAGAGAGACAGAGAGAAAGGTCTTCCGGCTGGCGCCGCGGCTCACTAGGCTAATCCTCCGCCTAGCGGCGCCGGCACACCGGGTTCTAGTCCCGGTTGGGGCGCTGGATTCTGTCCCGGTTGCCCCTCTTCCAGGCCAGCCCTCTGCTGTGGCCAGGGAGTGCAGTGGAGGATGGCCCAGGTGCTTGGGCCCTGCACCCCATGGGAGACCAGGAGAAGCTCCTGGCTCCTGGCTCCTGCTATCGGATCAGCGCAGTGCGCCGGCCGCAGCGGCCATTGGAGGGTGAACCAACGGCAAAAGGAAGACCTTTCTCTCTGTCTCTCTCTCTCACTGTCCACTCTGCCTGTCAAAAAAAAAAAAAAAAGTCTTCCTTTGCTGTTGGTTCACCCTCCAATGGCCGCTGCGGCCGGCGCACCGCGCTGATCCGATGGTGGAGCCAGGTGCTCCTCCTGGTCTCCCATGGGGTGCAGGGCCCAAACACTTGGGCCATCCTCCACTGCACTCCCTGGCCACAGCAGAGAGCTGGCCTGGAAGAGGGGCAACCGGGACAGAATCCGGCGCCCCGACCGGGACTAGAACCTGGTGTGCCGGCGCCGCAAGGTGGAGGATTAGCCTAGTGAGTCGTGGCACCGGCCTCAAAAGTCTCTTGACAGCTGACTCTGTCCTGTTACTCAGAGGATACGTGCTAGCTGAGGTCACCGGGCTACTGCGGTGAGCCCTGCTGTGTCCCCTGGTCTCAATGTGGTTAAATCCCCTCTGCCATCGCTCAGGATACACGTGGTGGTAAGGGTGAGACCATCCAGGGCTTTAGAATAGAATTATTATTTTTTTTTTTTTTTAATTTTTGACAGGCAGAGTGGACAGTCAGAGAGAGAGACAGAAAGAAAGGTCTTCCTTTGCCGTTGGTTCACCCTCCAATGGCTGCCGCGGCCAGCGCACCATGCTGATCCAATGGCAGGAGCCAGGTGCTTCTCCTGGTCTCCCATGGGGTGCAGGGCCCAAGCACTTGGGCCATCCTCTACTGCACTCCCTGGCCATAGCAGAGAGCTGGCCTGGAAGAGGGGCAACCGGGACAGAATCCGGCACCCCGACCGGGACTAGAACCCGGTGTGCCGGCGCCGCAAGGTGGAGGATTAGCCTATTGAGCCACGGCGCCGGCTTAGAATAGAATTATTAAAAATGACGTGAGCCGGCGGCGGCATTTGGAAATTTATTCGGCGAGAGTTCCCTCCCCTTTTGTGTTCTGATGGTGCGGGCTCCGTCCTGCTGTGTTAGGAGGTTGCTTAGGTCACGCTGCCCCCTAAGCTAATTTACATAATGTTGGGCTCTTCAGGGTGTTCTTTTTCTCACAATATGTACTTAATAAAAAGGACTTGGGTTGGGGGAGGCGGGAGCCGGGGGACCCAGGGCTGGATGCAGACCCGAAAGGGTTAGGGTTCCTGGCTGAGGACCCCACCCCAGCACTGGCTGATGGCAGGGGCTGGGCAGGGGGAGACCAGGCAAGTGTACCACGTGGGGGCTGCACGTGGCCGAGGAGGGGCGGCTGTGTCAGAGGTAGGAGGGCTCTGCTGAGTCCCCCTGGTGGGACCCCTGCCCCTGCGGAGAGCCGGGCCGCGGCCAGGGTAGGTGCATGGAGGAGTTCCCGAGGGCATGAGCGCAGGGGCGTCCTGGCTGACCCCAGGGGTGAGGCAGGGAGGCGGGGCCCGGCCCGGGCGCCCGAGGCCAGCGATGGCGGGGAACACTCGTGTTACCAGGCACGGAGGGGAGTTGCTGGAGGGAGTCCCGTGGGTTCTTCCCCTCACCTTAGTATAGAAATAAAAAGCCAGGGAACAGTTTGCAAAGAGGCGGAAACTTTTATTCGATTGGCAAGCGACAGGGAAGGCGTCCGGGCAGAGGGGAGAGCGGGGGGTGCCCGAGCTGGACCCTGGCTCTGAGGAAGGGCCTGGGTCTTTAAGGCGATACTGTCTGTCCATTGGGTCATCCTACTGGGGGTGCCTATTGGACGGGGGGGGGTCTCATACGGATGTTGATGGGCTTGGGCTAATGGAGATAGTGGGGTCTCCTTAGGGGCTCAGCCCTCTCTGCCAGCTCTGGGTGAAAGGTTGCCCCACCCTGAAGGTCAAGGCTGCAAGGTCACACCCGCTGCCACGAGGGGGGGGGGATGCCGGCTGACCTGGAGGCGTGGTTCCAGCCTCAGCTGAGAGCCGGCTTGTGAAGGACATCCTACCTCTGTGGGAGGGGCCAGCAGACCCCGGACTCCCTGTCACTCCCCGCCTCGAAAGAGACGCCCGGACGTGGGGAGCCCGCTGAGCACCGTCCGCTCGGCCACCGGGCCGCTGGGCGCCGGCTCCGGCCCTCGCTTCTGCCGCCCAGCGCTCAGGCCTGAGCCCCGGGGCCGAGGCGGAGCCCGGGACCGCCCGGGCCGCGCCAGCCTTCCGGCTTCAAGTCAAAGGAGCAAGAGAATGATGAAAGAGGAAACAATTTTAATGAGTAAATCTTTCTATTTTTCAATCTGTATTTTTTCAATCTTGAACTGCACACCTAGGCTGCAGTGCCCTGCGTGTTTGTATTCTGTCCCATGCATTGGCCACCGTTCAGTAAAGATACCATTTGATTACGTCTCTGGCCCTGGACTCTGCTTCTCCCTGGCTGAGCTCGCCCACGAGTGACCCGCCCGGCCGCCCGGGGCTGTGCCTGGACCGGGGCGTGGAGGAGGGCCGGGGCGGGGGAGGCGGGCCGGGCCTCAGGACCAGGCAGGCGACGGGATGCGCAGGTGCCTCCCCCTTCCCAGGAGTTTCATTCCCCGTAAAGCAGCCAGAGGTCCTTAAAAATATCCACAAAGTTACGAGCGAGTCTGCCTCCAGCCGGCTCTGGAGCCGGGAGCCGCGCAGCCGGCGTGACCGGGCTGGCCTGACCGCCCCGCTGCCTCCACGCTGCTGACCGGGAGCCACAGCCCGTGATCGGTCTCCCGCCGAAAACGGGCCTCTGTCTGCTCGTTAAGGGTGCACTGAGTGGAAAGGGTCGGAGGGCCGGGCCGCCGCCGAGGGTTTTATTCGGGTCTCGCGTGGACGGCTCGGGCGGGCGCGGGGGCCCGAGTGGAGCAGGGATGCGAACCCGCGCCCTACGCGTGCGGGGCCTCTGGGCTCTTTTTCAAGAAAAGCTGACAAGTATTTGAGTACCGTGCCAAGCACGGGTTTATTATTTGACGTCACAACCGCTGTAAGTATAGATATTTAGACGAAACAGATTCAAGCAAGAATTCAGCGACAGCTGAGCGGCTCACAGCGGGTGGGCGGAGCCTGGACGCGGGAGCCAATGGGCGCACGGCTATGACTAGCGGGGGCGGGCTTCATGGGCCGCGGGCCCCGCCCCGTCCCGCGAGGGCCTCTGGGAGTTGTAGTCCCTTCCCCATCAACCACGTCACCGCTACCAAGAAAACCTTAAGCGCTCCAATGTGCGCTGTGCGATCCGTACCCCAGTCCTCTCTGGTAGGGTCCCTCGTCCCCCCGACTCATTATACGTCCTCCCCTATTTCCTGAAGTGTTTTGGTATGGTCTCCTGACTGCGCGGGAGTCCTGACTCCCAGCCCAGAACCGAAGTGGCACCGTCTTCAAGTCCACCCTCTCCAACTCTTTGGTACCGTCTGCGGCCTCCGCCACGCCCCCTAAAACTTCCCTCGCGCGCCCTCCCGGCCCCGCCCCGCCGGCCGGAGCGGCCCGACGTGTCCCCCTGCGGCCGGTCCCTCGCTCCCCCTTTTCCCGGGTTCCCCCCGCCCCGCATGGTACGCTCCGGCCACGCCCCTCGCGGACGCGGTTGGTACGCGCCGGGCTCCCCCGCGCGCCGCAGTGGTTTGGCCGCGGCGACCCCTCAGGCAGCGCGTCCCCCGCGCTTGGTACGGCTCAGCCCGTCGCCCCTCGGTCGGTGGCCCGCGGCAGCCCCCAGCCCGCTCCTGCTGCCATGGTCCGTCCGCGCCGCGCTCCGCACCGCTCCGGCGCTGGGGGTCCCCTCGGGGGTCGCGGCCGCCCCCCGCGGCCGCTCGCGGTGCGCGCCGTGCGCTCGCGCTCCTGGCCCGCCAGCCCCCGGGGGCCGCAGCCGCCGCGGATCCGGGCCCGCTCGGCCCCTCCCATGGTGAGCCCCGCGCCTTGCTTCCAGAGCCTTCCACGGCCCCGCCCCCGGGGGCCTCCCCAGGCTCCCACGCCACTGTGCGCAGCCCCCTCCTCTCCGGGGGCGCCGCCGAGGCGCGGGGGGTGGCCCCGCGCGGGGCCGAGGTCCCCCGTGGCCCCGGGTGGTCCGCGTCCGGCTCTCCCCTTTGTTAGGCGGGTAGGCCGGGGTGGGGGGGCCCGGGGGCGGGGCGGGCTCAGATTACTGCTGACTGCGCGGCCCGCTGGACGCGGGTGGGGGGCGGGCGCCGCGCGCGCTTGTTTTTCCGATTGCAAAGTTGCTTCCTTGCTGGGCAGGGGCAGGGCATTGGACGTGGGGGCCAGGGGCTGCGTTCCGCACGCGCGCGCCCGTGCGGTCCCGGGTGGCGTCCTCCCCCAGGTCCTGCCAGTGGCCGACCCTGGAGTTGACTCCCACGCACGCCCGGGACCTTGGGCGTCGGCGCGCGCCGTGCGGCTCCTGCAGGCGGCATGCACTTTTCAGAACCCCCGGCGAGGCTTTCTCGAGGGCGGTGCGAGCGCGCGTGCCCGTGTTGCTCGCGGCTCGTTCGCGGACGGGACACGCGTGGACGCCCGGGCCCCGAGACGTGTGCTCCCGGGGCTTTGAGCTCCCCTCCAGGTGCTCCGCGGGCCCCCCTGCGTGGCGCACGGGGCGGCGGCACCTGTCCGGGTGGAGATTTACTTTGGGGGGTAGCAGGTGAGCCCTCATCTGGGTGTGCTCTTGCTGCCAGGGCGGGTATGCCTGGGTGCCAGGCAGGCGTCCCTGACGGTTCCCTGCGGGACCCCAGATCCAGCCAGCTCCCAGGTGCCCAGCGGCCAGCCTGCCTTCCAGGTGACCCTAAACCCTGCTGTGTGGCAGTGCGTGCGCGCAGGGGGGCCCGCTGCTTAGCCCCCCCAGGCACTGCGCGCCCCGAATGTGGCAGGTAGGACAGCCCCAGGTGAGCTGCCTGATGGCCGGGCCGCGCTCCAGGCTCCATCTCAGCTCACCTGCGAGTGCCCCGCCCCCCGGACCCTGCCACAGCAGGTGTGATCGGGGGGAAAAGTGTCCCGAGATTATTTATTTTGGCCACTTGAAGCCGCGCGCGGGTCCTCGGACTCGGACTCCCTGCCGCGGGGCAGTTTCTGAGGTCGCTGGGAGAAGGCCGCTGTGTTCGGGCGCTGAGCCCTCCTCTGGTCCAGGGCGCCTGGCAGGGCTGTGGGCCCGGGAGCCTCCCCAGACCGCTGATCTGGCTGTGTCAGGGCCCCAGGCGTGGGGCAGAGGCTGCGGGATGCGCCTCACTGCCTCCCTCCCCGCAGGAGGGCGCTCGGGTGTTCGGGGCCCTGGGTCCCATCGGGCCCTCCTCCCCCGGGCTGTCCCTCGGGGGCCTGGCGGTCAGCGAGCACCGGCTCAGCAACAAGCTGCTGGCCTGGAGCGGCGTCCTGGAGTGGCAGGAGGTGAGGCGCGCGCTGGGCACGACGTGGGCGCGTGGGGGCGGGCCTGGCCGGCCGCGCCGTGACGCCCCTCCCGCCCCGCAGAAGCGCAGACCGTACTCGGACTCCACGGCGAAGCTGAAGCGCGCGCTGCCCTGCCAGGCCTACGTGAACCAGGGCGAGAACCTGTGAGTGCGGGCGCGGGCGCGGGCAGGGGCGCGGCTGGCCGCGGGCCCTGACCCCTCCTCCCCGCAGGGAGACCGACCAGTGGCCGCAGAAGCTGATCATGCAGCTGATCCCGCAGCAGCTGCTGGTGAGCCCCCGCCCGCGCCCGCCCCCCGCCCCGCCCGCGCCCCCGCCTGAGCGCGCCCCCCGCCCCGCCCGCGCCCACGGCCCCGCCTGAGCGCGCCCCTCCCTGTCGCCCGCAGACCACCCTGGGCCCCCTGTTCCGCAACTCGCAGCTGGCTCAGTTCCACTTCACCAACCGGGACTGCGACTCGCTCAAGGGGCTCTGCCGAGTCATGGGCAACGGCTTCGTGAGTGGGGAGTGGGCGGGGCGCGGCAGGTGCTGGCCGAGCCGGCTGCCCGGGGCGCGCCTGCTCCCTGATGTCTGGGCGGCTCCTCCTCGCGGGGCCTGTGGCCAGGGTGCGGCTGTACCGACAGGCCAGCAGCAGGACCCCCGTCACCCTCCCACTCCCACTCCAGAACCACTAGCGCCCGAGTCAATGAGCGTTTATGTAGCGCTTGCTGTGTACCGCTGTTACTGTGCTCCAGCTGGGGAAACTGAGGCACAGGAGGGGCGGCTGCTGCACTCAGGCCCTCGTGCCGGCTGCCCGACGGGAGGGAGCCCCGAGCTCGCCCAGCCCTGACGGCGCCCTCCCCCCAGGCCGGCTGCATGCTCTTCCCGCACATCTCCCCGTGCGAGGTGCGCGTGCTCATGCTGCTGTACTCGTCCAAGAAGAAGATCTTCATGGGCCTCATCCCCTACGACCAGAGTGGCTTCGTCAACGCCATCCGGCAGGTCATCACCACCCGCAAGCAGGTGGGCGGGCGCTTCCCGCCGGGACCCCGGGTGGGCGCGGGGCTGCTGTGGGTCTTGGGGTGCGGCCCTGAGCGCCCCTCCCCCACAGGCAGTGGGCCCCGGGGGCGTCCACTCGGGCCCTGTCCAGATCGTCAACAACAAGTTCCTGGCCTGGAGCGGGGTCATGGAGTGGCAGGAGGTGAGGCCTGGGGGCGCTGGGGGCGCTGCGCGTGCGGAGCCTGGGGGGCCCCGAGCCTGTGGCCCTCCGCGCTGAGGTCTCCTCTCCCTGCCCCCTCCCCAAAGCCCAGGCCTGAGCCCAACAGTCGCTCCAAGAGGTGGCTGCCGGCGCACGTCTACGTGAACCAGGGGGAGATCCTGTGAGTGTCGGGGGGCCGGGGCGCCCTGGGAGGCGGCGGGACTGACCAGGACTGACCGCGCGCCCGCCCGCCCCGCCCGCAGGAGGACGGAGCAGTGGCCCAGGCGGCTGCACATGCAGCTCATCCCGCAGCAGCTGCTGGTGAGCGGCGGGGCCGGCGGGGGCGGGGCGGGGCCGGGCAGGGGGCGGGGCCAGGGGCGGGGCCTGAGCCGCGCCTCCCGCCCCCCGCAGACCACGCTCGTGCCGCTCTTCCGGAACTCGCGCCTGGTGCAGCTCCACTTCACCAAGGACCTGGAGACGCTCAAGAGCCTGTGCCGCGTCATGGACAACGGCTTCGTGAGTGCCAGGGGCGGGGCCCGGGGGGCCCGAGGGGCGGGGGCGGGGCTTCGTGAGTGCCAGGGGCGGGGCCCGGGGCTTCGTGAGCGGCGGGGCGGGGCCTGGGGCGGCCCGAGGGGCGGGGCCGGCAGTCCCGGCGGTCCCGGCGCCCCTGCTTACTTCCTGCTTCCCACGCCCCTCCGGGCCCTGAGCCCCGGGGCGCTCCCGGGGGCTTTCACCGCTGGCCTGGCCCAGGGGGTGACGGGCCTGTGCCGAGTGCGCGCCTGAGCCCCGGCCGCCCCCAGGCCGGCTGCGTGCACTTCTCCTACAAGGCGTCGTGCGAGGTGCGCGTGCTCATGCTGCTCTACTCCTCGGAGAAGAAGATCTTCATCGGCCTCATCCCGCACGACCAGGGCGGCTTCGTGAGCGGCATCCGGCGCGTCATCGCCAACCAGCAGCAGGTGCTGCAGCGCAACCTGGAGCAGGAGCAGCAGCAGCGCGGGGTGAGCGCGGGGCGGGGGCGAGCGCGGGGCGGGGCAGGGTGAGGCCCGGGGCGCGGGGAGGGGGCCGCGTGCTGGCACCGCTGACCCGCCCGCCCGCGCCTCCCCCGCAGATGGGGGGGTAGTGGCCGCTCCCCCGGGCCGGCCCCTCCAGGAGTCAGCTGAGGCCGCCGTGGAGACTGGTGAGCGGGAGCCGCGCGGTGGTGCCGGCGCCCCGGGCGCGGCGGGGGCAGGGGTGGGGGTGAGGGGAACAGCCCAGCCCTTCCCACGGCACCCCTGCCCCCCCAGGTCAGAGGCCTCTGAGCAGGGGCCCTGGGATGGTGCTGCCCAGCGACGTGGAGGACGGTGTCGCGAGGTCATCGAGGACGGGCCCCACCCTGTACGGCTCCCCAATAAAGCCTTTCAAAAGCACACGCGCGCCTCCCTGGCTCTGTGGGCCCCGCCCCCCATCCAGCAGAGGAGGGGGCAGAGGTCTGCAGGCCGCACTGCGCGAATCCCGGACCCAGCCCGCCGCCTTGGGTCACCTGGCCGGGCCGCGCTGGCTCCTGGGCCGGCTCCCGGGCTCCCGTCTCCGTGGGCATCCTGTGTTCGTCCGGCCTGGGGCCCCTGCACGGCTGGGCTGGACGCAGGGGGCCGACCGCCAGGCCCTCCCCGCTGCTCCGGCCTCCACGCCCCGCCCCCCAGCAAGACGCGGGCCAGGTCGGCGGCAAAGCGCGTTTATTGCGGGCTCAGCCCTCGGAGAACTGGCGGTACAGCCGCTCGAGCCGTGGCTCCAGCCGCAGCCGGAAGGGGATCTGCAGGACGGCGGCGAAGCCCTCGGCGGGCGTCGGGGCCTCGAACTGCTTCCTGGAGAAAGGGGGGGGGTGAGGGGGCGTCCTGCCCGGCCCCCTCCGCCCCGCGCCCGCGGGACCCCGGCTGCGGTACCTGTAGCCGTACATGACCACGTCCGACACGGGTGCGTGCGAGGAGCCTGTCATCTCGCGGAACTGTGGGGTGGGGGCGCAGGGCGGTCAGGTGGGCGGGGGGCGGGGCCGGCGGTCCCGGCGCCCCTGCCTGCTTCCCACGCCCCGGGCCGAGGCGAGGGGCTCACCCGGTTGTTGTGGCGCGCCTGCTCCAGCGTGGCCGTGAAGAGGAAGCAGCGGCAGGGCACCCCCGCGGCCCTGGCGCACTGGATGTACCTGCGGGCGGGGCGTCAGCGGGCGGCTCCCCCCATCCCGCACCTGGTCCCGCCCCCGCCCCCGCCCGCACCTGGTCCCGCCCCCGGCCCCGCCCCCGCCCGCACCTGGCCCTGCTGGCCGCGTCCGGGTTCGTGTTGTCGATCACCGCCCGCCTGCCCTGCTTCAGGGCCGCCTCACACGCGGTCACGCAGCGCTGCCAGGAGCCCAGCGTGTCCTGCGGGGCGGGCACAGCGGGTCGGTAGCTGCGGGGTGGGGACCCGAGGGGCAGGGGCGGGCCGCGCGGCCGGGGCCCTACCCGGTTCACGTGGACGTAGCCGGCCGACACGAGGTGCTCCGTAAGGAAGGTGGACTTCCCGGCTGTGGGGGCGAAGAGCCTCAGCGGAGCCCCAGGACACGGGGGGGGGGGGGGCTCAGGCGTCCGGAGGTCAAGGGTCAGGGCCTCACCGCCAGGGAATCCCACGGCGACCACCACCTCCGGGCTGTCGCTCAGCAGGGGGCTGGACTCCGGGAGCCAGAGGGGGCCTGAGGGTGACGCGGCCCTCTGGGGGGGGAGGGAAGTGAGCCCGTGCCCCCACACACACCCACAGCCCCCTCCACACGCCCCCACTCCTCCCCCAGCCTCACCGGGTCGAAGGCTGGGAGCTCGAAGCTGGCCACCGGCCACTTGAGAAAGAACTCCTCGGGCGTGGAGAAGCGCAGGCCGAGGTTGAGGGCGAACTGGGAGGAAGCGGGGGTCAGGCTCGGGCTCGGGTCAGGGGTCGGGCGGGGTGGGGGGCAGGGCCGGAGCCTCACCAGGCGGTCGGCACAGGAGAAGTCTTTCTTCTTCCGTCCAGGGGCCCAGTTGGCTGGGCGTCCTGCTGCGTCTGCAACCCAAGGACACCCCCTGTCCACCGGCAAGCTCGAGCCGGGCCCCCAGCCCCCACAGCGGCCCCTGGCCCCTACCTCCTACAAACACGCTGTCCCCGATGGAGATGGGCATGCGCTCATTGGCCTGGGAGATACACGAGCAGTGAGAACCCTGTCCCACAGCGCTGTCCCCTCCAGCACCAGGGGGCTCCCCGGGCTGTCTGCTCGGTCGGCTTGAGGCCCGACCCCCTGACTTCCGTCTGCAGCCCCTGCGCCTCTCACCCCAGCGGCTGGCCCAGCCGGATCCCGTCCCCCAGACGGCCGCTGGAGGGCGCCCGCTCCCACTCAGCCGACGGCCGCTCGGCCCTGTTCCCCACGTGGCCGCCAGGGGGCGCCCGTCCCCACGCAGGTCCCCTCCTGCCTCACGGGGACACCGGGCTCCCTGACCACTCCCAGACCGTGTCTAGGAGGCCGCCGCGACGCATGGCCGATGCCCAAGCTCCACCCTGCCTATTTCACACCCTCGCCAGCAGTACTGGAGCAGGCCGGGGCGCTAGTGCGTCCCGCCCAGGATGCCAGCGACCTGAGCTACGGCTGAGCGTGGGGACGATGCGGACAGGCCCTCCGCATAGCGGGCTCGGGCCTCCAGCGCCTAGGATGTGGCAGCTGGGGAGAGAAGGCGCGGCCGGGGCGGCGAGCAGGCCTCCAGCGCGCGGGGGCCAGGGCGGGGCTGCTCACCTGCTCCTGCAGGTAGTCCCACATACCGCTCACCGGCTTCCGGTACAAGCCCGCGTGCGTGGCCACCAGCACCTGGGGTGGGGTCGGCATGGGACGTCACGCCGCTGCTCCCCGCGCCCCTGGAAGCCGCCCTCCGCCTTGCCAGCCAGGCGCCCCGGCCGTACCTGGAAGGGGGCCCCCAGCTTCTCCAGCACGGCCTCCACCTTGGCCTTGAACTCCTCTGCCCGCAGCTTCCCGCGCCCGATGCCCATCTGGTTGGTGAAGATCACCAGCTGGGGAGCAGGGGGCCGTCAGCGGGCGCGCGGCTCTGGCCCTGCCCGGCCCACAGCCCAGGCACACGCACCTTGTAGCCATCCGCAACGAGCTCCCGTAGCCTCCGCGGAATCTCCGGGTACAGGAGCCTAGGGCAGGCGGGAAGCCCTGCTGACCCGGGGCCGGAGGTGGCTCCGGGCCCCCTCGCTCCCTCCCCCGTGCTCACCTCCAGTCACTGGGGCCAGTGGGAAAGACCTTCCCGGAGCGGGTGGTGATGAGGGTCCCGTCCAGATCAAAGCCAGCCACCTGGGGACGCCAGGGGGACAGCAGCAGCCCGGTGACCCCACCGCCCATCCGAGCGCCCTGGGAGAACCCCAAGTCCTTCCTGTCTCTCGTGGCTGCCCCCGGTACCCCAACCTCTAAGACGGGGGTTAAGGTACCCGAGCTCTGCCCGGTCTGCACTTAGACACAGCGGGAGCTAAGCTTCGGGGGGTGACTGCGGGGTGGGCACGCGCCGCGCTGACCCCGGGTCCAGCTCCGAGCGCTGGAGGCCGAGCAAAGCCGGGCCTGGGCCTCACCTTGGCGCGGGGCTGCACGCCGGGCGCGGTGAACACCAGCAGCTTGTCCAGGTGCGCCCAGCCTGGAGCCGACCTCCGCCTCCGCTTCTCCGGCGGCTCCTCCTCTGGGGGCTCTGGAGGGGTGCCGGGTGGAGTAGCTGGCCGGGATCCTGGTGAGTCGGTCTCCTCCCAGCGCAGGGTCAGCGGGTGCAGGCCATTGACCAAATACAGCGTATCCCCAACCCCCAGCGAGCCCTCCAAACCCTGCTTCAGTTCCTGAGTGCCAGCAGTTGAGGGGTTAATTCCCAGCTGCAGAGAAAGGGGAAGGAACTGCGGCTGGCCCCGCCCCCCAGCACCAACCTCCAATCAAACACCCAGGGACGGGACTTACAAGCCCCACCTCCTCACTGCACCCACCAATCAGGGCTTTGAGAGGTTACAGGAGGCTGCCCTACCGCAGCAGGGGAGGCTGCACTGGCCACGCCCCTTCCCCCCTCAGCCACTCTCCAGGGGCTGGCCACGCTCTTCCTCAGCCAATCAGATCCCTAGGGGCGTGTCCCCGAAGGCGGTGCTCTCTGGCTAGACCCGACCCCCAGGCCGCGCTCGCACCTGTTTCACCGCCACGGTCCGGGTCTCCAGGTCCGCGACCAGCTCCACTGCGGGTGGGGGAGTGAGGTCAGGGTGCGGCCCCCGTGTGACTGGTTTCCCGGTACTGGGGCGCGGGGCCGGGAGGCGGTTTACTTCAAGACAGGACCGCCGACCACACGGGCGCTTTCTCTCTGGAATCGGGGCGCTTCTCTCCGCGGGGTCTGGCTGGCCCCAGTTCAGGCTCAGCCACCCACTCCTCTGCTTCCCAGAGGGCACCCGCCCCCCTCGGCCTCGCCGGGCCCAGCGCCTGCTAGGAAGCGGTTCCTGCTTCCGGGCAGGCCACACCCCCGGCCCGGGCCCCGCCCACCTTGGGTTCTCGAGCACTTCCGGTCCGTAACCTGCGTCAGTGGCCCCCGGCCTAGGACCAGGGGCTGCCCGTCCGAGGGCAGGAAGATGGGGGCCGCCCCTCCCGGGGGGCTTTGCAGCCACAGGCGGCCCCGGGGCTGCTCCGTCTCGGCCATCGCGCGTGCAGACTAAAGGGGAACGGGTCTGAACGGCGGGCGCCCCAGTTCCACAGGAAGTCCCGCCTCTTCCCAGCCCGTCCGCCAGGAAGTCCCACCCCCTCGCGGCCTCGGGCTCGTGCCGTTTCCCTGGCGACGACGCCGGCTCCGGCTCCCCGCCGGCCCGAGTCCCCGATTCCTCGGGGCTGGGCTCAGAGCTTCGCGCGCCGCCGCCTCGCCCGCACACGCTCACCCGCGCCGGCTGCCCGGACTCCGGCGTCGCTTCAAGCCAAGGCGGGCCCGCCCGAGGCGCCCTGCCCTCGCCGCCGCCTCTCGGGTCCCGGCGGACGGAAGTGACTGGGCGCGCCGAGGGGGCGGAGCTCCGGCCCCGCCCCCCGCTCGCTCTCGCTGCAGTGTCAGGTTCGGCCCCTAGGGGGCGTCGGTGACCCGTGCGAACTCCTCTCGAATTCCCGGCGCCTGTGGTGGAGTCAGTCCGAGGGGCCGCCCCTACCTAGGTCGGTCTATTGCTTCACACCCGACGCCGCAGAGGGATTGCTACGCGAATATCAAGAGTTCACACGGAAATATACAAGCGGCAGAAAATCCTATTGCTGGCGTTCCTCTGGTCGCGACCTGATGGGAAACCGAGATTCCCCGGCCACCGGCCCGACTCTGCTCCACGGGGCCGGAGCCCTCCCCTGCCCACGAGTGCCCCACCCGGCCATAACGTGGGGGCAGTGCCACCGGCCCGACTGCCCAACTCTGGTCCACGGGGCCGGAGCCCTCCCCTGCCCACGAGTGTCCCACCCGGCCATAACGTGGGGACAGTGCCACCGGCCCGACTGCCCGACTCTGGTCCACGGGGCCGGAGCCCTCCCCTGCCCACGAGTGCCCCGTTCCTGGCCCGTGGAGCTGGGAGTGATTCCAACTCCCAGCCTCGCTCTGCGCGTCCGGCCCAGGAGCGTCTAAGCTGAATGCACAGCACACGTCACGCTCACGTCAGAAGTAAAACTTTTAATCTCAGAGCGCCCTTCCCATTCCCGGCTCCCACCCCCCTCTCCCCCCGCAGCAGGGCCGGAGAGTGAGGCCCCCTCTCCCCACGTGGGTGGACGAGGGCCCATTAAGGCACCTGTGGGCGGGAGGGGCGGGGGCTGGTGCGCCTGGCAGGCTGTTGGAGGGGCCGGGGACAGGGCCGAGCAGCCGTGTCAGGACGTGGGCGAGGCGGGCTAAACCAGCCCGAGCCTCAGTAGTGTGAACGCGGGATGGCTGCAGACCGAGTCTGGACACCAGGGCTGGGCCGCGCCCCGGGGCCGGAGCCGCTCCGCGGGGAGAGCCCTTTGCTTCCGCCCGAACCCGGCCGCCCCGGCCGGGAGCTAGCCACGCCCCCGCCGGGGTCAACCAATCGCAGCAGGAGCCGTCGCTGGGCAGGACCGACCGACCCAATCGGGAGACGCCGGCGGGCGGGGCGGGGCGAGGGGCGGGGCTGGCAGGGACGCGCAGCCCCAGCCGCGGACACGTGGGGGGCGGGCCCCAGGCCGCGCCGGCATTGGCGAGCTCCGGGGGCGGGCCAGGGGCGTCGTGCGGGGCGGGGCGGACGCGGGACCCGGCGGCCCCTCCCGGGCCTCAGTATTTCCGCTTCAGCTTCTGGAAGTCGCTGGTGTTGAGCCGCGGCCGCGGCAGGTCCCCGAACACCTGGGTGTCGTCGGCCTCCCGCAGCACGAGCGCGCGCATGCTCGCCGCGATGCGGTCCAGGTCCGGCGAGGAGGGCTGCGGACAGGGCGACGGGTGAGGGTGCTCACCGCCTGCTCCGTCCCTGGCCCTGCCCCACGTCCCGCAGCCCTCACTCCGGCACAGGGCCTCAGATCTGAAGATCTGGGCAGGCTGCGGTGAGCCAGTGAGCCCCCCGCTCTGACAATGGGGCTGATGTGAGGTCGCGGACAGGCCATCAGCTGTCACTCCACGCTCCCATGCAGGCCTGGTGCCCCCGCAGCTCCTGGCCCCAGATGGGACCCACGTCACAGCTGGTGGACCCTGCCTGGGCCCCTACAGCCTGGGGCAGGCGGGGTCCCCGCTGTGACCTGGGCCTGCAGCTCCGGGTGGGGCCGACCTCAGGGGGCCGGGCCCTCAGTGCCCCACTCGCCCTCTGCCTGGGGTGCCCAGCCCAGATCCTGCACCCGGGGGCGCCCTGCCCGCCACCCCGCCCAGAGCGGGCCCATCTGCAGGGAGCAGCAGCCGAGGGGAGGCCTCCATCCGCGGCCACCCCTTCCCTGGCCCAGTGCCCCTCACCGGCCCGTTCTCCTCGTCCGACGACCGCGCCTCCGTCCTCTTCTCCTTGAAGGCCCAGACGGGCACGGACACGGGCAGGGACTTGGCGTACTGCTGAGTGGGCAGGGCTGAGGCCGGGGGCACTGAGTGGGCTGGGGGGCCAGCGGGGGTCTCCTCGCTGAGGCTGCCGTCTGGAGGAAAGGCGCCCGTCAGCTTCCGTCCCCGCCCTCCCGCCCCGCCCGGGAGGGGCTGCGGCACTCACCGTCCGTGCTCTCGGGGTCCGACTCACAGAAGGGGGGCAGGTCCTGGAGGGTGGCGTCCTCGTCCATCACAAACAGCCCTGGGAGGGGGCGGGCCCCGGGCCGTGAGGGCCCCGCCATCACTGTGCCCACAGCACCCACCCCAGGTCACCCCGGGGCTGAGGGCCCCGCCATCACCGTGCCCACAGCACCCACCCCAGGTCACCCCGGGGCTGAGGGCCCCGCCATCACCGTGCCCACAGCACCCACCCCAGGTCACCCCGGGGCTGAGGGCCCCGCCATCACCGTGCCCACAGCACCCACCCCAGGTCACCCCGGGGCTGAGGGCCCCGCCATCACCGTACCCACAGCACCCACCCCGGGTCACCCCAGGCCGTGAGGGCCCCGCCATCACTGTGCCCACAGCACCCACCCCGGGTCACCCCGGGGCTGAGGGCCCCGCCATCACCGTGCCCACAGCACCCACCCCAGGTCACCCCGGGGCTGAGGGCCCCGCCATCACTGTGCCCACAGCACCCACCCCGGGTCACCCCGGGGCTGAGGGCCCCGCCATCACTGTGCCCACAGCACCCACCCCGGGTCACCCCGGGGCTGAGGGCCCCGCCATCACCGTGCCCACAGCACCCACCCCGGGTCACCCGCCGGGTCCCCGGCACACGCGGGGCGCCAGCATCTGGCTGCAGTCCCGCGACACCGCTCAGCCCCACGCGGGCTCAGAGAAACCGGACGCGGCGTGACCTCCGTCTGATGGAGATGGAGTCACTCGCCCGGGGTCCCACGGCTTACTCGTGACAGGGCCAGGCTCAGAGCCAGGCTGCTGGGGGGGGCTTCCGGGGCGAGGCGAGAAGGCCGCTCTCCAGGGGCACCAGCCACGCCCCCTCCCCCAGCCTCAGCTCAGGCCTCCGATTCCGTGGCTGAACCACTAGCCCCTCGCCTCCAAGGAAGACGCCCCGGAGCTCGGCCTGTGCCAGCCCCCGGCAGGAGCTGGCATGAGGCTCAGGGCGGGTCACACGGGGCCACAGCAAGCGGCCGCGGCTCCGGGGACAGGAGGGCCCGGGACCAGCCCCCGCCTCCCCTCACCTCCATTATCGCTGACGCCGAGCCGCTCCCCAGAGGTCTCGGTCTCTGTGGGCGCGTCCTCGTCCTCCTCGTCGTCCTCCCTGGGCAGGGCAGGCCGGGGCGGGCTGGGTGCGGGACTGGGAGGCTGCGGCACTGGTGGGGGCGCTGGGGGCCGGGCGGCGGCGGCGGCCCTGTGGGCCAGGGCGATATCGTGCAGGCAGCGGCGGGCGGCCTCGGCCAGCGCCCCCCGGCCGTGGGCTGCATAGGCGCAGGGGCCCGGCCGGGGCGGCGGCGGCGGCGCCGCGGTCAGCAGCACCAGCTCCGTGCCTGTGCGGGCCCGGAAGCGCTCGGCGGCCCCCACCACAGCCTCCCACAGCTCCTCCGGGCGCCCCAACGCCATCCGCGCCCTGTGGGCCAGAGCAGGACACGGGGGAGCTGAGGCCTGGCTGCCGCAGCTCCCGTCCACCCTGGGAGCCCACCCAGGTCCCTCCCGCCAGCATCTGATGCCCAGCCGAGTGCCAGCTCTGCCTCCGCCGGGCCTGACTGTCTCCTGTGGGGTCCAGTGGGCGGGGCGGGGCAGGGGCGTTTGCAGTAAGCAGATGGGGACGTCCGGCCGCGGCTGCCACGGAGCCCACGTTCCTTGTGGCACAGCCGTCCCCCCCCACCGTGACCCCAGCCCCAGGAGGGTCCTCCCGCACCCAGGACAAGGGCCCGCCGCCCCCACGGGCAACACTGGGCTCTCCCCCCAGCTCCCCACAGCTCTTGGCCAAGCTTCCCATCGTCCTGTCGTGGACGCAACTTTCCCTCTTCCTAAACTCCTGCTTCGGGCCCCCACGTCTGAGCAACACCGTCTCCTCGCGGGGCCTGTGGTCGGCGTGACTGGGGGGCCGCTGTCTGCCCGAGGACCACCCACCGCTTCTTGCTTCCTGCAAGGCTGGAGCGGCCCCCAGAGGCCCTCCGCGATCCCCACGCCACCCAGGCCCTAGGCTCCCTGCACCGTGGGCCCTACACCAGAGCCCTGCGTCCCCGGGCAAGCAGCCTGCAGGTGCAGCTCAGGGGGTAGGGCCTGGCCCTGTCTCTGTGTCGTCAGGGACTGGGGGCTCAGGCCCAGCTGCGGTCCGGTCCGCGTGCCCCTCGCAGCTCGGCATCCCAGAGGCCAGTGGGCCTGGCCCTGCCCTGTGCCCAGACCCCTCAGCTGGGCGCTCACCGACAGCCAGCGGCCCGGGCCTGCCCAGCACCGGGGTTACAGCACCCATCGGTGAGCCGCTCATCCGGTGGGAAGTGAGGCACCGGCCCGAAGCCCCAGGGTGGGACCGGGCGGCGTGGGCAGGGGGCAGGGAGGGGCTCGCTGACCGACGGCGCGCGGCTCCCAACACCAGGGAACAGGACCTAACCGGGGGGAGCAGCGACCGAGGCCAGCAGCCAGGCCCGGGGTGCGGGCGGGGGCTCGCTCCCCAGGGAGGAGGGCGGCTGGCCAAGCCCCCCCAGCCTGTCAGACTGGAAGCGGCCCTAACAAGGGGCACGGGGCACCCCTGCGCGGGCGGACCTTGGGGCCGCCGCCCCGCGACCTCCCCGCAGCCCCCGGGGATCCAGGCCTGACCCGCTTTCCCAGCAAAACAGGAAATCCCGCCCAGGTGAGGGCCAGGGCCGGAAGTCCCGCCTTTGGGCGGGTGAGGGGCGCCCGGAGCCCCTCCAACAACCCCCTCGGGCCCGTGGACGGGGTCCGCGGCCCAGGTGAGGACCCCTGTGGGTCCGAACACCGGAAAATGAGGGTGTCCAGGCTCTGCCTAGAGTCAGACACGACGGTTCTCGCGGGCGACCCCCCTCCAGCGCTCAGCCACGTGCCGCTGGGCTAGCTCTGCCCTCTGACCTATGCAGGCCATACCACTCCCGTGAGCCGGGCGCCTTCCCGGAGCCCCTCTGCCTCAGGATGGCCAAATCCTCCCAACACCGCGGTTCACAACGCCGCCTCCACTCACGTGCCCGTAGCCAGCATGGCCGGACAGGCGCCGTCGCCGCCCTCAAAAGGCATGGCGGCGGGCTGATGTCACTTCCGGGTGACTCCCCTCCTTCCTTATCTGGCTCGCCCGAGACCAAGATGGCCGCCATGGGGTTCGATCCAGGTCCGTGGGAGTGTTGGCCACAGTGGCTAGCCCACAACAAAGATGGTGGAAATGGCTTACCAGCTTAAGCCGCTTCGAGGAGCCCTCAGAAAATATGGCCGCCCACACATGCTTACACGTGACCACGAGAAACTAGGGAAGGCGACCTAACGTTCCTCACCCTTTCTTCCACAAAGTGGAAGTGGTGCCCGTTAACGACATGGCAACCAGCCTGGCTTCACCTGCCCGTCGTGTATATGGGCTCTCTCTCCCTCTAACCTATACCCCCTCCGAAGCCAAGGCTGGCAAAGACCCAAGATGGCAGCATTTCTCGCTTCGGTTTGCCCAGCTTCAACATGGCGACTCGGCCCGCTTCGAGGGTGACTCAGGAATTCGCCTGGGACAGCTTCGGTCCTGGGGACGCCGACGGCTTGGTCCCGTCGTACCGAGTCCGTCGGCTCTCGGGCGACGCACAGCTCCTCTCACCTTCTTTGCCTTTATCCGTTCCTCTTCTCGAGCACCTCGCTACCTCGCCCCGCAGAGAGATGGAACTGCCCCGCATTAACATGGCCTCAGGCTAGCGGGTACGGCCGTGCCCTCGAGCAACATGGCACCCCTTGGCTTCGCTGCCAGTACACAGTACGAAGCAGGAAGGGGGCGGTTTCAGGGAGACACGGGGAGGAGCCCCGGATCCTCCCACTTGTTTACTTCGTGGTGAGCACCGTGACACTGAGCCTGCGCACTCTCGCTGGCCAGCTCCTCTGCTAGAGTCCGCGCCATGTGACTCGCATCCTTAGAATTCCACCCCCCCATGTCTAAAAGATGGTTTCACCCACTCCTGCTCTAGAATGCATAAGGGCGCAACCACCGTGCGGCCGTGCGGGGGAGTCTCCCTTCCGGATATGACACTACGTTGACCCGGAAAAGGAGGAGGCTGGGGCAGCAGGATCTCGACCGAGGCTATGGAGGGAGCCGGCTACAGGGTAAGCACTGGGGGCGCATTCACTCGCTTCTGCCTATGCGAAACGACCCTGTCCGGTGATCTGCCTCTCCCCAGGCCGTGCCAGGGAGGCCCGGAACTCCACAGAGCCGTGGGAACCGGGTGTGGGAAGACCCTACCCCCTAGCCCCGCCCCCGGACTCTGGGGACCTTGCGAGCTCCGCCCCTTTCGGAGCGCGCGGCCGCCCTGTGGGCGGGGCCTCCACGCGCTGACTTCCCTGGTCCGCCCCCATCGGCTCCCTTCGGGGCCCCGCCCCCGCCAGACTCGCCCCCATTGGCTCCCCCCGGACCCGCGCCCATTGGCTCCCGCCGGACCCGCCCCCACGGCTCCCTTCGGGGCCCCGCCCCCTCCAGACCCGCCCCCATTGGCTCCCGCCGGACCCGCCCCCATCGGCTCCCTTCGGGTCCCGCCCCCAGGTAGTGTTCGAGAAGGGCGGCGTGTACCTGCACACCAGCGCCAAGAAGCACCAGGACCCGGACTCGCTCATCGCGGGCGTCATCCGTGTGGTGGAGAAGGTGGGCCGGGTGGGGTGGACGCGGCGTGCAGGGGGCCCGGCCTTGAGGGCGTCCGTGGCTCCCACTCGGAGGGCTGAGCCCCGGGACCTGTCCCACTCCCCCCAGGACGGCGATGTGCTGCTGCACTGGGCCCCCGTGGAGGAGGCCGGAGACTGCACGCAGATCCTGTTCTCCAAGAAGGTCAGTGTGCTGCGCCCTGCGTGCCCTGGCACCGCGCGCTTCCCCGGGGTCCAGTCCCAGGCCTGCCCCTGGGGCCCGGGGATGCCTGGCCGGGGCCCGGGTCCTCTCGGCCTCTGGGTGAGGTGGGCCGAGGACGCCCGTTGGAGGAAGGAGAGCGGAGGCCCGCCCAGGTGCAGAGGCCACTGCCGCCGCTCGCCCCCTCCCTGCGCCCCTGTCCGGCCCCGGGCGCGAGGCTACTCAGCAGGAGGTCGGTGGGCTGTGAAGACCCGGCTTCGTAGTAAGCCCATTGGCCTCAGTGATGGCCGTCACCGCACCCAGGGGCCTCCCCCGGGGCCTGGCAGCTGCCTGAGGCTGGGCCACGTCTCTGTCGGGCTGTCTGTGAATGCCTTCTGGCGTGGACACGTTCCCCTTGTCCTGGGCACTCCCCGCGGAGCGGCGTTGCCGGGCCTGGGGAGGAAGTGCCGC
This sequence comes from Oryctolagus cuniculus, assembly GCF_051225735.1. Classification (NCBI taxonomy): domain Eukaryota; kingdom Metazoa; phylum Chordata; class Mammalia; order Lagomorpha; family Leporidae; genus Oryctolagus; species Oryctolagus cuniculus. The sequence goes on along the minus strand of NC_142884.1, from coordinate 8,817,748 downwards.
ACCGTGTCCCCAGCCCGGCCCTGTTGCACGTGGCCGCCTGCAGCGTGTGGGGCTCCGGCGTCCCTGTGCGCCCGCCGCCGCTGGTCCTCAGGTCTCTGGTGCTAGCTGTCCTCGTGGGCACGGGGTGTCTCCTGCCATGGCTGCCCAGCTGCCGCCTGGGCACCAGGAGCCTCGGGTTCCAGTCCTGGCTGTGCCGGGTAACCCTGGGCAAGTGCCATGCCACCTCTGTGCCTCAGTTTCCCTACGAGGCTGCGCTCATACCTAGAAGCCATGAGTCCGTGGCCCCTCACTCTCTTCCTCTGCCCCAAGGACTCCAGTGGGGGCTACTCCTGCGCCTCTGAGGAGGAGCCGACTTTTGACCCCGGCTATGAACCTGACTGGGCCGTCATCAGCACCGTGCGGCCGCGGGCCCGGCCATCGGGGCCCCCGAGAGGTGGGCCGAGCTGGAGGCTGTGGGGGCCGGGGTGGGGGACCCGTGTTCTCAGGAGTCTCTGCCCCCAGTCCCAGGAGAGAAGAGGTGGCTGGGGGCAGGGCTTGTGGCTGTGCCCAACCCCCGGGCTTCTGGGTTGGCCGTGGGTGCATCACCTGCCGAAGTCCAAGGCAGAGGGAGGCCGGGGAGCCCAGAACCGGCACACCGCCACCGGGCTCCACTCCCCAGGCAGCGGGCGGTGGCCCAGAGTCAGGAGGCTGGGGCCCGGGGCCAGCTTCCCGTGCGCCCAACGCCGTGCCGTCCCCCAGGTGCAGAGCCCGGCTCCTCCCAGGGCCCCTGGGCCTTCTCGGTGAGCCTGGGTGAGCTCAAGTCCATCCGGCGGTCCAAGCCGGGCCTCAGCTGGGCCTACCTGGTCCTGGTGACCCAGGCCGGAGGCTCCCTGCCCGCCCTGCACTTCCACCGCGGGGGCACCCGGGCCCTGCTGCGCGTGCTCAGCCGCTACCTGCTGCTGGCCAGGTGAGCCGACCCGGGGCGTCCCCTCGGGGCTGGGGAGCTGGTTCAAGGCTGGGAAACGCAGGTGGCCCCGCGGCCCCAGGAGGTAGAAGGCATCTCCCCTGCCCCGGCACCACCGCAGGCCCACCTCTCACCGGCTCGGCTCTGGGTCACTCCCCCTTGGCCAGGGAAATGGGCGCTCTCATGGGTCAGCCCTGGGCCACACACCCACCCCTGCTGCCAGCTCCGCCCTCTGCCTGCAGTGTCACTCCAGGGGCGGCTGGGGTGCTGCGGATGGCCCCAGCCTGCGCTCCCTGTCCCCGTGTCCCCACCTCAGCCCTGGCCCCCCCCAGGACCCCCGCCTCAGTCCCGGCCCCCTGTCACCAATGTCCCTGCCTCAGCCCCGGCCCCCCTAGCTTCCCACAGGACCCCCACCTCAGCCCCCTGTCACCCCCCAGCTCCCCGCAGGACCCCCGCCTTGGCCCCGGCCCCCTGTCACCCGTGTCCCCACCTCAGCCCCCTGTCACCCCCCAGCTCCCCGCAGGACCCCCGCCTCGGCCCCGGCCCCCTGTCACCCGTGTCCCCGCCCGCCCCCAGCTCCCCGCAGGACTCCCGCCTCTACCTCGTCTTCCCCCATGACTCCTCCGCCCTCTCCAACTCCTTCCACCACCTGCAGCTCTTCGACCAGGACAGCTCCAACGTGGTGTCCGTGAGTGTCCCCCGCGCTGGGCTTGGCGGGGTGTGGGCGGGAGGGCGGGCCCGGGGCTCCGCGGTGGCACCGGTGACACCGTCCGGCCCTGTCCCCAGCGCTTCCTCCAGGACCCCTACTCCACCACCTTCAGCAGCTTCTCCCGAGTGACCAACTTCTTCCGGGGAGCCCTGCAGCCACACCCCGAGGGGGCCTCCTCCTCAGACCTGCCTGCGCCCCCCGACGACGAGCCAGAGCCCGGGTTCGAGGTCATCTCCTGTGTGAGTCACCCGGACCCTGCCCTGGGCAGTAGCGGCCCTGGCCGCCTCAGGGTGCATCGGGGTGAGTGCCAGGCTCTGGGCGCACCTGCCGGCTGGTACTGGCGTGGCCCTTCCTGCAGGGGGCGCCTTTGTGCCCCCCCAGGGTAGGAGCTGCTTCCCGCCCCTGAACAGAGAAGGGCTCTGAGCTCTCTGGAGGACCAGATGGGGTTGGGGGCCAGCCCGGGCTTACTTGCCCTGCGTCCCACAGGTGGAACTGGGGCCACGGCCCGCCGTGGAGCGGGCTGCCCCCGTCACTGAGGAGGAGTGGGCCCGCCACGTGGGCCCTGAGGGCCGCCTGCTGCGGGTCCCCGAGCTGAAGAGCCGGATTTTCTCCGGGGTGAGTGCGGGGCAGGGGCCCGGGGCAGGGCTGGCGGGCAGCCGGGAGGCGGTGCCCTGAACCACCTGCCTCCCCGCTGCAGGGCCTGAGCCCCGGGCTGCGGCGCGACGCCTGGAAGTTCCTGCTGGGCTACCTCAGCTGGGAGGGCTCCGCCGAGGAGCACAAGGCCCACGTGCGCAAGAAAACGTGAGTGGGAAGCTGGCCCGTCATCCCCGGAACGCCGGCCCGGCACAGGCGGTGTTCCACGGACGCCGGCTCCGACCGGCCCAGGGCACACCGCGGTGAGCGAGCCAGCCCCGCACCGGCTCCGTGCCCGCCTCGCTGCGATGCACGGCAGGCTGAGCCTTGTCGGGGAGGCCGGGCTGGGGGGGCCCCCAGGTCTGCACCGGGCGTCCCAGCGCCTGGCCTCTCGCCCCGCAGGGACTGCGACGCACGGCAGGCTGAGCCTTGTCGGGGAGGCCGGGCGGGGGGGGCCCCCAGGTCTGCACAGGGCGTCCCAGCGCCTGGCCTCTCGCCCCGCAGGGACGAGTACTTCCGCATGAAGCTGCAGTGGAAGTCGGTGAGCCCGGAGCAGGAGCGCAGGAACTCCCTCCTGCACGGGTACCGCAGCCTCATCGGTGTGTCTGGGGCGCAGAGGGCGCGGCGTGGGTGCAGGCGATGCCCTCCAGGTTTTCCGGGGAGGGAGGTGCGGACGAGCAGACGCCCTGGGGTCCAGGCTCGGTGGGGACTTCCCTCCCTGGCCCTGGGGGAGATGCGGTGGCTCCTGGAGCCAGCCCCGCTCCTCCACCCAGAGGGTGCTCCGAGCGGGGGCTCCGGCGATCGCGGTCCGGGGGTGGGGGCTCCGGGCACCTGACCCTCCCACCTTCGCACCCCGTCCCCCCAGAGAGAGACGTGAGCCGCACCGACAGGACCAACAAGTTCTACGAGGGCCCCGAGAACCCGGGGCTGGGCCTGCTCAGCGACATCCTGCTCACCTACTGCATGTACCACTTCGACCTGGGTACGCCGCCGCGGGGGGCTGCCCTCGGGGACATGCGGGCCCGGGCTGGCCCCTGACCCTGAGTGCCCCCCAGGCTACGTCCAGGGCATGAGTGACCTCCTCTCCCCGATCCTCTATGTGGTTCAGAACGAGGTGGACGCCTTCTGGTGTTTCTGCGGCTTCATGGAACTCGTGGTAAGCCGGGGGTGAGGCTGGGAGACCCCGCCCCACCACGGGGTGGGGGTCCCGCCCCTCACGGCCCTCCCGCCCGCCCACAGCAGGGGAACTTTGAAGAGAGTCAGGAGACCATGAAGCGGCAGCTGGGACAGCTCCTGCTGCTCCTGAGGGTGCTGGACCCGGCGCTCTGCGACTTCCTGGGTGGGTCTCTGCTCCGGACGCCGCCGGCCCTTTGCAGACAGGAGCGCCTGGGTGTGGCTCCAGCCCTCGGCGGTTCCCGCAGCCTGGGGCCACTGCCTTCTGTCCGCATTGCTGGTTCAGTGGAAAACTCGGATCCAGCCGAGTGGCTGTCGATAGCGGGCATATCCGAGGGCAGGTGGCGATGAGGTGAGGCCGCCACCTGGCAGGAGCCGGAGGACGGCACGGGGCGGGGGGCAGGGGAGACGCCCCCGGCCACCTCGCGGAGCGGGGGCTCCGTCTGAGGACTGAAAGTCTCCCGGCCCGGGCTTCCGTGGGCGGCGTGCCGTGCTGTCCGTCCCCCAGGAGGAGGTACCGGGATGGCCTGGGTGGTGTCTTGGGGTTGAATTGTGAGAGAGGACTCGATGCGGGGTGGCTGTCCACCCACGTGCGTCCTGCTCACTGCTGCTGTCTGGCCCGGCCGGCACAGCCCCAAGTCCCGGAGGGCCTGCGTTCTCAAGCCCCCCGGCGGCAGGCGCTGGGCAAGCGGGCCTGGGAGCCGTGGGAGTGGCCACTTCCTGTAGACTGTGGAATGCAGGGTGGGCGCCCTAACCCTAGAGGGTATGCAGCCAGATACTGCAGGGTCTCGGCCCAGCGGCGGTCAGGAGGGGGCTCGGCGTGGCTCCTGGTGGCGGCAGGTGCTCCGGCTGTGGGCGAGGCTGACTCGGCGCCCTGTCCTCCCCCAGACTCCCAAGACTCGGGCTCTCTCTGCTTCTGCTTCCGGTGGCTGCTCATCTGGTTCAAGAGGGAGTTCCCCTTCCCGGATGTCCTCCGCCTGTGGGAGGTGGGCCAGCGGCGCCGTGGGGGCTGGGGGAGGGGCAGAGCTGGGGAGGGCAGGCCCCAGCGCCTCCTCCCTCGCCTCCTCCCTCGCCTCCCCAGGTGCTGTGGACAGGGCTCCCCGGTCCCAATCTGCACCTGCTGGTGGCCTGTGCCATCCTGGACATGGAGCGGGACACCCTCATGCTGTCCGGGTTCGGCTCCAATGAAATCCTCAAGGTGAGGCCTCTCCCTCCTGGTCCCACGCCGGCCTAGGGCACTGGGCCCCGTGTAGACACGGCATGGGGACGCCCAAGGTGGCCCCTGGAGATGAGGTCAGCCGTGAATGTCCAGGGGACAGGACCTGGGGAGGCCTGACCCGCCCCCCCCCCAGCCCCCCCGCAGCACATCAACGAGCTGACCATGAAGCTGAGCGTGGAGGACGTGCTGACGCGGGCCGAGGGCCTCTACCGGCAGCTGACCGCCTGCCCCGTGAGTGTGCGACCCTGCCCACGGCCGCCTCAGCCCGCCTCTCCCCCCACGCCCCCTCTGACCTCGTTGCCCGCGCCCCGCCAGGAGCTGCCCCACAACGTCCAGCAGGTCCTGGGCATGGTGCCGCCCGCGGAGCCGCGCAGCCCCTCGCCCCCTGCCTCCCCGCTGCCGCTGTCGCCCACCCGGGCGCCGCCCGCGCCGCCGCCGCCGCCGGCAGACGCAGCCCCGCAGCCCGACAGCAGCCTGGAGATCCTGCCCGAGGACGACGACGACGACGGGGCGGGCTCCTAACCGCGCTGGGCCAGGCCCCAGCCCCGCACAGGCACTTTACCCCGCTGCCCGCCCGCCGCGGAGCCCCGGGAGCGGAGGGACGCGGCTGCCCGCCCGGCCCGGTCCCCGCGCCCTTCTCACGGGCAGGTTCCGGTGAACTGACCGCTCCCGCGTCCGCTGGCCCGCTGCTGGGGGACCCGGCTGGGGCGGGGGTGGTGGTCTGCAGGCCGCTCGGGCCCGTGGGCGGAGCCAAAGCCTTAGCACATGACCCCGGCCTGGCCAATGGGCCGCGAGAGGCGGTCCCCGGCGGGCGCAGGCTCCCTCGCTTTTCCTGGACGAGCGCGCGATGCTCGGACTGCGGCCTATGCTGGACGCTTCCCGGACGTGACCGCAGTGGAGGGCCCTGCCTACAGCTGTTGCTTATGTAACAAATAAAGTTGCCGCTGTTTAACCACCGCCGGCCTCGTGACAGCCGGGGGCGGTCACCGCGATGGCCCCTTAGGCCGCGGGTCCTGCCCCGCCCCGCGCGCGTGCCGGCCCACGCAGAAGCCCGACGACAGGCTTTCTCCAAAAATACTTTAATGTGAGGTCCTCTTGCGGGTGGTGTGTGGGGGAGATAACAGGGGCTGGCCTGACGCCGCGGTGGCCCCTCCCTTGGACCCTTTGCACGGGGGGCTGCTGGCCGGGAACACTTGCATGGGCACCTCCGAGCTCGCCTCCGCGCCGGCCTCCCCGCCGGCCTCCGGGAGCTCATTCCCGGCCTGGCCTTCCGAGCCGGCCTCCAGGAGCGTGTGGCCCTGTGCCTCGGGGCCGGCATCCGGGAGCGGTCGGCCCTGCGCTTCCGGGCTGGACTCGGGAGGGGGATGCCCCTGCCCCTCGGGGCCGGCCTCGGTGTGCCCCTGCTCCTGCTCCTCCGGGCTGGCCTCGGCGGCCGGCGCATGGCCCTGCTCCTCCGGGCTGGCCTCGGCCGCCGCGAGCCCCTGCTCCACGGGCCCAGCCGCCGCGTGCGCGCGCTTCTCCTCCGGGTTGGCCACGGCGTGCGCGTGGTGCTCGCGGTTGTTGATCCTCATGGCGGCCCGCAGCGCGGACTTGACCGCCGTCTCCACCCAGCCGTGCGGCAGGGCCGTATGCTCGCCCGCGAAGTAGATGCGGCCATAGGGGATGGCCCAGTCGTACTCGGGCCCGCTGTCCGGGTCGGCCTGCCAGAGCTGCGGCGGCTGCACCACGAAGCCGCCCTGGCTGTGCGGGTCCTCCGCCCAGCGCTTGACCACGCCGCTGCCGTCCCACAGGCGGTACACGAGCGGCCCGTGCAGCGCCGCCACGTCGTCCAGCGCCACGCGCAGCGACTGCTGCAGGCTCAGGCCGGCGAACGGCGCCGTCGCGTCCGACCACGTGTAGGAGGCCAGCAGCAGCGCGCCCTCGCCGGGCGGCGGGTAGTAGATGACGCGCGAGGGCCGGTCGGTGCTCGAGTGGCCGCCCTCGATGTGCTCGTCGTGCCAGAAGGGCCGGCGGAAGCTCAGGAACACTTTGGTGGCCGGCACGTAGTGCAGCCCGCGCAGCGCCTCCTGCCGCTTGCGCGACAGCGGCGGCGAGAAGGTCATGCGTTGCAGCGCCGGGCCGCTGGCCGTCACCAGCACCACGTCGGCCGTCAGCGCCTTGAGGTTGTGCACCCGGCGCGAGGCGGCCATGTGCACCCGCACGTCGTGCGGGCCCTGCGTCATGCCCACGACCGGCGCGTTCAGCAGCACGGGGCCCGACAGCGAGCTGAGCAGCGCGCGCGGCAGCAGGTCCCAGCCGCCCACGATGCGGCTGTACCTGCGGGCGGGCGGAAGGGCGGGCGGGCCGGGGTCAGCGCTGCCCAGAGGCCGTGCGGCCCCAGGACCACCCCCCCCCCCCCCACACACACACACCGCCTCCCCCGCGGCCGCGGCCCCGCGCCCGCTCGGGGGCTGCCAGGACCCCACTCCGCACACACACACCCCGCCTCCCCCGCGTGCTCCCGCCCGCCCGCCGTGCTCCGTGCCCGCTCGGGGGCTGCCAGGACCCCACACACACGCACACACCCCGCCTCCCCCGCGGCCGCGGCCCCGCCGTGCTCACCGGAGCCGGTCGCTGAGGCAGCTGTGGGCCCGCAAGGCCTCGGCGAAGCTCAGGTAGAAGAAGCCGTCCTTGGACAGCACGTCGCCCAGCAGCCGCACGGCCGGCTGGCTCAGGTTGCCCTCCCCGAGGAGGTATTCCTGCGGGGCGGCCGGGGGCGCGTCAGCGCCCTTCTAGGGGCAGGGGAGAGACCCAGGACCCAGAGGAGGGCGGTGCCGGGGCCCGGGGCTGGGTCCTTCCCGGGTGGGCGCCCTCCGCCCGCGTTCCTCCAGCGAGCCGCGGGGCTCGCCCCACTCACCAGCAGCGTGTGCCTCTCAAACTTCTTCATGGCCTTCTTGCAGCCCATGTCTTTGAGATCCTTCACGGCCTGGCAAGGAGTAAGCGGGCGTGCTGAGCGCGGGGCACTCTGGGGGCGCCCATCCCGGCTCGCCCTGCACCTCTGGCACCACTGTGAGCGCCCTGAGGGCGGGGACCAGAAGCTGGCCCCGTGCAGAGCTTCCCCACCCCCACCCCCGCATCCCTGCATGGCTCCCCAGCCCCTGGCACCACGGGGTTCCAGGAAGCCCGTGGGTCACCTCCCCTGACAGCAGCTGGGTCGGGTGCACAGGCGCCGCCCCCCCACTCCATCTGTGCCTGGCACACGGTGCACCCACGCACACATTCTGCTGAAGTCACACCCCCACTTCCGGGAACCTTGCCCCACCGCACCCCAGCCCTCCTGTCTCCGCCAGCGCCCCTGGGGGCTGCGCGGGGTGTGCAGTTCAGCACCCACGCCCCCTGCGCTTGCTCCACACTTCCCCAGAAATGGCCTGGACTCGGCCCCGCCCCCGGCCAGGAGAGGAGGTGGCCATGGAAGGGGCTCTCAGAGCTGGGTGTGGCCAGCTCCCACCGTGCGGAGGGGCACGGAGCAGTCCTGGAGGCGTGCGCAGGAAGGGGTAGGGTGCTGGGAGCCACTGGGCCCCCCACGAGGACTTGGAGAGAAAAAAAATGAGGCGGAGGCAGGGGAGCCACGAGACCTTCAGGGCTGGAGCCTGAGCCTGCGCCTTCGTCCTGGAGGCCCTGGGGAGCCGAGGAGGAGGCTGGGCCAGGCCGGGGCTGGGGCCGGACAGAGAGGGAAACGGGCAGCAGGAGGGAGCGAGCAGGGCGCCCGGCGGCCTCCCTGGGACCAGGGGCTTGGTGCAGCCATTGTAGGTGGGGACCCCGGTGCCAAGGGGAGAGGCCGGGGGCAGCCAGAGGGAGAGGCCAAGGGGGGGGGGGCCAGGGCTGCTGAGGGGGGAGGGGGCCGGGGCTGCCGGGGGAGAGGGGGCCAGGGCTGCTGAGGGGAGAGAGGGCCAGGGCTGCTGAGGGGAGAGGGGGCCAGGGCTGCTGAGGGGAGAGGGGGCCAGGGCTGCTGGGGGGAGAGGCCGAGGGGAGAGTGGGCTGGGGGCTGCCAAGGGAAGAGGGGGCCAGGGCTGCTGAGGGGAGAGGGGGCTGGGGCTGCCGGGGGGGGGCTGCCGAGGGGAGAGGGGGCCGGGGCTGCCAGGGGGAGAGGCCGAGGGGAGAGGGGGCCAGGGCTGCCGGGGGGGGGGGCTGCCGAGGGGAGAGGGGGCCGGGGCTGCCGGGGGGGGGCTGCCGAGGGGAGAGGGGGCCGGGGCTGCCGGGGGGGGCTGCCGAGGGGAGAGGGGGCCGGGGCTGCCGGGGGGGGCTGCCGAGGGGAGAGAGGGCTGCCGGGGGAGAGGCCGAGGGGAGAGGGGGCTGGGGGGGCTGCTGAGGGGAGAGGGGGCCGGGGCTCCGGGGCTCCGGGCGGGGCGGGCGGCGCCCACCTTGTTGAGGGCCATCTGGTAGATCTCCTCCGGCGCGTGGCCGCGCTCCCGGGGGCGCAGGCTGTAGCCCAGCTTCTCGGGCATCTTCTCCACCACGTAGTTGCGCAGCCTCACCTCGCTCACCTCCGTCCAGGTGTTCTCGTCGTACTGGGTGAACTTGGTCAGGTTGAGCCCCAGGCTCCTACAGAGCTCGTGCAGGATCCTGCGGGCGGCACGGAGAGGCCGGGGGAGGGGCGGCCTGAGGCCTGAGGGACGGCGGGCAGACCCAGCAGCCCACGTGGGGACGGGGCTCAGCCTGGGGAGTGGCCTTCACTCTTCACCGGGGATGCCGCCGACGCCTGGATTCCCTCTGGGAATGGGGGCAGAGTTCCGGCTGGGTGGGCCGGGGCGAGCAGGGGTCTGGCCCGAGTCCACAGGAGGCTCTAGGGGTGTTGATGTCAGGGCGGCCGTGAGGCTGGGATCAGGTGAGGACGGGGCCAGAGGTTGGATCTGGAACCAACTTGCATGGTGGCTGGGGGTGTCGGGGCGGGGGCGGTGCTGGAGCTGGGGTTGGGGCGGAGTCTGGGCAGAGGGGGGCTGGGGGGCCAGGCCAGGCCTCACCTGTGAGAGCTGGGCATGCGCATGGCTCCCAGCTCCCCGATCCAGCCCGTCTTCCGGTCCCGGAAGGTGAAGATGCGGCCCCCGATCCTGTTATCTGCCTCCAGGATGGTGACCTGAGCGGGTGGGCGGGCGGCCGGCCGGGCCTTCAGCGGCTCCCACAGACGGCCACACGCCTCCCCCACGCCCATAGCAGCACAGGGCTGGAGTCCCAGGAAGCGGGGTGAGGGGAGGAGTCCCCAGCCAGCCGGCTCTGGGAAGGGGTGGGGACGCTTCCCGCGCAGAGAAGCCCGGGGCGGCCGGTTCTCGTTCCTGGAGCTCCGTGTCCACCTGCTCCCCAGCCGACATCCAGGGTGACTCAGAGCGGGGCTTCCCTCGGGGGCTGGAGAGTCAGGGGCTTTCGGGGGTGGTTCCCTCCCTCCACCCCCCACCCAGCCCAGGCAAGGGGTCGGCCGCGTCCTCACCTTGTGTCCCGCATCGCTGAGCACCTTGGCGGCCACCAGGCCGGCCACGCCCGCGCCGACCACAATCACCTTTTGGGGCTTCAGCGTCCGGTTGAGGCCCAGGGTCACCACTCTGAGCAGCTGCTCATAGTCGGGGTCGTGCATGCACTTGGCGAAGGGGTCTGGGTTGGGGGCGGCCTTCCAGTCCAAGGAGGCCGCCAGGCTGAGGAGGGTGGGGAAGAGGACGAGGAGGCGCAGGGCTGCGGAACAGGAGGCGGGGGTCAGCGGGCGCGGACGGGCGCACGGCCTCACCTGGCCCGGGCCCCCCACCCCCGCCACCCCGCTAACTTACCCAGTGGGGCCATGGTTGGCGGGTAAGGGATGCGTCTGGGTGCCGCTGGGACCGGGGGCCTCCGTGCCTCCGTGGGCTGCCCCGTGACCCCTGCCGCCCGACCTGCGTCTGCCCAGCCCTCAGACGGGGAGCGCCTGGGTCCCACTGCCCCCGCGCCTGCCCCGGCCTGGCCCCTGCCGCCGGCCATCCCTCTGTGCCTCTGCGCCGTGCTCTGCACACACCCGCCGGCCGCTCTTCTGCGCAGTCTGCCCCGGGCCCCTCTGCGCCCCTTAAACGTGCGGGGAGCCCCGCCCTCCCTCTGGGAAGCGGGCTGTGGGGAAATGAAACTCTGCCTTCTTGGAGTTGAAGGTCAGGGGCTCAGGGGGCGGCGGTGGGGGGGGCACTCTGTTTTCTTCCTCTTGCCCCAAATAGTTTCGGGGGCAGTCGGGAGGGTGGAAATAAACGCTCAGGTGACCATGCCGAGGGCGGGGGCTGCCCGTCTCTGGCCTTGAAGCGCAGTCCCTGGGTCACATGGACTTCCTCCTGTGTCAGCACTGCCACACACTGCAGGCCCCTGGCTGCTCCAATCCCTTTCTACATCTCACCGAGCCTCAGTCTCCCCCTCTGAGAAATGGGCGCAGCAGTGGGGCCACAGTGCCTAGGCTTGCGTGCTGAGCCCAGCACGTGCCGGCCAGGGCCTCAGGGCCATGCCTTGCCCTGCGTGGGGCTGTCAGAGGAGGCCGTGATGGCAGGGTAGGATTGTGTGATACAGGTGAGGTCCCGCCCACAGCCCGGGGTCTGCACCCAAACCTGCTCCCGGGGAAATGCTGGGGGGCTGGGGGCGGCCCTGGCAGGAGGGTGTGCCAGGGCATGCGCCGGCCTCTCCCTCCCGATGTGCCCGGGGCGCGCGCCGGCCTCTCCCTCCGCCCTGGCCTTGGGAACCACTGAGGTGGCCCTCGGCTCAGGGACTGGCCCAAGGGAGTCTCCGCCACCCCACCCCGCCCCAGGGTGCTTGTCCCTGAGGGGCAGGTGGCAGTGAGAACCTGATGGCCTGGCTCCAAGGAGTCCACAGGCCACAGGGTCTCCCGGGCCCTCAGCGCGCAGGGCGGAGGAGCAGGAGCGAGTATGTCCCTGGGCTGGGGGGCAGGTGGATTTTCTATGGGAACAGGGGGAGGGGGCACCACCAATGACCTGGGTGGGAAACTCCAGCAGTCAAAGTGGGATGTGGTTTGGGGGGCGGGGTCTGAGCGGGAGAACGTGTGAGGCAGGCCAGGAGCCAGTGGCCGGGAAGGACAAAGTCGGAGCTGGACACAGCGGCAGAGGCTCAGGACGGCCCAGGGCCCGGGACCCTCGCGGGGCCCAGCTGGGGCAGATGAAGGAACCGAGGCGGGGAGGACAGGATGCGTCCTGGGCCGCAGCACCAGGGGGTCCTCCCCAGCTCCCCGTTCCCTCTGCTCCCAGGTTCCCGGGGGCTGCTGGGCCCGAGGTGGCCCCCGTGTCTCTCCCACAGCTCGCCGAGCCCATGCCAGCTTCACCCCGCAGCCATGGGTGACCCCGTGAGGGGCAGTGTGGCCTGAGGGGCGGGCTCTCACAGGGCAGAGTCCAATCAGGGCCCTCCTGTGGATAGACTGACAGCAGATCCCTTGTCCATCTCCCTCCCTTCACTGCAGTAACCACCGCACAGGGCCCAGAGACGTCTCCGGTGCTCAGAGGCCGGCCTGTGCAGCCAGCCCAGCTTCTGCTGGTGCCCGGAACCACTGTCACCACAGCTCGGGCTTGGGGATTCGGGGTGGGGCCGGGTGACACTGGGTGCACTCCAGGGAGCACCCGCTGTGCCAGGACAGAGCGGGTCAGACACCTGGAAGGCAGAACCGGAGAGTCCTAGGGGCCAGGAGATTCTGGGTTTCGGGGGACTGCCTTTCTCCTCTGGGGCTTTTTGTAGGCAGTATGTTCTGCTCCTGCAGCCCAGGGAGATTCCCACTGCTCTTAGTGTGAAGCAAGGCGCCCCACAGCCCGGGCGGCAGGGGCGAGGTGGAGCCCTGCTGGCAGACCAGCGGCGGGACCTGGCCGATTGTTCCTGATAACCCCGAGACTCGTGTCTAGAACGGGGCAGGGGCGGGCGGCGTGCAGACCAGGGCGGATGGTTGAGGAGAAAGCGGGTAGGACCGGGGTCGGGGCCCACGCGTGGTGTGCACAGGGGACAGGGTGAGAGGCAGGAGCAGAGGTGACACGAGTGACCCCAAGTGTGTCTGCTTCAGTTGCCTTTGGGGTATTCTGGTTCTTCGTAGTTTCTAGAAGGTCAATCCCTCCAGGTAGAAATGGCCGACACTGGGCAACAATCCTGCCCAGTGACCCAATGGCCGCGTTCCCAGCAGCCAGAGGCCTGTCCCGGCCCGACTGCGAGCCCCTGGGCCCACCAGAGGCCACACGGTCACGCTGGGGTCGGGCTGCTCCTTCCACAGAGGCGTTCTTCTGAGTGTCCAGAGACCCTGGGCGGTCAGTAGTAAGACTAGAGCCTCAGACGGGGACAGCGGCTGCCCAGGAACCCCGGGCAGAGGGGAGGACAGCTGTAAGAGGCCCCTCGATCCTCGGTCGGGACCCAGGACCAGCGCCCCTCCCCACAGAGCCCCCTGCCCTTCCTCCCATTTCCACAACAGGCCCGGGCCCCGGGCGGGGGCACTCACTGCATAGCTGCCTCTGGGGGGCTCTCTCAGCACCCATGGCCTTTCTGGTTAGCCTGGGACAGAAGTCATCCTGAGGTCTATGCAGAAGCGGGGTGAAAGGTGGTGGCTGTGTCCTGCTGCCCTTGTTAGGCCCGAGATGCCAGGTCCTGGGGTGGGGCAGAGAGGTTAGGAGGCTGGGGGGTTAGGCCCGCCTCTTCCCAAAGTGCTCTATCACCGGCAAAAACGGAGGCGTGGTGGCTGCACCCTCACTGCCGGCAGCACGCACTCCCAGGACGGGGTCACTTTAAAGCCAAGCCCAGACACTCAGCGCTGGGACGTGGCTGTCAGATCAGACGCGGGTGGGCGAATCGGCTGGGGGGAACACGGGGCTCTTCAGGCTGCTGGGCCCGCCCCTGCCCTCCGTGCAGCCACACACACGATGTGCACTGCGGGGCGGCTGGGTCCCAGCGGAAGCTAATTCACACAGCCAGGGAGCTGGCGCGGGGGCACGGCAGGTTAAGCCTCTGCCTGCATCACCGGCATCCCGTAAGAGCGCCGGTTGGCGTCCCGGTTGCTCCACTTCCGACCCAGCTCCCTGCTAATAGGGCTGGGAAAACAGCGGAAGGCGATTCAAGTGCATGGGCCCCAGCCACCCACCTGGGAGACCCGGCAGACGCAAGCTCTCTCTCTCTGCCGTTCAAGTAGACATACGGAAACGGGGCTGGAGATGGCAAAAACGACTCTCACCTACTCCACGAGGCAAGGCCTTGCTTTAAAAAACCAACCATAGCGCCACCATCACATTTGACAATGGCAGCGATTCCCTACGAGAAGTCAGCGTTCACACTTCCTGGTTGTCTTAGGGTTTTCACAGCTGGTTTGTGAGGATGGATTCACTGGCACTCAGTGACTGAGCGCCTGTCGCTGTCGCTCGTGGGTCTGCGACCTTGGAGGGGGGCGTGGCTAAGGTGACCTCGGGCTCCTGCCATGGGAAATCGTGGTGCTCCTGGCCACAGCTGGGTGCTGCATCGAGGCGGCCAGTGGCCAGTGTGTGGTGCCGGAGGACAGGCTCGGGGGACGGCCGGGGACCCAGAGGCAGGCCTGGCTCCCGCAGGGGGTGGTCGCCTCCCTGGAGGGCTGCTGTTCTGCTACAGGCAGACTGTGGAAGCACCGACATTTTGGGGGCCCCCTTAAAACCGGGGAGCAGCGGGGTGCCGGAGCGCGGCTCACACCGACCCACAGGAGCTGACTTCAACCTTCGGCTTCTTAGGTTTCGCTTGTTAAGTCATTCATCATTTTACAGAAATCACACTTCATCAAAAAAGCCAAATACCAAAACCTCAGGGCTGCTCGCTTCCCAGGGACCCGACCGGACTTCACACTGTTGCGCAAGCTCTTCAGATGGACGTGTCACTGTCTGTGCATGCACATCTCCGTCTGACTCTGGTCAGTGCCTTCCCACTGGTGGCTCTTGGCACCGGGGACACTGGCCCCTGCTGGGCACCCGTGGGACCTGCACCAGCTTGCCCATCTCGGCTGCCCGTTGCTAGGCAGGCCCAGACCCCTGGGGATGGGCGCGCACCTGCGATGCCAGCGTCCCAGTGCCGGCAGCTCCCTGCTACTGCACCTGGGTGGCAGCAGATGCTAAGCCAAGTACTTGGGCCCCTGCCACCCACTCTGGAGACCAAATGAAGCTCCTGGCTCTGGCCTGGCCCAGGACAGCCACTGTGGCCATTTGGGGAGTGAACCAGCACCTGGAAGATCCTTGTCTAACTCCACCTTTCCAATGGGGCCCGCATCCCATATGGGCACTGGTTCATGTCCCGGCTGCTCCACTTCTGATCCAGCTCTGCCACAGCCTGGGAAAGCAGTGGAAGAGGAGCCGGGTGTTTGGGCCCCTGCACCCATGTGGGAGACCCACAAGAAACTCCTGGCTCCTGCCTGGCCCAGCCCCGGCCATGAAGGCCATTTGAGGGGTAAGCTACAAATGAAAGATCTCTGGCTCGCTCTCTCCCTCTGTAACTGCCTTTCAAATAATCTTAAAAAAAAAAAAAAAAAAAAAAAAAGACCTGTCACTTTTTCTATGTATGTAAAGGGGCTGGCGCTGTGGCGAGTGAGTTACAGCCCCAGCCTGCAGTGCCAGCATCCCATATGGGCACCAGTTCGAGTTCCGGCTGCTCCACTTCCGATCCAGCTCTCTGCTATGGCCTGGGAAAGCAGTAGAAGATGGGCCAAGTCCTTGGGCCCCTGCACCCACATAGGAGACCCGGATGAAGCTCCTGGCTCCTGCTCGGCCCAGCCCGTCATTTTGACCATTTGGGGAGTGAACCAGGAAGGAAGATGTCTCTGTCTGTACCTCTCTCTGTAACTCTTTCAAATAAATAAAACAAATCTTAAAAAAATAAGTAAAAACCCTGACCCTTGTGGTGCCAAGCAGTGCCCGAGGGGGCAGGGGACTCTGGACTCGGGCTTCTTTGGGATTTGAAGAAAGCCACAACCATAACCCAACTCCTGCCCTAAACAGGACGAGGCAGGGCACCGAGAGCGGACCGAGGAGTCACCTTTCCAAGCCTGGTTCCCACTCAGTCACACTGGCTGTCTTCCCGCTAACAGACTGAACAGGAACTCAGGCAGAGGCCAGCTGGCGGGACTGGCAGGGAGCGCAGCTGTGTTCTTCCTGGAAAGGGAAATCGTGATTACAAGGAAGCCGTGGTCTGCAGGCCACTTGGCCGCGCCCCGCCCCGCCCCCAGGCAGTGGCCACCTGCCCTGGCTCCAGGCAACACAGGACCCCTCCCCACAGCCGTCCTCCCAACCTTCTTCCAAGTGGGACACCCAAGATCTCCAGGGTATGGGAAGAAAACGTCAGAACTTCAGGTTTTTATTTTTAAAATACAGGAGGGGCCGGCGCCGTGGTGCAGTGGGCTAATCCTCCGCCTGCGGCGCCGGCACCCCACATGGGTGCCACTTCTAGTCCCAGTTGCTCCACTTCTGATCCAGCTCTCTGCTGTGGCCTGGGAGAGCAGGCCTTGGGCCCTGCACCTGTGTAGGAGACCGGCAGAGAGCACCTGGCTCCTGGCTTTGGATCGGCGCAGTTCTGGCCATTTGGAGTGAACTGGTGGAGGGAAGACCTTTCTCTCTGTCCCTCTCACTGTCTGTGGCTCTATTTCTCAAATAAAATAAATAAAATCTTTAAAAATAAAATAAAGGAAAGCAACTGAGTTTTACTCATGTTTAATATGTGAAACGGGAGTATATACACACGCACACCAGGGAAGCACGCTTGGGATGGCGTCGTGGCACAGGTGCCAGCCGCTGCCCGTGCCGCCGGCATCCGGTACCCATGGCACTGCTCTCTGCTCAGTGGGAAGGCAGCTGGGGTGGCAGCAGATGGTGGCCCAAGTGTTGGGGTCCCTGCCACCCAGGTGGGGGGGGGAACCTCTCCCTCTGTCACTCTTTCAAATGCATATATTTTTTAAATGCCCATTTTTTTCCCCCTAGGAAGATTGTGTGGCCTTTGACAGGGACAATCTGAGCTCGCGGGCTCAGTAACATTGCTCCACGGATGTCGAATGAAAAAACGCAGGCAGGAAACAGACCACTTTTCTAGGGCAGGAGCGCGGGCCCTCCCCGTGGTCAAGGCCGGGAGAGGGCAGCAGCGCTCACGGAGGCTGGCGGGGTCTTCCTCCTCCCTGTTCTGTGGCTGCTGCCTGCAAAGTTGTGTTGGCCTTCAAGGCCCCAGATGGTTCAACGTAAACAATGACTTGTGATCTTGACCTTGGGAAGCTTCTAGAAAATGGGCCACAGGGCTCCGAGGTGTGAGCCATGGAGCGGGTGAGGCCAAGGGGCCGGGACCCCCGTCCCCAGGAGGAGGGAGAGCTCCCAGCAGCTGGCCGGGCCGCACCTGGGAGTCGCCTCTCCGCCCGAGCCCTCCAGCTAGCCCCAGCGGAGGAACGGAGGCTGCTCCACCGGGGCGAGGGCAGGCAGTGCGGTGCCAGCGCCCGCGTCACCCACAGGTCAGCACAGACCCAAGACTGTTCGCGCCTGTCGGCCGGAGGGCGCCAGCACGGTGGCTTCTGGGAGCTGCTCGCTCTCGACCGCCTCACCCTGACGTTACACAGGCACGGCAGCTGTTCATGTTTTTATTCAGGAAGGCGACACACAGCGTGGCTATCGTAGAGAATGCAAAGCACACACACAGGACACTGGGCGGCGACACGGGGACCTTGGCGGGGCTCAGGGCCCCTGCGTGGCCACCGCGGCCACCGCAGCAGGCAACACGGTGGACCAGCGCTACGCCAGGTTTCATCTTCGTCCTTTGCTCATTCAGCAAAGCTGACTGGGACTGTGCTGGGGACAAAGGGGGACAGAGTCAGTCCCTGCCCCCGGGAGCTCAGTCTACCAGTGAGACGGGGGCCAACAGTCGGCACAAGACGCACAGCCAGTCCTCCCTGGCACAGGCTCAGTGTGCCATGGGGCCGGCCGGGGCGGCGCCCTGGAAGAGGGGAGGCCCGAGGGCCCACCTGGACGGGGAGCGGGCACAGGGAAGCCCCCCGGGCTTGGGCCTCGCCTCAGCTGAGCAGCCCCTCCTTGCGGGGAGCAGTGTGTCTGGGCGGAGCGCACGGCTTAAACCCCACACGGGGCAGAGGGCAGCCTGCCCACCTCAGCACTTCCACTGTGCTGGGCAGAGCGGCCGGCGGCAGCCTCTCCTCTCCGGCCTCAGCGCCTCTGTCGGGGGAGGGCGAGGTGGGTGGCAGTGGGTGAAAGGGGCCAAAGACACAGGACTCAGACACAGAGCCGCCCACCGGCTGCTGCCCGCCCGCCCAGCGGCGCTCGGGACACTTTCTACGCATTCGCTGGCGGGCAAAGTCAAACCACAGAACACTTCTCTCCACAGCACAATCGCTTCAGAGAATCGGCCCCCCCGGCCACCAGGGAGCGCCGCGGCCCCGGCCCGGCCGTCAGTCGAAGGTGATGCGGAAGCTGCGCTCCTGCTCCTTGCGCCGCCCCTCGCACACCTTGGTCACCTCCTCCACCTTCCGCTGCAGCAGCGCCGAGTTCTGGTCGATCCACTGCAGCGAGTCCATGTGCGCGTTGAGGATCTTGCAGATCTGCTGCAGGGGGTCGCTGGTGTCGGCGGGGCCCCCGGACGTGTTCAGGTGCTCGATGATGTCCTTGAGGTCCTGGGCCATGCGCTTGAGCTGCGCGTCGATGTTCTCGGCCAGCTTGTAGGTCTTCTCGCGCTCCTCGTCGGCGTGCTGCAGGCACACGGCCCCGCTCTGCTCCTTCACCCAGCCCTCCAGCGGGCTCAGCAGGTCCTCCAGCTCCTTCTGCTGCGACAGGATGAAGTCGAGCTCCTGGTCCAGCCGCTTCTGGTCCAGCTTCACCTTCTCCACCTGGCGGTGCAGGCTGGTGATGCGCTCGCCGTTCTCGACGAGCGTGCGGTCCCAGGCGTTCACCTGGGTGGCCTGCTGCAGGAAGTGCCGCTCCTGGTCCTCCAGCTCCAGGCTCCACTTGTTGATGAGGCTCTCCAGCTGCGCGTAGGTCATCGCGGGGCTGCCGGCCGCCCCGGTGGCTGCGCTGGGGGCCGCTGGAGCACTCGCGGCGGCCGTCGTGTTGCTGGGGACCCCGGCCGGCGCCAGAGGTTTTAGATTCAAGGCGAAGCTGGTGGTGGTGGTGGTGGTGGTGGTGGCAGCAGCGGACGTCACCGTGGAGGTGCCGGCAGCTGCTCCAGGGGCCTTCAAGGTGAAGCCCAGCGTCCCAGGCGCGGGCGCCGCGGCGGTGGTCGCTGGGGCACCGAGGGAGAGCCCCGTGCCGGTGGATGAGGTGGGAGCCGCGGCTATGGAGGCAAAGAGGGTGGGCCCAGCGTTGGAGGTGGCGGCGGGCGTGGGCGCGGCCGGCTGGCTGGGCCCTGCCCCCGTGGCCGCTGGCGTGGCTGCGGTGAAGGGAGACCCGGTCAGCGCCGTGGGCTGGGTGGCCGAACTCCCCACGGAGCCGATGTTGAAGCCAGACGTCCCCGTCTGCGAGGAGCTTCCCCCGGTGAAGGAGAACCCTCCGGATGTGGTGGCGGGGGCCGCAGGCGTGGTGGTAGAGCCGAACACAAAGCCGGTGGGAGCTGTGCCCTGGCTGGAGGTGACGGTGCCCGACGTGGCACTGGTGAGGGTGCTGCTGCCGAGCCCAAAGCCACTGGGGTTTGCTGTGGCTGAGGTGGCCGCCGTGCTGCCCAAGTTCAGCTTCGGGGCGTTGAGACCTAGGGAGAAGCCGGTGCCTCCGGAAGCGGGAGTCGTGGTGCCAAAACTGAACGCCGGGGTCTGGGCTGCTGGCGCTTGGGTCGTGAGAGAGAACAGCCCGGTGGAAGGGGTGCTCGCGGCCGCAGGGGAGGGAGTCCCAAAATTAAACCCGCCAGAGCTAGACGTAGAGAAAGAGAACCCCGTCGCCGGCGTGGTGCTGGTTGCTGTCTTTGCGGTACCAAAGGTGAACCCGCCTGTGGGGGCCCCAGTGCCTCCAAAATTAAACCCGCTCATGGCTCCAGCTCTGGTCGGCAGCAGCTGCTCCGGCTCCCACAGCCAACCTGATGAAATCTGCAAACTGGGAAGATTTTTAAAGCAGAGGAAGGGACATGATCAGACGGCAGTCTCGGCCAGCAAGGTGGGAACACAGCAGCCCCTCCCCCTGTTCTGCGTAACCTACACCGGCCTCGCGCCCGCGGACGCAGTGGAGCTGTTCCCAGGGAGCAGGACCAGACGACGCTGTGCCAGCGCTCCCCGGAGGTGCCAGCGGCTGGCCCTGACAACTGGGAAGCATGGTCTGATCCGCTCGGGCCGCTCTGGGTGCTGTTCTGGGCTTCACAAAGACAGACGTGGGCCCAGAAACCGGGGCGTGGCTGCCGAGGGCCCAATGCAGGCCCGCGCCTCACCGCTCAGCAGGAGGGATGCACCACAGTGCCTGGCGCCAGGCTGAATCAAGGCCGGGGTCAGCCGCTCAGCGCCCTCCCTTCCCTGGAGCAGGAGACGGTGGGCACCGGTGGGCAAGGCAAGACGCAGGTGAGAGGACAACGGCACCCAGAGGCGCCAGGAGCCAGCACACCCCCGCTTGCTTTAAGCTGACAGCACTGAGGAAGGGGCGTGTGCGGGGGCGGGACAGGGCTATTTCCGCACAAACGGTCACACTTGGGACGTGGGTGATGAGGGGCCCAGGAGAGCTCACTCACAACTGCCCCAAGGCGGGATTCCTAAGCCCCTCACCCGGCATGGAGACGGACCACGGGCACCCCCGCGTCCAGCCGCGGGAGACAGGCCGGGCAGAGGCAGCTTCCAGTGCGCAGCTCACGTCGGAGACGGACGAGCGCCCCACCTCCACTGCACCTGCTGCCTTCCGCACAGACTGACTTTTGGGAGATGGAGAATTCTGCGGGCTCACTTCCCAAATGCCTGCAAAGGCCAGAACTGGGCCAGGTCAAAGCTGGGAGCCAGGAAGCAGGTCTCCCCTGTGGGGGGCAGGGACCCAACTACTCGGGTCATCACCAACATCCCCCAGGTCTGCACTGGCAGAAGCCAGTCAGGAGCAGAGCTGGGGAACACCCAGGGCCTGCATATGAGGCGCAACCATCTTAACGGCTTCCTACCCGCCCCTTCCCCCACCCATACTCCTGCGGCAATGACACCAGGGTCCCTAGTGCTGGACCTGCCTAGTCTAAGCTAGAGGACCGCAACTAGCTGCCCAGCGGCAACACCCGAGAGCACGTGGTCAAGACAGCCGCGCCCCCGCGGAGCCCGTGTCTCATTTCCAGCTCTGGCTCTGGCTCTGGTTCCTGGCCGACCAGACTCCAGGAGGCAGGGATGGCTCCAATCACTGGGCTGCCGCCACGCACCTGGGAGAATGGACTGGGCTCCCAGCTCCGGCCCTGGCCCCAGCGTTACAGATCGGGGGCATGAACCAGCAGATGGGAGTGCACACACTTGCTCTGCCTGCCAAAGAAGAAGATCCCCCTGTGGCGGGATCCTGGCCGTGACATTCTCACCAGGGTTTTCTGGGGGTTCCTGAGAAAGGTCCTCAGAGGCCGCAGCAGGTGTCTGGGCCCCAGCTACCTCCTGCGTGACAGGACCACCTCCTCCCTGTGCAGCGTCTCAGGCAGGGGCTGCCACAACCAGTAGCTAAAAACATCCAAACAGCTACACCTACACGTCTGTTCTCAAGAACTCAGCTCCAGAGAGCACTTGCTATTAATAAGTTACAGCTAAAATCCCCCAAGGGCACTTATAAAAAGCTCTTTGTGGGGCTGGCGCTGTGGCATAGTGGTTAAAGCCACTGCCTGCAGTGCTGGCATCCCATATGGGCACCTGGTCGTGGCCCGGCTGCTCCACTTCCTACCCAGCTCTCTGGTGTGGCCTGGAAAAGCAGGAGCAGATGCCCCAAGTCTTTGAGACCCTGCACCGGCGTGGGAGACCTGGAAGCTCCTGGCTTCGGATCGGCGCAGCTCTGGCCGTTGGGGAGTGAACCAGTGGATCAAAGACCTCCCTTTCTCTCTGCTTCTGCCACTCTGCCCTTCAAATAAACAAATAAATGACCTGCACTGTTTCTCGCCCCTGACCTTGGTACCCAGGGCCCTAGTGGGCATTTCGGCACTGAACCAAGGAACGGGAGCTCTGCCTTTCAAAATGCGACAGCCTCGTCGGTTCCTGCCACCCAGGGCTCCGTGCCTAAGGGCACACGTGTGGACCCAGCCCTGCTCTACACCATCACGAGCTCCTCCTCACCCCTATAAACAAGTTTTGGGGCAGGTACAATGGGCAGCAGGTTCAGTCAGGGCAAACAGGGAGGGCAAGGGCCTGGGAGTGGGCAGAGGCGGAAGCAGAAGGCAAATCGGGGGCCCAGGGCCTTGGGGGCTGGAGACAGTGGGTGCAGTAAAGGGTTGGGGGGCTGGAGACAGTGGGTGCAGTAAAGGGTTGGGGGGCTGGAGACAGTGGGTGCAGTAAAGGGTTGAGGGGCTGGAGACAGTGGGTGCAGAAAAGGGTTGGGGGCTGGAGACAGTGGACGCAGTAAAGGGTCAGCCCAGGAGGCCTGGAGAGGCCAAGCCCTGCACATCCCAAAAAGAGGAGCAGCCTCCGCAATGTTCTGCCCGAGGGTCAGTGCTGACAATGCTTAGCCACACAGGCCACCACACCTACTGGACTGACAGTGAAAACCTAAGGCTTCGGGGCGCTTCTCTGGCCGGTGTTCCCACGTCACGCTGTGGCGAAGGTGACACACAATAGGGACTCCACTCTGAATTCTGAACTCCACTCCTAGGCCGGTGATATGCAACAGGATCCTCCCCAGTGGCGCTGGCCAGCAGTGACCAGCAGGGCAAACAACCAGAGGCGCACACACGGCTTCTAGGAGCTGGGAAGACAGGACACACGCTCCCCAGCTCTAAAGGAGCCAGCCCTACGGACGCACTTTAGACTTCCAGAAGCGTAGAATACACACTGCTTTCAGCCACCCAGCCTGCTAGCCACAGCAGCTGCGCCAACCTGACGGCAAGGAGGCGGCAGCAGAAAGCACAGAGTTGGACGGGAAAATGCACCTGCCCGTTGGGGCTGGAAGGGGATGGAGCCACAGGTCAGCTGCGGAAGGAAGCGTGAGGTGCGATGCTGCAGCCCGGGCATCCCCACTGCTGGGGTGACTGCCAGGGACAC
Organism: Oryctolagus cuniculus; assembly: GCF_051225735.1. Taxonomy (NCBI): domain Eukaryota; kingdom Metazoa; phylum Chordata; class Mammalia; order Lagomorpha; family Leporidae; genus Oryctolagus; species Oryctolagus cuniculus. The sequence goes on along the minus strand of NC_142884.1, from coordinate 8,794,962 downwards.
TGGGAGACGGAGGACGTGGAAGGTGTCAGCTCCCCGGTCTCGCTCCCTGCTGTGTCCTCAGCACCCAGCACTCGATAAATAGCCAGGGTCAGGGTCAGCCTGACTGGATGAGGACACTACCTGCCGTTACCCAGTGCCACCGGCAGGCCCAGCTCTGTGCCAGGAGCACTAGGCCACGGCACACGGAATGAGCAACAGGCCACAGCTGTCACGGGGCCAGCCAACGGCCCCAGCACGGGATCCACGTCCTCCGGCACCTACACTGACCACCGACCACCAGCCGGGGGGCAGGGATGCTCCACTGAGCACGTCAGGGTTAGGTCTTGGGGGTTCCCAAGCAGATGTGCGGCTGAGGGAGCCCCAGATGGCAGGGGGAGGGGTGGAGCCGGGGCAGAGGCCTGACGCCGGGCTGCCTTTACCTCTCCCCTCTGCGGCCTGCATGACCCTTCAGCTCTGACCCACATCTGCCGCCGACACTCGCTAACAAGCTCTGTGCCCTCGGGTGGCAGGGAGCCCAGCAAAGCTCACTCCCCAGGACTCCATGACGGTGGGTGCTGAATCCGTGTGCCCTGAGGGGCTGCGGGGGCCGTGAACACTGTGGGCACGCGCTGACTTAGCAGCAGGCCTGTGGCCTTTTCTGCTAGTCTCCTGGCCCAGCACAGCTCAAGGTGGGGAGCAGGCTCTGCCCCTCCACTCCCAGCCTTGGGCTCACTGGCTCTAAGCTCACCCCCTGTGCCTTGGTTTCCCCATCTGCAGGGTGATGAACTTAGCTGATGAGGGTCAGGCTCCTGCCATTCAGCTGACGGCCACCTGGTGGTGCTGCAACCACACTGAGCCCAGAGGACACCAGGAAGCACAGGGCCAAGAGCTCTCTGCAGAACCTCCTCTCCCCCACTGCCCCCACCTCCCCCACGGGAAGTCGCTGCTTAGCAATGGAGTGAAGAGGGCCGTGGGACCAGACACCAGAGAAGGGCAGCAAAGGAGATGAGAGCGCAGGTGGGGATTGAGAGCCTTGTGAGGCTGATCCAGGGTTGAGGCTCCAACATCTTCCCCCACCCCCGGGTGTCTGGCCCACACCTTGGCTGTGTCAGGGCAGGCACTCCCTGTCCGCGTCCTGTCCACGTCCTGTCCCCTGCCCACCTGGGCATCTTCACTGGCCTTTGCCACCAGCACAGTAAACCCTGTATGTCAAACAGCTGCTCCCTACAAACCCAGCTGTTCTTAAACATCCTGTGCAAGCGCCGGTTCGAGGCCCAGCTGCTCCGTTTGATCCAGCTCCCTGCTAATGCACCGGAGAACGCAGTGGAGGATGGCCCAAGTGTTTGGGCCCCTGCTACCTGTGTGGGAGTCTTGGATGGAGTTCCAGGTTCCTGGCTTTGGCCTGACCCAGCCCTACGGGGAGTGAACCAGCGAATGGAAGATCTCTCTTCTTGTAACTCTGCCTTTCAAATAAATAAATATTTTTCTTTAAGATTTATTTGGAACTCAGAAGTACACAGAGAGAGCAGAGACAGAGACAGAGAGAGAGGTCTTCCATCCGATGGTTCATTCCCCAACTGGCCACAATGCCCAGAGCTATGCCGATCTGAAGCCAGGAGCCAGGATTTTCTTCTAGGTCTCCCACGTGGGTGCAGGGTCCCAAGGACTTGGGCCATCTTCCACTGCATTTCAGGCCACAGCAGAGAGCTGGATCGGAAGTGGAGCAGCTGGGACTCAAACTGGTGCCCACATGGGATGCTGGAGGCAGCAGCTTTTTGCAACAAGACAGTGCTGGTCCCATAAATAAATCTTCAAAAAAGGGGAGGGCAGGGGAGGGGAGGGAGAGGAAGCACTGTGGCCTAGCGGGCAGCCACCACCTGCACTGTCTGCAGGTTCGAGTCCCAGCTGCTCCACTTCTGATCCAGCTCTCTGCTATGGCCTGGGAAAGTAGTGCAAGTTGGCCCAAGTGGGAGACCCGGAAGCAGCTCCTGGCTCCTGGCTTGGGATCAGCCCTGCTCCAGCCGTAGCAGCCATCTGAGGAGTGAACCATGGATGGAAGACTTTCTGCTTCTCAGTAATTCTGCCTTTCAAATAAATAAATGCATCTTTAAAAAAGCCAGCAAGCCAGCCAGCGTCTCCCAGTGCTCCATGGATGCGACACCCAGCTCCAGCTTCTGACCACTTTCCTGCTAACGGCAGCCGCGATGGCTCAGGTGAGCGTGGCCCCTGCCACCCACTGGGGACACCTGGTTTGAGTTCCCGTCTCTCAGCTCCAGCTTCGTCCTGGCCCAGTCCTGACTGTGTGTGGGGGGGCCCATGAAGGGGAGACAGCTGGGTATTTCTGGCCAGACCAGCGTGTGGATTCCCAGGGGATGGGCCGCAGCCTGGCGGTGGCCTGGGCTCTCTCTCCCGCTGTCACACAGCCACGCTGCCTGTGGGCACAGTCTGCAGCTTCCCCCGCCCCTCTGTCGGGCCGTCTCTCCACACAGTACCAGGGAGGGCGGATGGAGCCGCCTGCCGGCGTTCGACCGCCCTCAGGATTCTGCCCGTCTCTTCCAGCCCGTTCCTCCCCAAGCCTTTCAACCGCCCAGGTCTAGGAGACAGGCAGGAACAAGCGTGCACCTGTCTGTGCGGGTGGCTCTGCCTGCCTGCCGGCCCCCTCCGCCGAGTCACAGGAACCCTGGCTGCATGCGAGCTGGGTGACTAAGTTCTCAGTGTCCCCGTGCCCAGGTGCCCCAGTCCTCAGCCGACCCAACGACACACGCGTTTTAGAAAACCGCAAGTTCACCGTGTGAGCAAGGCCTCAAGTTCTTGGGATCCCCATAAAAAGGTACAGAGAACACCGTGTGCCTGTCTCGCCCAAGTCTCACGGCCACCCGCTGCTTCCCAGAGGGCCTCTCGGTGCATTCCAGCCTGCAGGTGCACCCCCTACCCCCTCACCTACACGCCCACGCCCACCCCCACACTTACACACCCTCACATATCCCCACCCCACGCCCCCACTCAACACCCAACACCTCCACTCACACACACATACACCTACCCCCACCCCTGCCCCCGTCTACACCAGGGGCAGGTGGGAGACTCACTGCTGGGCACCGCTCCCACCTGGCTGAAGCACCTGAGGCATCTCCTGCAGGACAGACAGGGAAAGCGAGGCTGGGAGCGGCGCCGACCCGGCCAGGCACAAAGCCCCGCCGGCCACCTGCTGCCCAGCACCGTCTCCGGGACGCAGCCTCCCACGCTTCCCTCTCCCTTCTTCCTCTTGCAGTCCCTCCCCGGCTAATCGGCAATTACCCTCTCCTCCGCTCCCGAGGCCCGCAGACACCTGGAGGGGCTCATGGGGTACAAACAGCAACTCCCCCACAGGAGCAGGAGCAGGCACGGAGGCGGATCCCAGAGCCCCTGCTCCTAGTGCAAAACACCAGGACGGGAGGGGATGGAGGAACACTCTGCCTGGGGCCCTTTTTGTTAAGAACTGTTTGGTTTCTTTCTCTAGTATCCAGAGCTTTTATCCTCCTCAACCTAACTACATTACAAAAGGGGGGGGGGGGGTGCTGTGGTGCAGCAGGCAGAGCTGCCGCCTGCAGTGCCGGCTTGAGTCCCGGCTGCTCCTCTTCCGATCCAGCTCTCTGCTGTGGCCTGGGAGAGCAGTAGAAGATGGCTCAGGTCCTCGGGCCCCTGCACCCGCGTGGGAGACCCGGAGGAGGCTCCTGGCTGCTGGCTTCGGATCAGCACAGCTCTGGCCACTACAGCCAACTGGGGAGTGAGCCAGCAGATGGAAGACCTCTCTCTGCCTTTCAAATACATAAATAGATCTTAAGGTCTTCCTTTGCCGTTGGTTCACCCTCCAATGGCCACCGCGGCCGGCGCGCTGCGGCCGGCACACCGCACTGATCCGGTGGCAGGAGCCAGGTGCTTCTCCTGGTCTCCCATGGGGTGCAGGGCCCAAGCACTTGGGCCATCCTCCACTGCACTCCCGGGCCACAGCAGAGAGCTGGCTTGGAAGAGGGGCAACCGGGACAGAATCCAGTGCCCCAACCGGGACTAGAACCCGGTGTGCCGGCGCCGCAAGGCGGAGGATTAGCCTAGTGAGCCGCGGCGCCGGCCCATAAATAGATCTTAAAGAGAGAGGTGCTGCCCGGGAAACCTGCACCTCGTACCAGTGCACCCGGGTCTGGGCCCGTCTCCTGGCTTCTGCCCCAGCTCCCTGCTCATGTGCATGCTGGGGGGCAGCAGGTGACACCCACGTGTGAGGTCCAAGCTCCTGGCTCTGGCCTGGCCCAGCCCTCACTGTTGCAGGGCCTTGGGGTTGAACCAGCAGTGGAACAATGCATTCATTAAGAATTGTTTCTCGAGCCGGCGCCGTGGCTCAATAGGCTAATCCTCCACCTTGCGGCGCCGGCACACCGGGTTCTAGTCCCGGTCGGGGCGCCGGATTCTGTCCCGGTTGCCCCTCTTCCAGGCCAGCCCTCTGCTGTGGCCAGGGAGTGCAGTGGAGGATGGCCCAGGTGCTTGGGCCCTGCACCCCATGGGAGACCAGGAAAAGCACCTGGCTCCTGGCTCCTGCCATCGGATCAGCGCGGTGCGCCGGCTGCAGCGGCGGCCATTGGAGGGTGAACCAACGGCAAAGGAAGACCTTTCTCTCTGTCTCTCTCTCTCACTGTCCACTCTGCCTGTCAAAAAAAAAAAAAAATTGTTTCTCTTGGGGCAGGCGCTGTGGCGCAGCAGGTAAAGCCGCCGCCTGCAACACCGGCATCCCGTGTGGGCGCTGGTTTGAGCCCCAGTTACACTACTTCCAGTCCAGCTCTCTGCTGTGGCCTGGGAAAGCAGTAGAACATGGCCCAAGTGCTTGCAACCCTGCATCCCTGTGGGAGACCCGGAGAAAGCTCCTGGCTCCGGTGAAGCCCAGCTCCAGCCGTTTCAGCCATTTAGAGTGAACCAGCGGATGGAAAACCTCTCTGTAACTGTGCCTCTCAATCAAATCATTAAATAAAAAAATCTATATTCTTAAAAAAAAAAAAAAAAAACAAAGAAACAAAGCAAGCCGAGGGGAGGGGCTGACTAACCTTCTCCCCAGGGAGTGTGGGGAGAGCCACAGAAAGGCTCCTAGAGGAGGAAGACAGTTTGGTTTTGAAAGGTGAGTGAGGGCAGGAAGCCGTGATGGGCATCCGTCACTCATCACCTCGTTCCAGGCGCCGGCGCAGATGGGGGAGGCGGCAGGACAGCACAGGATCTGCACCAAGACCCAGGGCTGATGAGGCCGGCACAGATGTTCAGGGACAGAGCCTCCCCAGGAGCGAGAGTTGGGAGTGGAGCGGAGCATCCACGCGGGGCTGCACCCCTACGGGCACACCTGGCTCTGCTTCTGAGTCCAGCCCCCCGCTAGTGTGACCCTGGGAGGCAGCAGCGGCGGTTCCAGTCGCGGGGTCCCCATTACTCACATGGAAGACCCGCTCCCTGCTTCCACCTGACCCAGGCCAGACTCTTGCGAGCACCTGGACAGCAAACCAGTGATGGGAACGCCGTTTCTCTCTCAAATAAAACAAGCAAACGCACACTTCAAACCTCCTAGGGCGGCACTGGTAAACTGTGGGCAAGTCGGAACCCTTGTGCAGTGTTGGTGGCACAGAAATGACACAGCTCACAAAGCTACAGCACTTTCCCTCTCCCGGGTCCTGCTGCCGCGAGCACGGAGACCTGCTGGGGCCGGCACCTGGCCTACGGCTGACAGCGCCCGGATCCCTGCTGCCCGTGCGGGAGACTTGGTCAAGTCCTCGGCCCCCAGCTTCAACCTGGCCCAGATGCAGCCACTGTGGGCCTCTGCAGAATGAACCAGCGGATGGGAACTGTCTCTGCCTTTGTTATTTTTTAAAGATTCATTTATTTGAAAGGCAGAGTTACAGAGAGGCAGAGAGAGAGAGAGAGGTTTTCCATCTGCTGGTTCACTTCCCAGGTGGCCGCAATGGCCGGAGCTGCGCTGATCTGAAGCCAGGAGCTTCTTCTGGGTCTCCCACTTGGGTGCAGGGGCCCAAGGGCTTGGGTCATCCTCTGCTGCCTTCCCCAGGCCACAGCAGAGAGCTGGGTCAGAAGTAGAGCAGCCAGGACTCAAACCAGCGCCCATATGGGATGCAGGCACTGCAAGCGGCAGCCTTACTGGCTATGCCACATAACCGGCCCCCTTCTCTGCCTCTTAAACAAAAAAAGAGGCATGCCCAAGTGCAGCCCGTTTGCTGTGTAAACTGCTCTCAATGTGTGTCCAAGGCAAAGACCACCAAGAAGTTCACCATTCAGAGGGCTGGCATTGTGGTGCAGTGGGTTCAGTTGCCACCTACTATGCCGTCATCCCATATGGGCACCGGTTTGAGTCCCAAATACTCCACTTCTGATCCAGCTTCCTGCTAATGACCTGGGACAGCAGTGGAAGATGGCCCATGTACCTGCACCCCTGTGGGAGACTGGAAGAAGCTCCTGGCTTCAGATCACCACAGCTCCAGCCATTGCAGCCATTTGGGAGTGAACCAGTAGATGGAAGATCTCTGTAACTCTGCCTCTCAAGTAAATAAATCTTTTAGAAAAAAGAAAGAGAGGGGCTGGCACTGTGGCACAGCGGGTTAATGCCCTGGCCTGAAATGCTGGCATCCCGTATGGACACCGTTTTGAGACCCGGTTGCTCCACTTCTTGTCCAGCTCTGTGCTGTGGCCTGGGAAAGCAGTAGAAGATGGCCCAGGTCCTTGGGCCCTGCACCCACGTGGGAGACCTGGAAGAAGCTCCTGGCTCTGGATCAGCTCAGCCCTGGTTGTTGCGGCCAACTGGCGAGTGAACCATCAGATGGAAGACCTCTCTCTCCCCCTCTCTCTGCCTCTCCTTCTCTCTCTCTGTGTAACTCTTTCAAATAAATAAATAAATCTTAAAAGAAGAAAAAGAAAACCTACGGGGGGGCAATGGAAGTCACACTTAGGAACAAAGTTATGGATGACCCAGCGATTCCTCTTGTAGATACACACACAGGAAAGCAGAACACAGCTGGCACACAGATGCTGACAGCGCATTACTCCAAGCAGCCAAACAGAAAGGCCCAAGCGGATGGACGGAGAGGCAGACGTTTCTACCCACACCCTGCAGTGTGTTCCATCCACATACAAGAGGTGTGAAGCGCCCATCCGGCTGCAGTGACGGCAAGGGCACGCGTGCGCCGCAGGGCCGTCAGGGCGAAGCTTCTAGAAAGGCAGACGCCTGGAGACAGCAGCTGCACCAGGGCCTGCCTGGGTGGGAGGGAGGACTGAGGGGACGATGGTCCTGCACTACCCCCCAGGTCACCAGCCAACCAGGGGCTGCCAGTCAAGGGGCAAGCGGCCAGCGGAGCGGCTGCAGGCGAGCAGGGAGCTCACCCCGAGGACGCTGGAGCTCCTAACAGGACCCTGCTCTCCGGGCTGGCTGGTGACCCGGGTGAGAACAGGCTGGGGTGTGGACAGAGTTTTGAAACCCCGCAGTGAATCGGGGCCACCAGGGCAGGCACAGCACACTGAGACCTGGAGAGGGGCTGAAGCAGGGGGCAGGGGCCGTGTCGGGGCAAGACCCCGCCTCACTCATCAACACCTGCTTCCCCAGGGGAGAGGCACCATGTCAGCGGGGGAGGGAGGGAGGGGTTGCCATGGAGAGGTTTCTCTGGGAACCAGGGAAAGCAGCCAGCGTGGGGGGCAGGGTGACGGATTCTGCCCCAGTCTAATGGCTACAGTAATATCTCAGGGACACAGGTCCTCTTTTCCGGGCTTTATCTGCACTGGTGGGAACTGGGGTCACTCCCCCTTCACAGATAAGCGCAGCGAGGCCTAGAGAACTTGAGGACCTTGCCCGAAGTCACACAGCTCACTAGGACTCTGACCACAGCCCGGCTCCCAGCTAGCCTCTCCTCGGTGCCACACAGCACCCCACCCACCCTCTGTGACACCCCAGGTCGTCGCACGACCTCCTGGGGCAGCTCAGCTCTCACAGAGGCATCCAAGGGGACTCCCACCCTGGGGCCCAAGAGGCTTGGAGTGAGGAGGGGCCCTGCTCTCGTCTGCCACCCAACTCTTCCAGCTGTGGCAGGGTGGGCAGGAGTCAGGGAACCCAGGGCCCTGCCCATGCACCTGCTGGGGGGGACCACCAGGGGGCCCCAAGTGTCCTGTGAGGCCTTTCCAGGGACACGTGCCAACCACAGGAGCGCCCAGCCCCTCCGGCTCAGAGCCCCTGGCTGATTAACCGGCTGCGGTTTCCCGCGTTCCTTCTGAATTACTCGCTGTCCTTTGAGACTGCGATCTCACAGGAAAAAAAAAAAAATCCAGCGTTTCCGTTTCCGTGGAACCAGCCGCTCCTGGACCATGGGCCAGCCCTAGACATCACCTGCGCCGTTCCAGGGGCCCAGGTACTCCTTGTGTCCCCGACACAGGCCCACGGGGCTGGGGGGACAGCTCTCACCTGCTGAGCCAGGTGCTGGTTCTGCTTGCACCCCCATTTCCCTGGAGGGGACAGCAGCACAGGCCACCAGGGCGAGTGACAGCAGCCAAGGGACGGAGCAACCCAGAACTGGCCCTGTCCTCTATCCCAGGCCCGGACCTGGGGCTCGGGGAGGAGGGTAGGCGGCACAACGGCCTCGCCAGTCCACAGCTGGAGTTCCGCCCTCCTCCTGTCTCCGTGTCACAGGTGCTGCGCTGGGTTACCCAGGCGGGCCCTGCGTACAGGCCCGCAGGTCTTTCCAGGGAGAGGCAGGAGGAGCAATGGGGGAGCCAGGCGACGGCACGATAGGAGGTGAGGAAGAGGCCCCCGCTGAAGGACACAGGTGGGCTCGCAGGCTGGGGACGAGCGTCTGCCCCGAGCCCCAGGAGCGCAGCGCTGTGCACCACCTCAGTCCCCTCCTTCCAGAGCTCTAAGGGAGCCAAGTGCGTGGCAACCTGTGACAGTAGAACAGGAAACCGAGAGAGGGTGACAGCAAGGATGCCCAGCCAGCTCGGCAGCGGGGGCCTGGCCTGGCTGTGAGCGCTCCTGCGGGGACTCTGAGCCGCCGGCCACGTGGCAGCCTGACCGCCTGCCCACCCCCACGCTGCCCTTTCTGCAGCGGAGCTGGCCTTGGCCTTCTGCCCTTGTTTGCCAGGACGCCCACCCCCAGCCCCTGCACCCTTGGTCTGCGTGACTGCTACCCTCCCTGACCCTGCGCAGCAGCCGCTGTATTGAATCTCCAACTTCTGCGCAAAAACAACTCTTTTGGGGGCCGGCGCTGTGGCACAGTGGGTTAACGCCCTGGCCTGAAGCTCCAGCATCCCATATGGGCACTGGTTCAAGACCCGGCTGCTCCACTTCCGATCCAGCTCTCTGCTGTGGCCTGGGAAAGCAGTGGAAGATGGCCCAAGTCCTTGGGCCCCTGCACCTGCATGGGAGACCTGGAAGAAGCTCCTGGCTCCTGGCTTTGGATCGGCGCAGCTCTGGCTGTTGTGGCCAATTGGGGAGTGAACCAGCAGAGGCAAGACCTCTCCCTCTCTCTGTGTAACTCTGACTTTCAAATTAAAAAAAAAAAAAAAAAAAAAAAAGAAATCTTTTACAAAAATGTCCTGACCACTTCCAAGGTCGCAGCCTGGGGCCGTGAGGGACAATTCTGGGGAGGAGGTGCCTGACCTTGCCCTCCAATACAGAACAAAGTGTGGACGGAGCGGGATGAGTGAACACGCACAGACCTTGCGCCCCGTCGGCGCTGGGCTTCACCCGCCCCACTTCCGGCCCCCAGCCCTGCTCAGGAGGGCAGCTCTCCTGGGCCACTGAGCCGGGCCCCAGACGCGGTGGAGGTGGGAGGTGTGCGGGCCGCCTGGCTCGGACCCGTGCTGAGGCTCGGGACTGGAACCTGGGTCCTGGCTGATGCAAAACTTGGGGCCCTTTCCATCACGCCAAGCGCTACCTTGACTGGGAAACACGGGGGGCTGCGGCAACAGCGCAGGTGACAGGGGAGGGCAGGCTGGATCCACACAGCTCGGCAAACCTGAGGTGTGAGCTGAAGGTCCAGGCCTGGAGCCCGCTCAGGGCCCCGGGCCCTGACGGTGGGCTCTGCGCGCCTCTCCTACTTCCTGGCGCCTCAGCCTGGTCTCCGCAGCTGGCCCACGCCCGAGGCTCCATTTGGATTCTTGGGGCCCCACACAGGGGCTGGTCCCCTCCCCCTCCGAGCCCCTTACCAGGCTGCGTGGGGCCTCTCCCTCATGCAGGGCTAAGCGGGAGGGAGCCTAGCCGTTGCCAGGTGCTCCTGGGCCCCCAGAGAATCCTCTCGCTCCTCCCAGCAAAGAGCCACAGCTGATGCAACCTGCCTGCAATCGGCCGCCTCACTCCCCGACAGGTGCCTCCGCACCAAAAAAGGAGTCCCAGCAGCCACGGCCCAGGAGTGAAGGGGCCAGCGCCCCAACCCCAGAGACCACGACCCGGGTGGCAGGCAGCTGCGGAGGCCCCACCCGCGCACTAGCAGCGCAGGGCGCTAACTGGCGTCCACTTAGCACCACTGAGTCAAGCTGCTGGGGGCGGGGGGACGCGGGGCTCTCCTGGTGGGCATCTGCACTTCCAGTTATTCAAAACAGCCCACCCAGCCACCCCCTCAAAGGCCGCGTACCAAGCTGCGCCATGACGCCAGCGTCTCATCCGTGCGCCGAGCCGAGCCCCGGCGGCTCCACTTCCGCTGCAGCTCCCTGCGGATGCACCGGGACGGCCGCAGAAGACGGCCCGGGCGCCTGGGCCCCTGCACCCGCGGGGGAGACCTGCACGGAGCTCCAGGCTCCTGGCCTCAGCCTGGCTCTGCCCTGGCCACTGCGGCCGTTGGGAGAATGAACCAGCGGATGCAGTAGCCCTCCTGTAACTGTGCCTTTCAAATAAATTTTAAAAAGCTGAAGCATTTTCCATAAAGTACCGAACGGTCTTCAAAACGGTCAAGGCCAAGTGTGGGGCCACCGCCACAGAGCAGGGGGGCTGTGGAGGCCCAACGGGGAAGAGGGGACAGGCGTGAAGGGAGGGCGGCGTGCCGAGGCTCCTGGCCCGGGCTGGCGACTAACGTGCCACAGGACCACGTTCGCGGGGGCGCTGGGCGAGGCCACACAGACTCGCTGTACACCTCTCAACCTCCCTGTCAACCTCCATCACTCCCAAGCACGGCTTATTAAACACCCCCTCCCCGTGCATAAGGGGGCGGGGGGCGAGATTACGTGCCCCCTCCCCGTGCATAAGGGGGGGGGGGAACGTGCCCCCTCCACGCCAGCGGCGTGGCCGCCACCCCACCAACACCTGCGCGTGCAAGTGGGGGAGACCGGCCAAGTCTCCCAGGGCAGCCATGGAGCCGGAACACACCCCCCACCACGGGAGACCTCGGCCCGGGAAGACCGGCCGGAGACCACGTGCTCAGAGTGGACAGGCCGGATCCCGGACGAACCGGGGCTGACCTCTAGGTGGAGGGGCGCAGGGTAGGAAGGCAGGCGTCTTCTGCAGCAGAGAACAGCCCCGGACCCACCGGGCTGGGGCAGGGCGGCCCCCAACCTCACGCCCTCCTGGGAACCGGCCGGAAGTGCGCGCCGCCCCCCGTTTCAGGCAGGGGTGGGGGGCGGCCGAGTGCTGTCTGAAAAGCAGTCCGGGCGAGCAGAGGCCAGGGGTCGGGGAGGGCAACAAGGCCCGAATGCCCGCGTCCACCACGTGCGGCGAGGCCGAGCAGGGTCCCCTAACCAGGACGCGGGCGCCTGTGTTCTGGATACAGCGAACTTATTCTGTTTAGAGAAAGGAGCCCGGAGAGTTCATTTTTTTTTTTTTTTTTTTTTTTTGCCCCGGGGCCCCGCTGGCAGGTCCGGGACCTGAGTGGAACGCGGGCTGACGGTGACTCCGGGCCACGCGGCTTCTCGGGGTGGGACGGCAGTTGGGGGGCACGGAGAGATCCGAGTGGGGCCGGCTGGAGAGGACCCCAAAACGCACGCAACACGGTGCGCGGCCGGACCCCCGAGCCCCAGGGACGGGGCCCCGCCAGACCCGAGGGGGGCGAGGGCGGGAGGAGGAGCCCCCGGGCCCCCGAGAGGCGGCCGCGCAGGGGCGGGGCGCGGAGGGATCCGCGGGCCGCGCCCGCCACCCGCGCTATATCTGTCCCCAGTCCCCCGGGCCGCCTCAGTCCCATCCGCACACCACGCTGCCGCGCCGCCGCTTCTGCCCGCGCAGCCCCGGCCATGGCTCTGTAGCCGCTGCCCCAGGTGCCCCCAACCCGCCCCGCGCTTACCGCGCCTGCGCCCTCCGCTCCCACCGTCTCGCTTCAGCCGAGGCCGCCGCCGCCTCTTCTTGCCGCAGCCATGGAGTGAGTAACCGCTCGCCCCTCCCTCTCCAACCGCCCTTCCCGCCCTTTCGCAGCTCGCGGCCCTCACGACCGGGCTGGGGGGTGGGGGGGACGTCAGCGTGGAATCACGGTCGCGCAGGCGCAGAAGAGGGAAGCTGGGCGGGCGACGGCGCATGCGCACTCGGCCGGAGCTGGGCCGGGGGGAGGGAGGGTGTTTTTCTAGAGGCTTTCGGGCCGCCCGCGTGCTGTTGCGCCTGCGTACTAATCCCCAGAGAAGCTGAGTGTTGTTTTTCTCTCCGTCCCTGAACTTTTGCATCCGCCTCGTACGCGTGCAGGGGCCGCTGTGAGGGACTGCGCATGCGCACCAATCCCCCAGCGGGCAGAGGCATGCGCGAACAATTGAACGGAGCATGCGCCTTGGCCCTCAGCCGAGAGCGCACGTGTGGAGGGGTGGGGGTTGGGCAGCCGCTCTCCGACAGTGCGCCTGCGCGCTCTCATGGCGCGGCTTCCCTCCTGTTCAATGACGCCCTTGCGGGGGCGGGGACTGGCTTAGATGGACAGGGTAGAAGGTGGGACTTAGGACTGGTTAGGACTGGGGTAGACCGTGGGTTCCCGGCTGTCGCGAGGGGCGGGGCTTGAGGAGGGGCGGGACCGACACTGCCCTTACCTGAGGGGCGGAGTTTCGATCCGGCAAGGAGGCGGGGCCTCGGCCCTGTCAGGGAGGGGCGGGGCGGTGGCGTCGCCTCAGGGAAGGGTGGGGTTTGAGTGGAAGGCAGCGATGGAGTGGGGTACAGGGGCGACTGCTCTGTGGCACGATCTGAGAGGATGGGACGGCTGGGTGAAACTGCCCCGGGGGCTGAATCTCGGTGGAGGAGGAGGATGCTGTGGGGGGGTGGGAGGGGCTTCAGGGAATTCCCCTGGGAGACCTTGGGTCTCTGCGGGAGGGGAAGGGTGGGGCTGGGGGACTCTGGGCAGGTTGCTCCCAAAGAGAATTCCCTTGGGAGTGGGTGGGGCTCGGGGCTTGGGGGGTGGAGACCCCCCATGGAGCCCCGTCGGTGTCCCGGGGACTCTGGCTGGTAGGCCGGGCTGGCCGCTGACCCCGCCGGCCCTTGTCGCCAACCTGCAGGTCCTCCGCCATCACCCCGGTGCCTGTGTTTGCCCCGCTGAGCAACCCGCAGAGCCGCCTCCCAGCCGCAGTCAGTGCAGCCGCCTCCACTGCCCCGCGCCTGTGCCACGGCCATGTCACTGCTGGCGACCCTGGGGCTGGAGCTGGACAGGGCCCTGCTCCCAGCTAGCGGGCTGGGCTGGCTCGTCGACTATGGGAAGCTCCCCCTGGCCCCCGCCCCCCTGGGCCCCTATGAGGTCCTGGGGGGAGCCCTGGAGGGCGGGCTTCCAGGGGGAGGAGAGCCCTTGGCAGGTAAGGAGGCAGGGGCGCGGTGGGGGGGGGGGGTTCGGGTGCTCACTGGCTAAAGTGAATGGGTGCAGGATGCCAGGCTGTGTTGGGTGCAGTGGGGACAGGATTGCTACCCTCCTGGACCTGGCGCTAGTGGGGGGGCGCACAGGGAGACCTGGCCCCCAAGAAGGCGCAGGTGGAGGGAGCAGCGTTCGCAGAGGCACTGCTGTGTCTGTGTGATTCGCGGTGGCTATTCCCTAATTAGTAAAGAAGGACTAGGGGGGGTGCGTGTGATGATCTCGCTCATGGGTTGATTGACTGGGTGGTTCCCCAATCGCTGGATTGGCCGGCTGGTGACTTGGTTGGCTGATGGTTGGCTGGTGAGTTGGTTGGTTGGCTGGTTGGTTTGTTGGTTGGCTGATGGTTGGCTGGTGAGTTGGTTGGTTGGCTGGTTGGTTTGTTGGCTGGTGAGTTGGTTGGCTGATGGTTGGCTGGTTGGTTTGTTGGCTGATGACTAGCTGGTTGGCTGGTTGGTTGGTTGCCTGGCTCACTGGTTTGGGGACTGGTCTGTTGGCTCCCTGACCGCAGGCTGACTGGTTGTTGGTTTACTGAGTGAATGGGACAGATCAGCCCGAGTGGAGTGGCCATGGGCTGGGGGCACGGAGTTGGGGGCTCAGGGCTCTTTGTGTCCCCTCCAATCCCCAGGGGACGGCTTCTCGGACTGGATGACGGAGCGGGTAGACTTCACCGCCCTCCTCCCTCTGGAGCCCACCGTGCCCCCAGGCGCCCTGCCCCCGCCCTCCCCCTCCGCCCCTGACCTGGAAGCCATGGCCTCCCTGCTCAAGAAGGAGCTGGAGCAGATGGAGGACTTCTTCCTCGAGGCCCCGCTGCTCCCGGCCCCCTCCCCGCCGCCGCCCGCCCTCCCCCTCCCCGTCCCCAGCTTTGACCTCCCCCAGCCCCCTGCCCTGGACACCCTGGACTTGCTGGCCATCTACTGCCGCGGCGAGGCCGGCCAGGGGGATTCGGGCTTGGTGCCCCCGCCCCCGCCGCCGCAGACCCCGCCCCCGCCCCCAGCCCCTCGCCCGGCCCCTTACCCCAGTCCTGCCACGGCCCGAGGGGACCGCAAGCAGAAGAAGAGAGACCAGAACAAGTCCGCGGCTCTGAGGTACCGGCAGAGGAAGCGGGCAGAGGGCGAGGCCCTGGAGGGCGAGTGCCAGGGGCTGGAGGCGCGGAACCGGGAGCTGAGGGAGCGGGCCGAGTCGGTGGAGAGGGAGATCCAGTACGTCAAGGACCTGCTCATCGAGGTGTACAAGGCGCGGAGCCAGAGGGGCCGCAGCAGCTAGGGCGGGGGGAGGGGCGGGGTCTAGGTGGACAGGGCGGGAGCCAGAGGGGGCCGCAGCCAGGGGGGCGGGGAGCTAAGTGTACAGGGCGGGAGCTAGGGGGGCGGGGGGCTAGGTGGGCAGGGCGGGAGCCAGAGGGGGCCGCAGCCAGGGGGGCGGGGAGCTAAGTGTACAGGGCGGGAGCTAGGGGGGCGGGGGGCTAGGTGGACAAGGCGCGGAGCCAGAGGGGCCGCAGCAGCTAGGGCGGGGGGAGGGGCGGGGTCTAGGTGCACAGGGCGGGAGCTAGGGGGGCGGGGGGCTAGGTGGACAAGGCGCGGAGCCAGAGGGGCCGCAACAGCTAGGGCGGGGAGAGGGGCAGGGGGCTAGGTGGGCAGGGCGGGAGCCAGAGGGGGCCGCAGCCAGGGGGCCGGGGAGCTAAGTGTACAGGGCGGGAGCTAGGGGGGTGGGGGGCTAGGTGGGCAGGGAGGGAACCAGAGGGGCCGCAGCTAGGGGGCGGGGGGCAAGATGTACAGGGCAGGAGCCAGAGGGGCCGCAGCTAGGGGGCCGGGGGGGCTAGGTGTACAGGGCGGGAGCTAGTGGGGCGGAGGGATAGGAGGACAAGGCGGGAGCCAGAGGGGCCGCAGCTAGGGGGAGGGGCGGCCCTAGGTGTACAAGGCCCTGTCCCGGCCTCTCCTGCCCTCTGCCCTCCCCAGGCTCTTGGGATCTTTGGCTCCAGCCCAGACTCCCATTCGCGTGCAGGGGTGCGGGGGAGTGGGGCAGGGAGGTGAGGGGTCCACAGAGTAACAGGGGCCCAGCCAAGCTCCGGGAGGGAGCCAGGTTCCCAGAGCTGGTGGATGGGTGGGTGAGGGGCCGAGATGGTGGCTGGGGGTCGTTTTAGCTCCGGGAGAGAATCAGTGTTGTGTGAAGGTGTTGGGGGAGGGGCAGCATCTGGGGGGTGGGTAGGGGCGGATCCTTGGGGTGAGAACAAATAAAACGCAGAATTTCCCGGGGCCGTGAGTCGTCTCTCTTTTTTAAAAAATAAACTTGTCTTTTTAAATTTTTTTACTTAGTGATTTCTAGAGATTTATCTGTTTGGGAGGCAGGGTGACAGAGGGGAGAGACAGGGCGAGGTCACAGCGCTGGTCACTCCCCCATGGGGGGAGCCATCCTTGGAACTGCAGGATCTCGGTGAATTTTCCCACGATCCAACAGGTCTCCCTGTCCTTCCGGGTGGAGATGGGGAGCCTGCTGCACCCTCCTTGGAGCCTTTCCCAGTGCCCCGGGGGCAGCGGTCTCCCGCAGGAGCAGAGGGCCCGGGCACTTGGGCCATCATCGCCTGCTGCCTTCCCAGGCGCTACCAGGAAGCTGGACCCGAAGCAGAAGGCCAGGATCCAGCCCAGCACCCAGTCACACACACACACACCCCGTCTACTTCCACTTTATTTGAAGGGCAGACAGCGTTTGAGCCGAGGGAGACCGAGGGCTCTCTGAGGCGAGGGAAAGGTGGCGCCCACACAGATGCCGGGGTGAGGGAAGGGACCCACGGTTCCGTAGGTGCAAGGCTCCCCGGACGACGACTTGAACGATTCGCAGAGGCGGCAAGTGTAGACGATGAGGATTTACTAGAGCGAGCAGAACTCACGGGGTGTCCGAGACTTGGCCCAGAGCCCCCAGCCAGGGCCACAAAGCAGACATCCGCTCCCTGAGACTGGAGGAGCGGCGAGGGCTTCGGCCAGTGCAGGCCCCGGGTTGAACTTGGGCGGTTAACAAAAAAATTCAGAAAAAGCTAACACTGCTGTAACTTTTCCCCTTATTGCTCTTGCCCCCTGCCCCCTCCCGCCTCACAGGTGAGCAGTTGGGCAGCCCATCCCCGACCCCAGAGGGGAGAGCATTTTTTAAAATAAGCTTTGGAGGAGGCCGGCGCCGCGGCTCACTAGGCTAATCCTCCGCCTAGCGGCGCCGGCACACCGGGTTCTAGTCCCAGTCGGGGCACCGGATTCTGTCCCGGTTGCCGCTCTTCCAGGCCAGCCCTCTGTTGTGGCCAGGGAGTGCAGTGGAGGATGGCCCAGGTGCTTGGGTCCTGCACCCCATGGGAGACCAGGAAAAGCACCTGGCTCCTGGCTCCTGCCGTCAGATCAGCACGGTGCGCCGGCTGCAGCGCGCGGGCCGCGGCGGCCATTGGAGGGTGAACCAACGGCAAAGGAAGACCTTTCTCTCTGTCTCTCTCTCTCACTGTCCACTCTGCCTGTCAAAAAAAAAAAAAAAAAAGCTTTGGAGGAAGGCCAGAGCTGTAACCTTGGGGGCGGGGTCATGAGAAAGGGCGGAGCTTCCTGGGCCACAGGGCTTCGTGGCCCGATGGTTGGCCGTGCTGGGGGGGGGGGGGGGCGGGCGGGCTGTGAGCTAGGCTTTCCATCCAAACAGTGTTTGCATGGCCAGACGCCCAGCAAGGCCTGGGCAAAGACAGAGTGGGTGACTTACACCCGGACCATCCAGTGTCTATACCGACGGCAGAAGAGACAGCCAGTGGTGCCACGTCCCCGGGATCCTTGTCACACATCCCAAAGGACCACGCCCACACCCGCGAGGCTGCAGCGGGCATGGCGGGTGCTGCAAAGCTGGTCGGTGTCAGGCCCATCTTCTGCAGGGTCTGTGTGCACGGGCACAGCCTGCTCCCCGACACTTGTTAAGGGCTCACTCTGTGCCGAGCACCGTCTCATGGATTTGCTTACCGGGAAGGCGGGGTGGCAGATCTTCGTCCGCTGGCTCACTCCCCAAATCCCCACAACAGCCAGGGCTGAGCTGGGCTGAAGCCTGGAGGCGGGAACTCCATCCGGGTCTCCCACACGGTGCAGGGGCCCGAGTGCTTCAGCCATCACCTGCTGCCTCCCAAGGTGTGCGTTAGCAGGGAGCCGAATGGGGAGTGGAGGAGCTCCCTCCCATGTGAGAGGTCGGTGACATAACCTGTGCCACAGGGCCCACCCCACTTGACATGCGTCGGCTAACCCAAGAGGAAGGCGTTACTTTTAGTTTACTTGAAAGGCAATGGTCAGAGCTGGGCCAGGCTGAAATCGAGCCTGGAATTCCATTTGCGTCTCCTACATGGGTGGCAGAGGTCCAAGCGCTTGGGCCATCTTTTGCTGCCTTCCCAGGCACATTAGCAGGGAGCTGGATCAGAAGTGGAGCAGCCGGGACTCGAACCAGCGCCCAAACTTCGGGAAGCAGGTGTCTCAGGTGGTGGTGGATTAACCCACTACACCACAACTGCAGCCTCAGTATTTTTTTTTTTTTTTAAGATTTATTTATAGGGGGCCGGCGCCGTGGCTCAATAGGCTAATCCTCCACCTTGCGGCGCCGGCACACGGGTTCTAGTCCCGGTCGGGGCGCCGGATTCTGTCCCGGTTGCCCCTCTTCCAGGCCAGCTCTCTGCTATGGCCAGGGAGTGCAGTGGAGGATGGCCCAGGTGCTTGGGCCCTGCACCCCATGGGAGACCAGGAAAAGCACCTGGCTCCTGGCTCCTGCCATCGGATCAGTGCGGTGCGCCGGCTGCATCGGCGGCCATTGGAGGGTGAACCAACGGCAAAGGAAGACCTTTCTCTCTCTGTCTCTCTCTCTCACTGTCCACTCTGCCTGTCAAAAAAATAAATAAAAATCCTCAAAAAAAAAAAAAGATTTATTTATAGGGGCCGGCTCTGTGGTGTAGTGGGTAAAGTCCTTGGGCCCCTGCACCTGTGTGGGAGACCCAGAGGAAGCTGCTGGCTCCTGGCTTCGGATCGGCGCAGCTCCAGCCGTTGCGGCCAATTGGGGAGTGAACCAGCGGACAGAAGACCTCCCTCTCTCTCCCTCTCTCCCTCTCTCTCTCTCTCTCTGCCTCTCCTCTCAGATCTTCCACCTGCTGTTTCACTCCCCAGTTGGCTGAAACAGCTGGGGCTGAACAAGGCTGAAGCCAGGAGCCTGAAACTCCATCCAGGTCTCCCACGTGGGTGCAGGGGCCCAAGCACTTGCTTACCCAGGTGCATTAGGGAGCTGGGTGGAAACAGAGGGGCCAGGACTTGAACCGGTGTTCCAATGCGGGATGCTGGCGTTGGAGGCGGTGGCTTAGCGGGCTGAGCCCACGTCTCGCCTCACTTGGAAACCCTGTGGTTTAGTAGCCCAGGTGCACCCGACCCTCCCCACCTTACAATAAACCTTTTGAATAAATGCTCTCTGGCGAAAGTGGGGTTTGAAAACCTGAGGGGGAATTCACGCGGTGGCATTCGGTGCACACACAACGTTTAGCAGCCCCGTCCCTAGCTCCTTCCAAACTGAACCCTGCCTCCGGTCAGCACTCACTTCCCAGCCCCCTCCCTGACTGGTATTTAAGGTGCTTTTACTTAGTATTTGTAATTCCAGGCACTGGGGTGCTTTCCATTCTTCTTCGCTTTTTTTTTTTTTTAAATTTAATTTATTGAAAGAGTTACAGACAGAGAGCGAGATCCTCCATTCACTGGCTCATTCCTCGAATGCCCACGCCAAAGCCAAGAGCCTGGAAGTCCACCCGGGGCTCCCACATGGGTGCAGGGGCCCAAGCAGGAGCCACCAGCCGCTGCCTCCCAGGTGCATCCGCAGGAGGCGGGATCAGAAGCGCAGCCTGGATTCGCTCTTCAGGACGCCGGGATGTGGGATGCAGGCACCCACACCTGCCTCAGCTCAGCCTCACCGGCAGAAATGGAGAACGAGCTAGCTAACGCTTCACTAACAAAGTAGGCTCGATTCGGGCTTTTCTTCCTCCTTCAGGAGCCAGGCAGCAGCCGGCCCTGTTGCACCTGAGCTGCCTGGGCTCAGAGCGCAGGTGCCGCACCAGGAAGTCACGTGGGCGCTAACTCTACCTCACCGCGAACCGGGCGGGTGTCCGCGCGGCGCGGCCTTACTCGGCTCCGCCGCCAGGGGCGCCCGCGCCGCGCCGGGAACGGCTCAGCCCTGGCCGGCCTAGGACGCTGCCAGCCCGCTATGTCCTGCTCCCGCCTCGGCACGGGACGCCCGGGGCCGTGAGTCGTCTCTCTTTTTTAAAAGCGTTCCCGGGGCCGAGCACTGCGGGGGACTCGGGGGTCGAGAAGGCGCTGGCTCCGCCAAGACCCCCGTGCATCCTTCCTTCCGTCCACTGCGGTCACTGAATGTCCACCCCGTGTCCCGCAGAGGCCCCCGCCTGAGCTACACCCTGGCGGGAGCAGAGACAAGCCAACGTCGCGGTCCTGTCCGCATGGCGCAGGCGCCGGCCCGCAGCCCCGGACGTGGCCTCGGTGTGGGCGTGGTGGCCGGGGGCAGTCGGCGTGGCCTCGGGTGGACAACGGGAGTAGCCAGGCTCGGCGCTGTGGAGCGAGAGGAAGCCCTGGCCCGTGTGTGTGAATCCCCGTTTCTCAGAGGAGAAAGCTGAGGACCAGAGAGTGAGTCGCCAAACTTGCTTTCCAGCTGCTCTGATTGACCCACCCTGTGGTGCCAGCCGAGACGACACCCAGCCCCAGAACTTCGGCCCGCAGCAGCCAGGAGGCGCCTCAGGGAGCTATGGGGACCACACCTGATCCCAGGGCAGGACACTGGAGCTCAGGAGAGCATTTTTATTTTTTTATTCAAATTGAAGGTCGGTTACAGAGGAGAGGCAGACACAGAGAGCAGGGGTCTTCCATCCAGGTTCACTCCCCACATGGCTGCAACGGCTGGAGCTGTGCTGATCCGAAGATCAGGAGCTCCATCCGGGTCTCCCACGCGGGTGCAGGGGCCCAAGGACTTGGACCATCTCCTGCTGCTTTCCCAGGCCACAGCAGAGAGCTGGGTCGGAAGTGGACTCCAACTGGCGCCCAGATTGAATGCCGGCACTGCAGGTGGCAACTTTACCCCTACACCACAGCGCCGACCCCTGCCCCACTGGGTGCTGGTTCAAGTCCATTTTCGATCCAGCTCTCTGCTGTGGCCTGGGGAAGCAGCAGGAGATGGCCCAAGTCCTTGGGCCCCTGCACCTGCGTGGGAGACCCAGAAGCAGCTCCTGGCTCCTGGCTTCAGATCGGTGCAGCTCCGGCCGTTGCAGCCATCTTGGGGAGTGAACCAGTAAATGGCAGATCTCTCTCTCCCTTTCAAATAAAGAAAGAAATCTTCCATCCTCTGGTTCACTCCCCAGATGGTCACAATGGTCAGGGCTGGGCCAGGAAGAAGCCAGGAGCCAGCAGCCTCATCCGGGTCTCCCACATGCATTAGGGAGCTGGAACAGAAGTGGAGAAGCCAGAACTCGATCTGGCTCCCTTGTGGGATGTTGGCATTGCAGGCGGCTGCGCTGTGCCACAACGCCCGCCCCGGTTCCACAAGCTTTGACAAAATACTTAAAAATCTGTTTGAGGGCCACCTGCGGCACTCATCCCACACGGTTGTTGGTTTGTGTTCCCACTGCTCCTCTTCTGCTAGTGGCCTGGGAAAATCAGTGGAAGACGGCTCACGTGTGTGCCCCCCCCCCCCCCATGTGGGAGACCTGGATGAAGCTCCTGGCTTTGGCCTGGCCCAGCCCTGGCCACTGCAGCTATCTGGGGAGTGAACCAGCAGAGGGAAGGTATCTCTAATGCTCACTTTCAAATAAATTAACACATATTTTTAAAACTCACTTACTTTGAAAGTCAAAGTTACACAGACTAAGAGAGATTGATCTTCCACCCACTGGTTCATTCCCCAGTGGTCCACAACAGTCAGGGCTGGGCCAGGTTCAAGTCAGGAGCCAGGAGCTTCCTCTGGGTCTCCCACGAGGGTGCAGGGGTGCAAGCACTTGGCCATCTTCCACTGCTCTCCCAGGCTGTTAGTGGGGAGCTGATCAGAAGTGGAGCAGCCGGGACAAGAACCAGTGCCCATATGGGATGCCTGCTAAGGCACAACGCCAGCCCCAATAAATATTTTTACAGATTTATTTATTTGTCTGAAAGTCAGAGTTACACAGAGAGAGGAGAGGCAGAGGCAGAGGCAGAGGTAGAGAGAGAGAGAGGTCTTCCATCTGCTGGTTCACTCCCCAATTGGCTGCAACGCCCGGAACTGCACTGATCCAAAGCCAGGAGCCAGGAGCTTCTCCCGGGTCTCCTACGCGGGTGCAGGGGCCCAAGGACTTGGGCCATCCTCTACTGCTTTCCCAGGCCACAGCAGAGAGCCAGATAGAAAGTGGAGCAGCTGGGTCCCGAACCGGCGCCCATTTGGGATGCTGGAGCTTCAGGCCAGGGCGTTAACCCACTGTGCCACAATGCCGGACCCCAAAAACAAATTTTAAAAAAAAATGTAAAAACATAAAAATTCACTTGAAAGGCAGACACAAAGAGCAGGACTCCCCTTAACCCGTGCCCAGGCTCTGTCCACAGGGCCCCCCATCTCCATCCGTGCTGCTTCTGCAGAGTCCCCTTCCCCGCCCCGGTGAGCTGCGCTGAAAGACCAACTCCTTCTTCTTCTTTCTTTCTTTTTTTTGACAGCCAGAGTGGACAGTTAGAGAGACAGAGAGAAAGGTCTTCCTCTCCCGTTGGTTCACCCTCCAATAGCCGCTGTGGCCGGCGCACTGCGCTGATCCGATGGCAGGAGCCAGGTGCTTCTCCTGGTCTCCCATGGGGTGCAGGGCCCAAGCACCTGGGCCATCCTCCACTGCACTCCCTGGCCACAGCAGAGAGCTGGCCTGGAAGAGGGGCAACTAGGACAGAATCCGGCACCCCGACCGGGACTAGAACCCGTGTGCCGGCGCCGCAAGGCGGAGGATTAGCCTAGTGAGCCGCAACTCCTTCCGATCGGCTGCCAGCTGGGCCCGCAGGCCCGTCCCCGGTGTCCTCCGGGCAGCACGAGCTCATCACGTGGCTGCTGCTGCCTGGCAGGGCGCAGGGAGGGGCCTGCACGGGGGCCTGAGGATGGGTACTGTCTCTGTAACTCTGCCTTCAAATAAAGAAGCGTTTACAAAAAAGTGGCTTGGTGGGCGGAGGGAGTGGGAGCTGGAACCGGCGGATGGAAGCGGCGTAGCGAGGAGCCAAACGTTCCCCACAAGAACATTCCGTGGACACCGGGCTTCCCGAGCTCCGATAGATCGATTTATTTCCAAAGCAAAGTGGTGCCGGCAGCAGGAGGGTCCCCGCTGGGCTCCGTCCACACCCCGGCCGCCAGCAGGGGAAGGAGACTTCACATTATACGGAGGGCAGCTGCCGGCCTCCCTGATGCTACGGGACACGAGCAGCGAGCAGCGGCAGAACGCACATTCCAGGGATTCTTCTAGAAGTTTATCTGTAATTAAACAGCAGGCCTGAATCACATTATCTCTTCGGTTTCTCTTAAGGCTTCGTTTCCGACTGCATGTTGAAATTCTGCAAGACAACCAAAGTGGCCGTTCAGGTCTCATGCAAAGGCCCTGGCGCCTGGCAGGCGCCGTCAGCACGGGCACCGGGAGCCCTCGGGGTGGGGGGGTTTACGACGTGGAGGGGAGGGGCGGAGATACCACCTGTCAGACACGCGCTTCTCCAGGTGTGCACGGGGCTGTGTGGCTAGAGAGGAGGCTCACGGGGGCCCCCGGGGAGGACCCCAGACTCTCGAGAAGGAGGTGTCGGGACTGGAATGGCAGGTGCAGGGGTCTTGCAGGGCTGTGGGGGCACCGAGCTGGTGTGGAATCAACTCCGTGCTCTCGCAGCACCGTCTCGAGTCTGCCCACCTGGTCTACCTGGGAAGGACACGGACCCCCTGCAGGTCTCGCCGACCCCAGGGCCGAGGGCTGGCTCCCCGTCAGGTCTGTGAGGCACAGGGCTTTCCTGGCCTGGAGTCCCCAGGCGCCGCGCCCACCAGAGTGCTCGTTCTCACGGGAGCCCCCCTTTCCACTTTGGTTTCTCATCCGAGAGGCAGAGAACCAGCTGCTTCGCTCCCAAGCTCCTGCAGTGTCCAGGGGGCCTGGAGCTCCACCCAGGGCTCTCGCTCCTGCAGTGTCCAGGGGCTTGGAGCTCCACCCAGGGCTCTCGTGGGGTTGATGAGAACCTGGCTGGGGGCGTCACCTGCTGCCCCTCACCCCGCATGCAGTGAGGGAGCTGGACCCAGGCACTGAGTGGGATGCAGGCGTCCTAACGTAGGCCAAACGCCCGCCCTGGAGCTTCTTCCTCAGCCCTGGGCACGGCACGTCGCCCACACTCAGAGGTGCCCCTGCGCAGCGCTGGCCCAGGGAGAGGACCTTCCTGTGGCTCCGAGGTCCCGGGCTCCTGTAACAGCCCGTGCTCGGGAGCTCCTGCCCCCAGGACGAGCCCGTCACGGGCGAGTGGCCGCCAGGAAGCTAGATCTGCAACACCGGGGATCCTGAAGGGGCTGTTGTCAGCTTTCGAGTTTCAAGACTTCCGCTGAGGGCTGGGGGCGAGGTGCAGCGGTTAAGCAGCTGCATGGGAGCGCTGGGTCCAGTCCCGGCTGCTCCACTTCTGACCCAGCTCCCTGCTAGTGCGCCTGGGAAAGCAGCAGAGGACGGCCCCGAGTGCTGGGGCCCCGACCCACGTGAGAGACGCACATGGAGCTCTTGGCTCGTGCCTGGCCCAGCCCCAGCTGTTGCAGCCATCTGGGGAGTGAACCAGCGGATGGAAGCCCTCTCTCTCCCTGCACCTTGCAAATAACTGAATCATTAAAGAAGGCAGAGTTCCACTTGCGCGAACGCCTGGTCCCTTCACATGGCCGTGGTGTCCAGGCTGCACGGGGGCTGGACCCCTCGCACCCGAGCAGGCGCGCGGCCGCCGTCACCTGGCAGGTTCTGGTCTTCCGCCTCTGCTTCCTCCAGACCCCTGCCCCGGACAGTCGCCTCCTGGGGACAGCGCCGTGCAGTCTCCCTGCTGGCTGCTGGCCCTCAGCCCGCGTGGACGGTCACTCGCTGCCCGGGGGCTGGCCGCTCAGCCACACAGCGGCCCCCTGGAGCGGGTCTGTGGGGACGGCAGAGCCCACCACTGAAACCCCCGCAGGCCGGGCAGCTCCGGCGAGCGCTGCACCAGGTGCGTTAGCCCGCCCTCAGCCCTGGCTGTGGGGTGGGGGGCTGCGGGAACGAGGCAGCACAAGGAGGTGGCCGGCTGCCTGCCCAGGGCCGCCCCCCAGGTCCACCGGGACCAGGGGCTCGCGACGTGGCTCCGGGCACATCAGGGCCCACGGGTCTTTCCTGGGGGCTGCAGTGCACGGCAGGACCTGTAGTGCATGGCAGACCCTGCCATGGTCTCCAGACACCGCCCAATGCCCCCTGGCGGTGGCCGTGGGCAAGGCCCTGAGCTCTGGCTCCAGGCCACGGCCCCACACCTGCCGACATGAACTGGGACTTCCCACCCTGCCAAACACCTGCGCAGCACGCGGTGCTGGGGCGCTGAGGGAGCAGCGGGGCCGTGCGCGCGGGTGTTAGGCAGCGCTGTCGCTGTCGGAACAGGACCCTGGGAAGCGCCCACGCCGGCCAGCGGCTGAAGGAGCTCCTCTCCCCCTAGGGCGGGTGCCTGTGCCGACCAGACCAGGGGAGCCAGAGCGGAGCGCCTGCAGCTTTCGTGCCTGGGTGGGTGAGGGAAGCAGACCCCGCAGGTGGGCGGGTGGGGGGCCGAGGGGAGGGGACAGATGGGGACAGAGAAGATGAGAGACAGCATCCCGGTGTGGCTCCTGGGGCCGAGTCCAGTCACACCCAGGGCCAGAGGTTCCCCTTCCCTGACGGCTAAGACGAGTCGGGTTTCTGCTTCCGGGCAAGTCCCAGAAGCCTGTGGAGAAAGGCGCTTAACTGGGGGCCGGCCCTGGTGTCCACACGACTGGCACCTGGGAGCTGGCCCGTGGCAGCCTGGGTGGGGCTGGGGCGAGAGGGGTGGGGACTCCGAAGCCTCCCCACCTGGCTCCCTAGGGCACCATCGGCAGGTCCAGGGGGTCGTAGGGCGACACACACATTCCCCGCAGTGGTGCTTCCAGACTCTTCCTCAGGGCGGCGTAGGGCGGCGTCTCCTCGTACTGCAGGCCCGTCACCACCTGCAGGTACTCCCGCAGGGCCTCCGTGGTCGAGACACCCCCTGGGGGAGACAGGGCGCCTGAGGGCTCAGCACGGTGCCCACTGGCACTGCCAGCAGCACAGGCATTCCCCCCATTTCCTGGAAGACGTCCAACGCTGGCACCACCTGAGCGCCCACTGGGCACTCCAGCCGGCACCGCCTGGGGGCCCCAGCTGCCTCCCTGCCCTGTGCTGGTTACAAGCCAGTGCCGTCATGTCACCGAGGGGGAAGGCTCAGTGTGTGTGTCTCTAAAATGGGCCGGCGGGGCTGGTGCCTGTGACCCTGCCATCCGATATGGGCACCGGTCCAAGTCCCGGCTGCTCAGCTGCCGATCCAGCTCCCTGCTAAGGTACCTGGGAAGGCAGCAGAGGATGCCCAGGTGCTTGGGTCCCTGCACCCATGCGGGAGACCCGGATGGAGTTCCAGGCTCCTGGCTTCTGCCTGGCCCAGCCCTGGCCATTGCAGTCCTTTGGGGGAGTGAACCAGTAGTCAGATCTCCTATTCTCTCTGTCTCTCTCTCTCTATGTAACTCTGCCTTTCAAGTCAATTAATAAACCTTTAAATACATGGCGGAGTCAAACGGGCAGGCCAGCTTCCACGGCCCTGCGGGCCATGCCGCATGACAAGGACTCGCACAACAGGGCTGCTGTCCTCACGGGAAAGCCGCCCTGGGGCCGGCGCCGCGGCTCACTAGGCTAATCCTCTGCCTTGCGGCGCCGGCACACCGGGTTCTAGTCCCGGTCGGGGCATCGGATTCTGTCCCGGTTGTCCCTCTTCCAGGCCAGCTCTCTGCTGTGGCCAGGGAGTGCAGTGGAGGATGGCCCAAGTGCTTGGGCCCTGCACCCCATGGGAGACCAGGAAAAGTACCTGGCTCCTGCCATCGGATCAGCATGGTGCGCCGGCCGCAGCGGCCATTGGAGGGTGAACCACCGGCAAAAGGAAGACCTTTCTCTCTCTCTCACTGTCCACTCTGCCTGTCAAAAAAAAAAAAAAAAAAAAAAAAAAGGCAAGCCGCCCTGGACCACGGCCAGTGAGCGGGAGCAGCCGCACCACAACCTCACCGGCGGGCGCTGTGCTCGGGTTCCAGGCACGTCTCACAAAGTGTGGCTCTTCTGCAGTTTTCACGTTTGTGAAAAAATACAACTCACATTCCCCTGGCAGAGGGCAGGGCGGACCCCAGAGGCCGTCCTGGGCTGACTCCTGCTCCCAAAGGCTCAGGCCCTTCTCTCTGCCCTCTAGCTAAGTCCAACACCATCACGTTTATTTTATTTTTTTTATATTTACTAATCTATTTGAAAGTCAGAGTTACACAGACAGAAGAAGAGAGAGAGAGAGAGAGAGAGAGAGAGAGAGACAGAGAGAGAGGGCTTCCATCCACTGGTTCACTCCCCAAATGGCTGCAGTGGCCAGGCTGAAGCCAGGAGCCTGGAGCTTCTTCAGGGTCTCCCACGTGGGTGCAGGGGCCAAGCACTGGGGCCGTCTTCGGCTGCCTTCCCAGGAGCACTAGCAGGAGCTGGACTGGAGGGGGAGCAGCAGGGACTCCAGCTGGTGCCCATACGGGATTCGGTGCTGCAGGCGGCGGCCTCACCTGCTACGCCACAGCACCGGTCTCCGTTACCGAGTATGATGCCCTCAGTGGTCCTAACAGCCGCTGTGAGGGGAACTGGGCACAGTGCACGAGCGGCCGCCTGCATCCAGCAGAGTGCACAGGGGTCTGTGTTGAATGCTGGGGGCTGCCACGGGCCCCAGCTTACACGCGGGGAAGTGAGGCTCAGGGGCACAGGCACCCACACCCGAGGCCGTGACTCCCTCCCTGCACCCCACCGGCTGCGGCGCTCGTCCTCTGCGTGGAGGGAGGACGGGAGGGGAAGCAGCGGGAGCGGCACGGCCGCGGCCAGAGCCCAGCGAGTTCAGAAAACTCAGAAACGCGGCCTGATGAGGCTCCTGAGGGCGGGGGCTCCTGAGCAGGGACGCCGCGAATGGCAACAAACGCCCCCAGCACAAAGCGAGAACGGCCTCTGACAACCAGGCACAGCTCACGCTCGGCCCAGCCGGCGCCACGCAGCCGGGAGGGAAAGCCGCGGTGGACACCCGAGCAGGGACACAGCCCCACTGGGAGCCGAGAAAAACCAGATGCCGAACAGGTGTGCGTTTTTATACACAAAAAACAAAACCGCTTTAAAAACACAATGGTTTGGGGCTGGTGCTGTAGCACAGCAGGTAAAGCCGCAATTTGCAAAGCCAAACATCCCATACGGGCACCGGTTCTTGTCCCAGCTGCTCCATTTCCGATCCAGCTCCCTGCTAATAGCGAGGATGGCCCAAGTATCCGGCCCTGCACCCCTGCGGGAGACCGGGATGCAGCTCCCGACTCCTGGCTTTGGCCTGGCCCAGCCTGGCCCCTGCAGCCATCTCGGGAGTGAGCCAGGGGGTGGAAGGCCTGTCTCTCCCTTTCTCTCTGTAACTCTTTCAAAATAAACAGAGTAAATCTTAAACACACACACACTAGTTTTACCCATCAGTCAGCCCTAATAAACAGGTACAGTAACACAAAACAACCTGTGCCCCAGGTACTGGCTGCCTGGGCTGAGAGCTGAGGGCGCAGCCTGCGCCTCCGGGTCCTGGGTGCGGCTCTGCTGCTGCCCCCGCCCTCCCCTGCAGCAGGGGGAGTGGGCTTCCCGCCCCTTGGGTCGGGGCGGCCTATAGCTTGTTTTGATGCTGAGCAGTGGCGGAGTTGAGGTTCTGGGGCTCCTCTGGGGGAGCTGGCCCTGGGGGACACGTGACCCTGTGGGGCAGGGGTGAGCCAGCCCAGCGCCTCTGCCACATGGGACAGTGAGGAGCACCTGGGCCGCCCGGCCCCACGAGAGCCCCAGACGCTGCACTGGCACTGATGTGCACCCCCAGCCCCACCCCCTTGAAGACCGGCAGAAGTAGCACCGGCTGGACCCAGCGCCCGCAGGTTGTTTCCGGCCTCTGTGCTGGGGGGTGACGGCCACTGCCACCTGCTCGCCGTGGGCAGCACGCACCTGTCCCGCACCCGCACCCCTCACTAACGCTCACGGGGTCACTTCCAAGGGCACTGGGAGGGGCTGGGAAGGGCCAGGAACCTTCACTTCTCCTGTCAGACACCGCGGTTCAGTTCAACCTATTTTATAGGCAAATATTATGTTGGCATTTAAACCAAAACCCAGGGAGGCCAAAACAAACAAACAAACAAACCAAGCAATGAAGCATTTCCAACAGCAGACAGCTGGAGACGATCCAGGTACTTTCAGGGAGGGCGCAGGCCTGTGCACCCTGGCGTGGCTCCAGGAAGCTCTGTGCACCCACAGGCCGACCACGCTCCTCAGACGTCTGAAGAAGACCCACCTCACAAATGTGCGCCTTTAAAAATACCCACAGGAGTCACCTAGACCACGTTACACATCCATCGGTACCACAGGTGTCACCTAGACCCCCTCACACCTCCATCAGTACCACAGGAGTCACCTAGACCCCCTCACACATCCATCAGTACCACAGGTGTCACCTAGACCCCCTCACACCTCCATCAGTACCACAGGAGTCACCTAGACCCCCTCACACCTCCATCAGTACCACAGGAGTCACCTAGACCTAGACCCCCTCACATATCCATCAGTACCACAGGAGTCATCGAGACCCCCTCACACATCCATCAGTACCACAGGTGTCACTGAGACCCCCTCACACACCTCCATCAGTACCACAGGAATCACCTAGACCACGTCACACACCATCAGTACCACAGGAGTCACCGAGACCCCCTCACACATCCATCAGTACCACAGGTGTCACCTAGACCCCCTCACACATCCATCAGTACCACAGGAGTCACCTAGACCCCCTCATTTCCTCAGCCCTGTGAAGCATTCTGGCTTTTTTTGTTTGTTTGTTTTAAAGATTTACTTATTTGAAGGCAGAGTTGCAGAGGGAGGGGGAGAAACCCATGCAGATTGGGGGGGGAGGTAATTTCACCGCTGGCTCACTCTCCAGACGGCTGCAATGGCCTGTGCTGGGCCAGGCCGCAGCCTGGAATCCACCCAGTCTCCCAGGTGGGTGGCAGGCACCCAGGTACGTTTGGCGCTCATTTGGGATATGGGCATTGCAGGCTGTGGCTTAACCCACTGCACCACAACACCGTCCCTGCACTCATATGTTCAATGTGCCCTTTCAAACACTTAATGATACCATTCGGGGTGGGGGGCTGGCACTGTGGTGCAGCAGGTTAAGGCACGGCCTGGAACAGCTGCAGCCCCTATCAGGGCACCAGCTGAAGTCCCGGCTGCTCCATTTCCGACCCAGCTCCCTGCTAACGCACCTGCGAAAGCAGCAGAGGCTGGCCTGGATGGAAGCTCTGTTTATCCCTGTCATTCTGCCTTCCCAATAAACTATATCTTTAAAAAAAAAAAAAACAAAAAAACAACCCTGTTCTTCACTCACTAAACTGATTTCACAACCAACTCATAGCAACAGTCAGTCTGGAAAGCACTACACCGGGGCCGGCACTGGCACAGCGGGTGAAGCTGCTGCCTGCGGCGCCGGCTGGAGTCCTGCTGCTCCACTTCCGATGCAGCGCCTGCTAATGCAGCTGGGAAGGCAGCAGAGGAGGCCCAAGTCCTTGGGCCCCTGCACCCTGCACCCACGTGGGAGACCCGAGGAAGCTCCTGGCTCCCGGCTTTGGACTGGCCCAGCCCTGCCATTGCAGCCATCTGAGGAGGGAACCAGCGGATAGAAATTCTCTGTCTCTCCCTCCCTAACTCTTTCAAATAAATACATAAAAATCCTGTGTATTATGTGTATTTTCTCACAATTCAATATTGACAAGATTCTATAAGCATGGACCCAGAAAACCTCTAAAATATCCTCTTCTTGGATGAAGACAGCAGGTTGGAAGCCAACACGGAGCCCGGGGTCCCATTAAAGAAGGTGGTGTGCACGCTGCGGTTCACACACCCAGAAATGAGCACGTGCCACACACGCATCCAGAGACTCCAAGAAAGAAGACAGAGAGCACAGAGAGGCAAACCCAAGGGCGAGCCAGTCCCGTCCGCATCCCCACCCGTTCCCGGCACCCTCTGGACGTACCTGAGGGCCTGATCCGGGGACCACGCAGTCCGGCCAGGGGCTCTGGGCTGTCGAGGAACCTGAAGGGACAGGGGCTCAGGTGAAAGGTTCTCCAGGAAGGTCGGCAGCCCTGCCAGCTGCGGGCACAGCTGGGCCTGGCGTCCCTGGTGCTTCCGCCCCTACAGTCACTGTGGACAGGGGTTTCTCCCCGTCTGGAGCCAGGGCTGCTAGGGAAACTCCTTTCCATCATCCGATCGACACACGACCTTGTTTGACGTGTGCGTCTGTTGGAAGACGTCTCACTCAACAAATGTGGATGCTCATTAGCATCGAACTCGCCCAGCGTGCCATGCCTCACGCCTGAACACAGGGTGTCTGACACACGTGGCGTCCCGGCCTCCCTGTGCCTGGCGACCCCACAGGGCACCTTGGCACTGAGACCACTGAGGGAAAGCAGGAAGTGGCGGATGGAAGGGCTGAAACGTGGAGGTGGAGCCTAGCCCGGCTCCAGCCTTGTGGGGAGCGAGTGAGCGTTGATTTGGGGATACAAACACTTCCAGCCATTAGGGAAATTCACCAGTATGCAGTGTGTGATTAACGACAATTCATACATTCACAGGCACACGGCTTACATACATGTTCAAAGACACACACACCCGCTCACGGGAAGCTGAAGCCCATGCCCTGCCCGTTCCGGTCCTGAGCCCAGCCACAGGCTGCTGTCCATCCTTGCCTCGGCCAGCCCTCAGCCCGGAAGTCCCAACGCTCCTCCCTCCTGCTCCCCGGCTCTCTGCCGCACCCCGCGTCTTCCATGGCTCTGGGCCCAGCACAGGCTTCCTTCCAGCCTCCTCTGCACCCCCGACAGGGCCCTGCACCCAGTGCTTACAGCTCTCCTGAGGCCCCCCAGGGCCTGATGGGTGAAGCCTCTCCTGGATCAGTAAAACGCCTGACAAGGTGCATGACACAACACTGCCCCCTGCTGGGCATCCTGGTTACTCCCCTGAGACGCCCAGAGAGGTGGCGGTCACGGCAGGAGCGCAGTGCCAAGGCCACCAACTCTACCGGTGTGGTCTCTGCGGCCGCGGGAGGAGCTGGGGTTCTGCGCTGACTGCTTCCCCCGCTGTCACTGATGCTAAAAGGGCTGCTACGCCCACTTCACTCTGCCTCACGAAGGGGAGCCCTCATGCACGCAGACGTGACAAGTGCAGTAACTGTTCTTAAGAGTGTGGGGGGGTGCTGTGGCGCAAGGGGTTACAACCCTGGTCTGTAGTGCCGGCATCCCACGTGAGTGCCAGTTTTAGTCCCGGCTGCTCCTCTTCCGACCCAGCTCTCTGCTCTGGCCTGGGAAAGCAGCAGAAGATGGCCCAAGTCCTTGGGCCCCTGCACCCGCGTGGGAGACCTGAAAGAAGCTCCTGGCTCCTGATCAGCTCAGCTCTGGCTGTTGCAGCCATCTGGGGAGTGAACCAGCAGATGGAAGACCTTTCTGTCTCTCTCTCAGGTTCTACATCTCTCTGTAACTCTCTCAAATAAATAAATCTTAAAAAAAGGGGAGGGGCCGGCATCGTGGCACCGGGGGTAAAGCTGCCACCTGCGGCACTGCCATCCCATGTGGGAGCGAGTCTGGGTTCCGGCAGCTCCACTTCAGACCGAGCTCCCTGCTAACACGCCTGAGAAAGCTGCAGCGAATGGCCCACGTGCTGACGGCCCGCTATCTGTGAGGTTCCTGGCTTCAGACCAGCTCAGCTCAGCTGTTTCAAATAAATACATCTTAAAAAAAATCTTAAAAATGTTACGGGACGTGGAGGGAGGGAGACTCGACCCAAGGGAGCCTCAGGGTGGTTCCACCGACCACAGTGGAGAGCCAGAGCGACGCTGAGCTGCCTGGTATCTGGGTTCCTCCAGCTCAGAGACCGGGTACTGAGTCAATGAACGACAGAGTTCAGGTCTGTGCTGCCTAGGAATCCTGCCTTCCTCCCCCCAGCCTGGAACGCTCTCGTGCCGTGCTCTGGGATCCGGCATCTCCTGGGCATGAGTGTCCGTCAGCAATGGGGACATCAGCCCGCCCCTACCCTACCCCACCCCAGGGCCCAATCCCCCTGGCCACTTGCACCCTCACCGTGGGGGGCCTGCTTCCTGTCTGCGCCTCCCCCTCCAGCCAGGCTCGGCCGAGGCTGGCTGATTTCCGTCCTCACAGAGAAGCCCAGGCATTCACTTCTGTCTTCGTCTACTGCACGACCCCTTCTCCAGACCCACGCCGTGCTCTCTGCCGCTGGGAGAAGGATGCGTGTGTGTCGCAGGGGCCGAGAGCAGAGCAAACGTGGGCTCTTCTGAGGTGCAGTTTCACAGTGCCACAGCAGCTCAGCCTTGCCCTCCACTAACACAACAGGCACCTCAGGAACTGCAGTCGGCCGTGGACTTCACCAGGGGCCACGTGCCCCATCTGTGCCCCCAATCCTGACCCGGCTGCAGTGCCGAAGGACCTGGTCCTACTGCTCAGAGCGGGAAGGCAGCACCATATGCAGGTACAAACGTTATAACACAGGGCCACGGCTCACGTTCCAGCAGGTTCTGAGAGGCCTAGGGGCTCAAGGCCCCTGCTTCCCCCCATGCAGGGATGCCTGCCCTGCTCCCCCCTCCCCACATAGGGATGCCTGCCCTCCCCCCTCCCCATATAGGGATGCCTGCCCTGCTCCCCCCCCCCCATGCAGGGATGCCTGCCCTGCCCCCCCACGCAGGGATGCCTGCCCTGCCCCCCCCACGCAGGGATGCCTGCCCTGCCCTGCACCCCCATGCAGGGATGCCTGCCCTGCCCACCCCCCCCCATGCAGGGATGCCTGGGGCTTCTCAGCACCAGGCCAAGGTGCTCCTGATGCTGACAGCTATCAGCGTGGGGCCTGCCTGGACGTCACACCACAGCCGGCAGTCCAGGGTCTGCCCCTCAGCTCCCACCAGCCGGATCTCTGCCACCCTTTCCTGTCTGCCTCGCCCACCAGCGCGGGTGCTGCCCGAGGGCAGGGCTCTTACCTCACACACTCCTGTATCCTAGGGCCCAGGACGGAGCCGGCCCAGGGCAGTGTGTGGTGAGCATTTGCTGAGTGAAGGAGACTTCCCTGATCCGTCCAGGAAGCCTCCCACACTAGAGCGACAGTGCCGAGGTGAGGGGTCCCCTCTGCAACCACGCGGCTTGGGGCTCAGGCCCAGTAGCAGGCACCTCCCTGGCGTGGTGGGACCCGGCAGCTGACCTCAGCTCTCTGTGGTCAGATCTTCAGGCACTCACCCTGGGGTTCCCTGAGCAGGTGTCGTGCCTGTCACAGATAGGTGTGGGACAAGCTAGCCGTGCACACGTCACTAAAAGCACCTCCCTGTGGGGTAGACACGTCCCTTCCTCTGAGTGCGTTGAAACAGGAGGCTAGGACAGTGAGGTGAAGGACAATGAGGCTGAAACTCGAGGACGAGACGCAGGACATGGTGCCCTGTACCCCACTCAGCCACACTCAACACCCCCGGGTGCTTCCCAGGGACACAGGTAAGAGCTAAGCAGACAGGCGCAGCATCACTCAGGGGAGAGCAGGCAGTGCAACGGACAGTCACAGACAGCAAGGGACAGTGAGATCGGGCACACGGTGGCCCCAGGCCAAGAGTCTGTTACCCGTGCTCAGCAAGAGGAAGGGTGAGGACAGCACAGTGTGTCAGAAAGACAGAACAGTCACAGAACTTTTATTCCAACGTAATCACGATTTTTCTATTTTATTATTGGCTCTTGTTGTTAGTTTCTTAGTAGGCCTAATTTATCGATTACACATTTCCATAGACGGGTATAAGAAAACACACACAACACATGGGGCTCTGTAGGACCGACAGCCTTGGGACGGACCCCGAGGGTCGGGGGCACTGCTGTGAGGCCAGGTGTGCGAGTGAACGCACGGGACCAGCACGAGCCTCTTCATGGACAGACACACCTACACGCGGCTGACACAGTGAACGCGGGGCAGACGCAAGGACCGGCAGAAGCCGGAAGACAGTGTGGAGTGAAGAGAGGGCCAGGAGGAGACGAGCAGGGCAGGGCACCATCTACGCAAACCTCAGCCCCACCACACACAAAGACACAAATCTAAGTGAACATAAGCGTGGCTGTCCGTAGCGGACAGGAGGGAGACGGGAAGCAGAGAGGGGGTCAAGCCTCAGTCGTGTGCCGGAGCGACCGCACTCAGAACCAGGAAGTCCGACGGCCGTCACACCGTCTGCGGAGCCCTTCCCTCTTCTCACTCCAGCTAAGCCCTTCTCCTGGGACATCGCCGAGGCCTGAGTCTGACCACACGCCTGTACTTCAGACGTGGGCAGTGGCTGCTGTGAACGTCTCGTGGGCAACGCCCATTCCCACGTCCACACGCATCCTGACCCCGACCTCTGCACCTGCAGGGCCTCCCTGCGGCCGGGTCAGGGGTGCCAACACACGGGCCCCAGCACTTCCTGCACCCAGCTGCCCGCTGCCCTTGGCACTGAAACAGAACGCCTAAGCTGGTCCTCGGCTCTGTCCTTGGTGCTGAACCGCATGGGAACAGCCCTACTCGCTGTCCACCCAGGCCCGGGCTCACCCGCTGTCCCTGGTGCTGAACGCTTAGACCTGGCAGGACCTGGTGTGGCAAAGGCTGAGGCAGGGCCTGGCAGAGCTGCTCTGGTTCACCACGAGGCACGAATGGGTGACTTACGGCGTCCCGCAGGCCCACCTAAGTGCTGCGTGTGCCTGGCTCCAGGCCCCCCCACAGCCCCGGGAGGTGGCTGTGAACAGGATCCCGCCTCACAGAGGGTCGTACACGGACGCTGCCTCCCCTCCATTCCCCGTCCTGCTGCCCCGCCTGCAGGGGTGCCGAGCTGCTGTGGCACTGTTGCCCAGACTCACTTCTGCTTCTGCTTCATGACCTCGTCGGCGTCGGGCAGGCAGTGTGTCCACGGCAGGACCCCGTAGAGCCACTTCAGCACACAGTGGCCCAGTGCCTGCAGGTCGCTACGGCGGGAGGGCCCTGGAGGGGGAGGTGGCGGCTCAGTGCTGGCACTCCTCTGACGCCTCAGCAACTCAGCCACGCACGCACGCACCGCCAGCCCCTTGTTCGCTCTCCACTCGCCTTCTAGCTCTCCACCACCCTCGCTCACTCAGGCCTTCACCTGCTCGCTCGCTCATCTCAGCTTCTGTTCTTGCAGTCAGTGAATCCCTGTGCAGGCCCCACTTCACATCCTGAAAGCCCAGACACGGGTCTGCCTGGGTCCCAGCCCTGGACAGTCTGGCAGGGGAACAGCCACGGTGCAGGAGTCTGAGCCACAGGCCAGACGGGACGAGCACGGGGAGTCCAGGGTGGGGACGGAGCCCAGCCTCAGGGGAGCAAAAGGGAGACTGCGGCTTTCTCTTCCTTACACCTCCTGTCGTGTGGCTCAGACACGTGCAAACCCTCTGCGAACACTGAGCGCCGACTGTGCCAACCTCTGCCGCCAGACGCGGGTGCAGAGCTCCTCTCCCTGCCCCGGGGCGCTCAGCACGGTCGAGGACACGGGCAGCACACAGACGGCCACGATACAAGATCTGAAGAAGCAGGGCTTGGGGCCCGCATCGTGCGGAGTGGGTTACACCGCAGCCCATCAGGCTTGCTCATGGCCCAGTCACTGCGCTTCCGATCCGGCTCTCTGCCTACGCACCTGGGAAGGCAGCAGCAGGTGGCCCACGTGCTGGGGGTCCCGCCACCCACAAGGGAGACCCAGATGAATTCCTGGCTACTGATGTTGGCCACCTGGAGAGTGAACCAGCAGATGGAAGATCTTTTTCTCTAGCTATGTAATCTGCCTTTCAAATAAATAAACAACTCTTAGTAAACAACCAAGCAGGGCTCAAGGAACCCACCTGGGCCACCTTTCCCTTCCACGCACCACGCTGTCCTAGGACTCCGGCTGCTAACGCCTGGGACACGGCCCTGGCCTGGGCCCACTCCCTCACTCCGCACGTGGCTCACAACTGTCCTCAGCCGCCCCTCTGGGGACGCTCCCAAGGCCACGCCACACTGTGAAGGCCATCCCAGTGCCAGCTTCCTGCTGTGGTAGTGCTGAACCCCACACCCACACTGCCCTCGGGGAGCCTCTCCATTGGAGCTCCGCCACCTTGGCCGGGACCCTCAGAGCCCCTGTGCGAGGCCGGTCTCCATGGTCCCCTTACCACAGCCCCTGTGCAGGTCCATGCTGATGAACTCGAGGTCCCCCTCGTGCGGACTCCTGCTGCCCTCCACGTAGGCCACGTGTCTGCCCCCTGGGCGGTAGCGGTAGGTGAAGCCGTAGCCCCCCAGGGTCACCTGTGCACACGGGGAAGAGCCACACAGACCAGTGGGTAAGACTGCAGGTGTGAATCCACCAGTCAATATCGACAGCGTGTTTAACTCACACAACTACGTCGCGCTCAGAGCACAAGTGCCAAACAGTATGGAGAGGTGAGAAGTGCCCAAACCAACTACCCACATCCCCCCAGCCCCCAGCCCCCCGCCCCACTGCCCTAAGGCAACTGTGAGTAAGTCACACATCATCCCAAATCCTCACCCTTCAAACGGCAGGCCCTGCGGAGGGCGGGGCCCTTGCTCTGTAAAGAGGGAGCACACAGTACCTGCTATCAGGCACTCAGCTTTTTTGCATGTTTAAACAGCTCTTATTAATTTTTATTTATTTGAGAGACAGAGTTCCCCTCACTGGGTCACTCCCCAAATGCCTGCAACAGCGGGGGCTGGGTCAGGCTGAAGCTGGGAGCCAGGTCGCCGTCGAGGTCGCCCACGCGGGCGGCAGGGCCCCGTCGAGGTCTCCTACGCGGGCAGCAGGGTCCCAGCCACTGGGCCCCTCACCTGTTGCCTCCCGGATCTGCATCAGCAGGAAGCTGGGGGCTGAACCTCGCCAGATGCGGGGTGGGGTGGGATTCCCAAGGGCAGCTTGACCAGCAGGACGGACGTGCGTCCCTCCGGCACTAACTGGAGCGCAGCAGCCGAGTTCAGACCAGCTCAGCCCCCTGGTAGCTGCGCAACCTTGGGCAGTCACGGACGTCTCTGGTTCGGCCCGGCCCCCCCACTAACGGCGGCTACGAGGCTTGGGGAGGTTTGATGTAAACAAGCAGCAAGGAGCCCTGCGCCAGTGCTCGGGACAGCAGGCGACTGCCGGACAGCAGCCTCCGCCGCCGCTCCCCTTGCTTCTTGTCGCTTTCTCTGCGCTGGCGACTCTAGGTGCAGCCTGCCTGGCCCGGGCGCTCACACGCTGGGGTGTGCCGCCGGGTTGTTCCTGGGCAGAGTGTCTGAACCGCAGACCGCGCCCCTGAGGACTGTGGGGAAGCTGTGACAGAGC
Organism: Oryctolagus cuniculus; assembly: GCF_051225735.1. Classification (NCBI taxonomy): domain Eukaryota; kingdom Metazoa; phylum Chordata; class Mammalia; order Lagomorpha; family Leporidae; genus Oryctolagus; species Oryctolagus cuniculus. The sequence goes on along the minus strand of NC_142884.1, from coordinate 8,756,519 downwards.
GGCTCCTGCCCGACCGCACCAGGGTTCACAGACAGAAACGCTGTTCCTTCTGGCCCACGCCCGCTGCCTCTGCACTGGAAGCGACACCATCAGCTCTCCTGGGCCAGCTGAGAGCATCAGCCTCCATTACAGTCTCTCCACACACAACACAGATGCACACATGCACGTAACACACACACCTCCACACATACACACACACGAGAGACGCACGCGCATAAACACGACACAAGCACAAACCACACATGCAAACATGCACACAACACACATTCAAACGTATACAGAGACGCACACACATACATGACACATGCACACACAGAGGAAACACATGTGACACGTATGCACACACACACACGCACACTCCCTGTTGGCTCTGTTTCTCTGGGGCACCCTGACTAACCCATAGCTCCAGGGTCTTCCCCAGGACTGCCCTCCCCAGCGGTTCACAGGGGCTCACCGGCTCTGCCCCTACTAGGACGGCCCAGCTATGGGGACGTAGGCCTGATCTTCTGGTGGCCATGTGACCGCCTGGGGAAAGTCTGCCAGACGACGAGCAGTGTGGAAGCGGGAAGAGCCGCCCCCAGCGCCAGGGCCGAGCGCCTGGCCCAGCCGAGCCGGAGGGCAGTGGAGCCCTGCACTCTGCACTTCACAGACCAGACCAGCGAGTGGCACACCCACCCCCTTTTTTGCTAAACCAGATTTGTCATTTGCAGCTCAAAGAGTATTGACAAATCACTCAAAAATGCTACTTAGGCAGCGTCCTGCCCTGCGGCAGTAGGAACCTCAGGCATTTCCTGTTTTACTGCTGCCAGGACATCTCCCGGCATCTCACAGTCCTGGGACTGCAGGGGTGTGGCCAGAACATCTCCCAGCATCTCACAGTCCTGGGACTGCAGGGGTGTGACCAGAACATCTCCAGGCATCTCACACAGTCCTGGGACTGCAGGGGTGTGACAGCTCCCTACAGGAGGAGTGGTGGGGGGAGTCCTAAAGGCATCTCACACAGTCCTGGGACTGCAGGGGTGTGAGAGGGGGGGCATCCTACAGGCATCTCACACCATCCTGGGACTGCAGGGGTGTGACAGCTCCCTACAGGAGCTGGGGGCCAGTGCTGTAGCGCAGTAGGTGAAGCCGCCGCCTGCAGTGCTGGCATCCTGTACGGGCACCACTTTGAGTCCCGGCTGCTCCACTTCTGAACCAGCTCCCTGCTTATGGCCTGGGAAAGCAGCAGATGGGCCAAGGACTGGGGCCTGCTCCCACGTGGGAGACCCAGATGGGCCAAGGACTGGGGCCTGCTTCCATGTGGGAGACCCAGATGGAGCTCCTGGCGTCAGCCTGGCTCAGCTCTGCACGTTGTGCCCATGTGGGGAGTGACCAGTGGATGGAGGACCTCTCTCTTACTCGCTCTCTCCCACTCCTTCAAATAAATAAATAAATCTTAAAAAAAAAAAAACAAAAAACAAAACCTGATACATCAAAAAGCAGATACATTAAGATTGAACTGAAATTACATGGAGAATAAATTCATTTGCCCATCAAAAGGGAGAAAACATTTTGATTTGGTTTTCAGGTTAAAGTAGGGAGGTCGGGCGCCTTCTCAGGTACTTAAGGAGCCGCTGTGCCGATCCTTCGCCCGTGTTGCCGGCAAGTCGCCCGACTCTCCTGAATTACTCAAAGGAGCGCCTGGGCCACGACGCACACCGATCCTTTGTCTCAACAAGCACTGTAAGTGGCGGTTTGGGGACAGATGGGACCCCGAGCCCAGAGCCCGGAGCTGGAGGAGGACGGCTCTCACCTGGCTCAGGTCGTCTGGGCTCACGAAGACGCTCGCAGCTGTCACGTTGCCGTGAACATACTCATTCTCGTGGAGGAACTCCAGGGCGTCGAGCTGGGAGGGGAAGGCAGCAGGCACGCTGAGCGCTGGGCTCAACCACAGCCAGCTGGGGGGCTCCGCTGCCAGCCCGGGGCTCCTCTGCGCCAACGGCCCAGGAGCAGGGAGGACCCTCACTCCCCAAGAGCGCGGGCGGACAGCTTCTACCTCCAGCCCCCGGTCACCTGGTGCGCTGTCCAGGTGTAGTCACGTCCTGATTATACCCCTCCACCCCCGTCCCAGACCCCAGGCTCCACTGGCCACCAGGTTCCACCTGCTCTACTTTGAGAAGCTCCTGGGGGCCACCTCCGCTCCCAGGGGCAGCCTCAGTCTCCACCTGCCCCAGCTCACCCCTCACCTCCCCAGGGCTCCTCACCTGCCCCAGCTCACCCCTCACCTCCCCAGGGCTCCTCACCTGCCCCAGTTCACCCCTCACCTCCCCAGGCCTTCTCATCTGCCCCAGTTCACCCCTCACCTCCCCAGGGGCTCCTGCACCTGCCCCAGCTCACCCCTTACCTCCCCAGGGCTCCTCACCTGCCCCAGTTCACCCCACACCACCCCAGGGCTCCTCACCTGCCCCAGTTCACCCCTCACCTCCCCAGGCCTTCTCATCTGCCCCAGTTCACCCCTCACCTCCCCAGGGGCTCCTGCACCTGCCCCAGCTCACCCCTTACCTCCCCAGGGCTCCTCACCTGCCCCAGTTCACCCCTCACCTCCCCAGGGGCTCCTGCACCTGCCCCAGCTCACCCCTCACCTCCCCAGGGCTCCTCACCTGCCCCAGTTCACCCCACACCACCCCAGGGCTCCTCACCTGCCCCAGTTCACCCCTCACCTCCCCAGGGGCTCCTGCACCTGCCCCAGCTCACCCCTCACCTCCCCAGGGCTCCTCACCTGCCCCAGTTCACCCCTCACCTCCCCAGGGGCTAATGCACCTGCCCCAGTTCACCCCCACACCACCCCAGGGGCTCTTCACCTGCCCCACTTCACCCCACACCTCCCCAGGGCTCCTGCACCAGCAGCTGACCCTGCCCTTCCCCCGCTCCCTGTCCGCCCAGGGCTCCTGCGCACCCTCAGGACAGACCTCCAGCTCCGCAGACTGGTGGTCAAGGCCATGTGACCTGGCTGCTGCTGGCCTCTCCACTCCACCCTTGGTCACGCCACCGTCAGGAAGACCCTCATGGCCCAGGCAGCACCTCACTACCCCGGCAGTTTAAACAGGGCCCCTGCTGCCCATCTCAGTGCGGGCACGCCTCCACGTGGAGCACCTGTCCCAGCCTGCACCACTGCTTCCGAGCGCTCCTCCCGACCAGACTGTGAGCTCCAAGACGTGAACACCGGGCCCGGGCCGTCTGATGAATGCTAACGAACAGGTGCCTCACGCTCTCTCCCACAGCAGCCTCCTTGGCCGGAACGCTCTCCGCCCCCACGCCCTCAGACCCCTGCTATTTCCCACTCATCTCGTGTGCACCGGCTTAGAGACGACCTCTGCCAGGAAGCCCACTCCAGCCCTCAGCTGGAGGCCGGGGTCCTTCCTGCGAGAGCCCCCGTGACAGCACACCTGCCTCTCCCACCACCTGCCTGCGTCAGGGCGCTGGTGCCAGGCCCCAGAGTGGGGGGCCGGAGGCATCATGGAAGCCACAGTTCCCCACCCCAGGACCAGTTCTCGGTACATACCAGTCTGCAGGCCACCTGCAGGACACATCTCTCAGACAGCACATGCTTTGGGGTGTGGTCCAGGGCCCACTGCAGGCTCCTCCCCAGGATGGGAAACACCAAGAACCTGGAAGACATCAGCGCCCCGGAGGTGGCAGACCCAGAGGTGACGGGTGTGGGCACGTAGGTGGACTCTGGCTGGGGGCTGCAGGCCCCGGCCCCGAGGGAGAACAGGGTTCTGACCAGCTGGGCACAAGCCTGGCTCAACTCTGCAGGGAGCAGGCAAGCGACTGAGTGGCCCTCGGCTCCTGGGTCCCCTGGACAGGTGAGGGCCAGAAGTGGCAGGGGAGGTGGCTCACCTGTACTTGTCCTGGTGAATGCCAAAACCCACACAGGTGGGGATGGCCAGGAGGGGGTTTGAGCTCAGCTTCTTCCACTTGTTCACTGTGGGAGGCAGGGGCTCGAGGTTACAGACCACCTGGCTTCAGGCCCACGGGAACAATGGCCCAGCCCACACCGACCGAGTCTCCTGGCTGGAGACGACATCTCTGCGGGTGGGTGGGTGGGTGACAGCAGGAGGGGTGGAGCAGGGTGGGTGAAGGTGGCCCACATGCGTCTGAGGGTGACACAAGATGGCTTCTGTGTACACAGTCTGCAGCGAGCGGGGGGAACAGGAGTTTGTCAGCACAGCTGACAAGGGCCAACCAAGGGCCCAGCGGGCCGTGGTGCCACCAGACATGCCCCATCTCCCAGGGCCGCGGTGAGGGGGGACAGCTGCCCGGCTGGCCGCCAGGGTTCTGTGGTATACATGCGCCCCCGACTGCCTGGAGGTGGCAGGGAAGAGGCGGCGGCAGCCCCACTAAGCCAGTGCTCTCTCCGCAGGCGCGGCAGCAGCCAGGGCAGGGAAGAGGAGGCGCGGGAATCAGGAAAGGACACCCCGTGAGCCTGTACTTTTGTTCTGAGTATGACACACCGGAGTGCAGGTTTACGTCATCTTTACTCATGGCTGTGTGTAACTACCAGCTCCCAGGGGCCGGCACCGTGGCGCAGTGTAAGCCGCTGCCTGCGACACCAGCATCCCATACGCGCACCAGTTCGAGTCCTGGCTGGGCCGCTTCTGAGCCAGCTCCCTGCTAATGAACCTGGGAAGGCGGCAGAACAGGGTCTGAGTACATGGGCCCCTGCACCCACGTTGGAGGCCCAGACAGAGTTCTAGGCTCCTGCTTTGGCCTGGCCCGGCCCCAGCTGTTGTGATCATTTTGGGGAGTAAACTAGCAGAGGGAAGATCTCCTTGTCTCTTCCCCCACCCCCGATACTTTGTGCCTTTCAAATAAATAAAATAAATCTTTAAAAAAACAATCAGGGCTGGCACTGTGGCGCAGTGGGTAAAGCCGCCGTCTGCAGTGCCGGCATCCCATATGGGCGCCAGTTGGAGTCCGGCTGCTCCACTTCCGATCCAGCTCTCTGCTGTGGCCTGGGAAAGCAGCGGAAGATGGCCCAGGTCCTTGGGCCCCTGCACCCACGTGGGAGACCCAGAAGAAGCTCCTGGCTCCTGGCTTTGGATCAGCACAGCTCTGGGCATTGTGGCCAATTGTGGAATGAACCATCAGATGGAAGATCTCTCTCTCTCTCTCTCTCTGCCTCTCCTCTCTGTAACTCTGACTTTCAAATAAATGAATAAATAAATCTTTTTTTAAACAAAAAAGTCAACCAGCTTGCAGTGTGCCTAAATGCCGAATGCTTGCCCCTGAGACGGCATGAGCCAGGTTTGGCACCCGCCGCCCGCGCTGAGCGCCTGAGCCCGAGGGGTGACAGGAGCGAGGCGGTGGGCACGCAGGACGACACCGTGGGCCTCCCCACACTGCCGGGAGCTGCAGCCACGCCCCCGGAGTACCTTGCACAGGCTTGGCGGCCCGCTGGAAGAAGTGCTGCTCGTTGAACAAGCGTCCATCCTTGGCGTCCTGGCGGGGGGGGGGCAGAGGGCTATCTCAGGGACCGTCTCAGACGAGGGACTCAAGCTCACCTCTGGCAGTCACTACCCAACTTAATGGCAACCCTGACCAGGCTGCTCCTCACGTCCTCAGCGCCTGAGCCAAACTCCCGAGGGCGCTGCCCGTGAGCACAGCTCCCAGCACCCAGGCTCCTTTTCTGGGACGTTAAGACCTGCAAACTGTCCCTGGACGTGCAGCCTTCAGTTAAAAACTACACTTCCCAGCCTCCTTTGCAGTAAGGAATGACCACATGACCACACTCTGGCCAACGGGACGTGAGCAGGAGAAATGTGGGTCAACTTTCAGCTTCTACCCTTAAAAGGCTGGGGCAGGCCTTTCCTCTTCTCCTGTTCCTTTTGCCTGGAACGCAGATGTGATGGTGGGAGCTGTAGCAGCTGTCTCAGCCTAAGAGATGGAGGCTGTGAGTCGCGGTAGACAGCAACAAGACAGAAGGAAACTGGGCTCCTTCGCAGCCCTGGGCCACTGCCCAGATGTTCAAGTGAGAAAGCAGCAGGACATTATCTCCTGGAGCCATCACTAACACGAAGTCTTTTTAAAAAGCGGCAGTTAAACCAGTTATCGCGAACACAGCTGTGCAGGCGTCTCCTTAGGTGCACACTCCACCCGGCCCTGCCACGCGCTCCTCATCGGCTCGTTCTGCACAGCCCCTGATATGCCCTGGGCACCGGGACAAGGCGGTCAACAGAGCACCTTGTGTGCTGCTGGCCCTGGGCTGCCCCCTGACGCCACATCTCACGTCACAGGGCCTGCGTTCAAGTCCTGGTTCTGCCAGCGAGTCCGTCTTCCTGCTAACGTGACCCTGGGGGACAGCAGAGCAGGCTCAGTACTCGGATCCCTGCCAGCCACGTGGGCGAGCAGGACGAGCTCCTCTCCTGATCTGGCCTGGCGGCTGCAGTTATCTGAGGGTAAACTGCCAACGGGGCAGTCCTCTCTTCCTTTCTCTCTCTGCCTCTCAAATAAATAGAAATGAACATTTTTAAAAACCAAAGTGGTGGGGCCGGCGCTGTGGCGCAGCGGGTTAATGCCCTGGCCTGAAGCACCAGCATCCCATATGGGTGCTGGTTCGAGTCCCGGCTGGTCCTCTTCTGATCCAGCTCTCTGCTCTGGCCTGGGAAAGCAGTAGAAGATGGCCAAGTCCTTGTGCCCTGCACCCACGTGGGAGACCTAGAGGAGGCTCCTGACTCCTGGCTTCGGATCGGCACAGCTCCAGCCGTTGCGGCCATCAGGGGAGTGAACCAGCGGATGGAAGAGCTCTCTCTATGTCTCTACCTCTCTCTGTAACTCTGTCTTTCGAATAAATAAATCTTAAAAAAAAAGGGGGGGGGGTGCTTGTGAAACTCCTGGCCTGCTGCTGGGCACGTAATGGGCCTGTGACAGCAGGTGCGACCTGCCACTGGGAGCCTGGCTCCGAGCCCAGGCTCCAAACCACTCCCCGGCCCCATCCAGGACCGAGCTGAGACGGGCTGGGCAGTCGCTGGTTTTCTGGGCTGTCCAGCTGGGCTGTCCCTGGTTCTCTGGGCTGTCCAGTTGAGTTGTCCCCAGTTCTCTGGGCTGTCCAGCTGGGCGTTCCCTGGTTCTCTGGGCTGTCCAGCTGAGTTGTCCCTGGCTCTCTGGGCTGTCCAGCTGGGCTGTCCCTAGTTCTCTAGGGAGTGAGACAGTCCCGATAAAGGAAGAGAGAAAAATAAGACACCCATAATCCCAGCACCCTGGATGCGGCCACAGAGCAGGACGCTGCCCTCCTGCGACGCACGTCCTCTGCTAACGGCCCGTCTTCCTGCTCCCTCTGCTGATCCTCCCTGCTGGTCACCCGAGCACGTTCCCCGCCTGCTGACCTTGCACTGATGGCCACATCATCAGTAATCATCAGTGTGGAGGCCCCAGCACCCAGGGGTGCTCGGTGAAGTCCGTGCTGACGCGGGCAGGCAGTGGTGGGCAGGGCCGCACGCACGTGGTATTACTGGCTGCATCTCTCAGAGGCGCACAGAGCTGAGAGGGGAGGCACCTGCCCAGGCAGCAGCAGCGCAGACGCAGGGCAGAGGAAGAACCGGGAGCCCGCCCCGCCCTCAGAGGAGCTCAGACTCCCCCAACCGGGCACTCACCAATTTGAGCGAGAACCGGTATTTCTGGGTACTCGGGGAAGGCTCAGCTGTGGAGGAACAGAGGAGAGCATGGGTATGAGCCTGCAGGAAGGTCAGGGTCACGGTCAGAGCTGCATCTGCTCCCCGGTTCGCACACCTGCCCCTTCCTCTTCCCGAGGGGTTCTTCTCTTCTCCATGTTTGTCAAAGCCAGCAGGGTGGCAGCGGGCTGGTGCGGCAGCCCTGAGGCGGCTCTGCTTGCGAGGGCCGGGCCTGGGTTTCGGGAGCGCTCTCCTCACGGACGAGGGGTTAGCACTGAGCACCTGCTGTCCCCCGGGAGTCTGGAATCGGGGACGTGTCAGGTAGAAGGGAGACAAAACTCCACCGCTCTTCCTGACCAGGGAAACTGGCAGAAGACGGCGCGATCTGCCGCGGGGTGTCCCCACCCACCTGCAGCACGACCCCCACTGCAAGCTCGGAGCCAGCAGGGCTCCCCAGCCCCGCTCCCCGCCCCACCGCGTCTGCACAGGCACCAGGGCCTAGCGCGCAGCAGGCGCTGCCTGAAGACCTGCTTGTGGGACGAATGAGCCACTCAGGCGGGGTCCGCTGTGCCTGCGAGACAGCCTGAGCCAGAGTGAAGCCACGTGGGTGCCCTGGCTGCTCTGCCTCGATCCAGCTCCCGCTGGCGTGTCTGGGAAGGCAGGGAGGCACGGCCTAAGCACTGGGCCCCTACCGCCCGCTGGGAGGCTTAAATGGAACCCTGGGCTCCTGGGTCGGCTCGGCCCAGCCCTGGCTGCTGCAAGCAACTGGGAGTGGAGCAGCAGGTGGATCTCCCTCTCGGGCAGATAATTCTTCACACACACGGCGTCCCCCTCACCTGAGGTCTGACCTCACACACGGCTCCCCCTCACCCGAGGTCTGACCTCACACACGGCGTCCCCCTCACCTGAGGTCTGACCTCACACGCGGCGTCCCCCTCACCCGAGGTCTGACCTCACACACGGCTCCCCCTCACCTGAGGTCTGACCTCACACGCGGCGTCCCCCTCACCTGAGGTCTGACCTCACACACGGCGTCCCCTCACCCGAGGTCTGACCTCACACACACAGCGTCCCCCTCACCCGAGGTCTGACCTCACGCACACGGCGTCCCCCTCACCCGAGGTCTGACCTCACACACGGCTCCCCCTCACCTGAGGTCTGACCTCACACACGGCGTCCCCCTCACCCGAGGTCTGACCTCACGCACGGCGTCCCCCTCACCTGAGGTCTGACCTCACGCACGGCGTCCCCTCACCCGAGGTCTGACCTCACACACGGCGTCCCCTCACCCGAGGTCTGACCTCACACACGGCGTCCCCCTCACCCGAGGTCTGACCTCACGCACACGGCGTCCCCCTCACCCGAGGTCTGACCTCACACACACGGCGTCCCCCTCACCCGAGGTCTGACCTCACACACGGCGTCCCCCTCACCCGAGGTCTGACCTCACGCATGGCGTCCCCCTCACCCGAGGTCTGACCTCACGCACAGAGTCCCCCTCACCCGAGGTCTGACCTCACACATGGCGTCCCCCTCACCTGAGGTCTGACCTCACACACGGCTCCCCCTCACCCGAGGTCTGACCTCACACACGGCGTCCCATCACCCGAGGTCTGACCTCACACACGGCGTCCCCCTCACCCGAGGTCTGACCTCACACACGCGGCGTCCCCCTCACCTGAGGTCTGACCTCACGCACGGCGTCCCCCTCACCCGAGGTCTGACCTCACGCACGGCGTCCCCCTCACCCGAGGTCTGACCTCACACACACGGCGTCCCCCTCACCCGAGGTCTGACCTCACACACGGCGTCCCCCTCACCCGAGGTCTGACCTGACGGCTGAAGCCCTCCCTCCCCTCTCTCTCCACCTGGGCCTCCTCGCTGTTGCTGGAGGAAGACGCAGGCCCTGGGACGCTGGGCTCACGTGTGGGAGCCGCACCCCGGCCGCCCCAACCACAGTGAGACCCGAGCCAGTCTCTCCCTCGCTCTCGTGTGGACGCATGTGGGAGGCCCGCCCTGCTCGCTGTCAGACATTTTCACGGCCTTCGGTGTGTGGTCTCCACAGCTGACCCACTCTGACATGGCCACAGCAGCCCTCCTCAGCGCACGGCCACGGGGCCGCAGGCCACGTGACAGCAGCAGGCGGTGCCGGGGAGGCGCAGGGGCTTCACCCAGGACACGCGGCTTCCAACCGGCAGTCCCCGTGGCTCCCAGCGCCTCCTCCCACTCACTCACCCAGCACACCCGGCCTCGGGCAAGGCGCAGCCCCAGGAGGCGCTCTGCGGCTGGGGATCCGCCCCCCCAGGAGGCGGTTATGCAGCTGGGGATCCACCCCCTGCCCCCCAGGAGGCGGTTCTGTGGCTGGGATCCGCCCCCCCCATCCCCCAGGAGGCGCTCTGCCCCCCCACCCTGCCTCAGGAGGCGGTCCTGCGGCTGGGGATCCGCCCCCCGCCCCATCCCGCAGGAGGCGGTTCTGCCTCTGGGATCCGCCCCCTCCCGTCCCCCAGGAGGCGCTCCGCGGCTGGGATCCGCCCCTCCCCAGGAGGCGGTCCTGTGGCTGGGATCCGCCCCCCCCACCCCGTCCCCCAGGAGGCGGTTCTGCAGCTGGGATCCGCCCCCTCCCGTCCCCCAGAGGGGCTCTGTGGCTGGGATCCGCTCCCCCCCCCCCCGCCCCGTCCCCCAGGAGGCGGTTCTGCGGCTGGGGATCCACCCACCCACCCCCCACCCCCGTGCCTCAGGAGGCGGTCCTGCGGCTGGGGATCCCCGCCCCGCCCTGCCCCGCTCCCGACAGCACACCTTCATAGAGGATGCCCTGGGCGTCCTTGGTCTGCAGGGCTCCCAGCTTCCAGCTCTGCCCGTTCTGGTCCGTCAGCACCGTCCCCGCGGGTAAAGCCTCGAGCGAGGCGGTCACCCGGCTCCGCTTCAGGGTCTGAGGGCTCTGCCTGCTCGTCTGCGGGCTGCCTTTGGGGGTTGGGGGTCTGCTCCGAGACCCTGCAGGGGGATGGTCCCAGTGAAGAAAAAGTGACATCAGGGAGAGACTCACGATGCTGCACATTTAGTCATTTAACAAATACTTCCTGGGACCTTGGTTGCGTCAGGTGCTTTGTGTGATAAGGCTGGGTCGCCAGACGTGGGGCAGAGCTAGGCGCTTCTGTCCGAGTGCCTGTGCTGCGGGGGACGTCTGACCCGGACACAGCCTGGTCTCCAAAGAGGACATGGGGACTAAGGCTGAGAGAGAAAGGGACTGTCTGCACATGTCAGGGAGGGCTCCTGGGGCTGGGTTCTGTTGGATGGGTAGGAGTTTGTCAGGCAGAGGAAGGATATTCCATTCACCACAAAAAGTCCTGCAGCGGGACCCGGCCCAGTGCGTGGGACTGAGACGGTCCAGAAGTGGGGGAGGCCCTGCCCGCGGATGGCCTCCAGGCTGACAGCCAGGCCACGGCAGGGACAGACGCTGCCACGGGCGAGGCTGCATCCCCCACCTGGCCCCCGAGACACACAAGAGGCCTCTGAATGCTGCAGGACGACAGGAGCCGAAGGGCGGCCCTGGGGCCGGGGCTCCAGGCTCCGCGGGGACAGGACCCTCCAGCCCCGTGTCCTGGGCCCTGGACAAGTCACACTCAGTCCCTGCCCACGACTGTGCCAAGTCCAGAAAATGGGGCCAGAGCGACACAGGCACTGAGAGAGGACGCGGCAGGCGCTGGAGGTGCCAGACGGACACAGGCTGAGGGCACAGCGAGGCCGTCTTGGGGCCAGCCGGCAGCGCCCAGAGAGGCTTCCTAGGGACCAAGGCCTGGCAGAGCTGGAAAACGGGGAGTGGGCCAGGCCGAGGAGGGAGCGAGGTGCCCCAGGCCGAGGTCAGCCACTGAGAACCCTCCAAAGCGCCCTTTCGTATGCAGCATTGCAGAGAGCCAACACAGGGGCCAGAGCATCCGCACAGCAGGCTGCAGGCGCAGGGGCAGCAGGACGCCGCTGGGAGGAGGCCCAGGTGGGGTGGGGGATGGCGGGCAGGGCCTGGAGCAGCCCTGACCCACAGGCCGCCGTGCCCTGGCCCTGCGGCTCGCACCGGCCCGACTCTCACCTTTGGCTTTCTCTTTCTCAGAGGGGCTCTCGGTATCTTCGGACACAGAAGTGCCACCGCCTAGCAAGAGGGAGGCGTGGGGGGAGGCGATGGAGCTGGACCATTTCACTTTCTTGGGCGAGACTTCAGGACTGGAGCCCGGCTCTCTCCTCGAACCTGGGGAAGAGGCGGACCGAAGGCGGGCTGGAGTCCCGAGGGCCTTCCCCCACAGCGCCACACCAGCCCCCCCCAGCCACCTCCTGCTCTCCGGTCAGCTTTCCCCGGTGACCGTCCCCCACGGTCTGGCCTCTCTCTCTGGCATCTCCCATCACTGGCGCTCTGTGCTCTCTTGTGGGTAACTTTTTCCCGTCTATCTTCCAGCTCACTAACTCTCCCCTTAGCTAGGTCTAGTCTGCCACTTAGACCGTACATTGCCAAGTTTCCGTCTCTAATCACTAGAGCTTCCCCTCCAACCTGCCTGATGGTTCTTGCTGCCTTGTTCGCACACTCTATTTATTTAAGCACGTTAAACACGCTTTGTGAACACGCTCCTCCGGGAGCTCTGAGCGCTGGGTGTCTGCGGGTCGGATCTGCAGCCCGTCGTTCCCGCTGGCTCTGTCCTAGCTCCACACGGACTGGGCGCGTGCTGGCCGGGGTTCACGGGGGAGCTCTCGGAGATCTGCCTTTGAGGGCGTTTCCCAAGGGAGGGTTGCTTGCACAGGGCGGAGCCGTGTGGAGGGCACGCACGCCTCGCCACTCTACAGTAAGTGTTCGGCCGGCCAGAATCCCGGCCCCAAGCCCGGCCCCAAGCGACCGCGAGCTCCCGGCTAGGAACTCTCGAGGCAGACGTCCGCGCCTTCCGCGCACGGCCGGGGCTGAGGACGACGGGGTCTGCGTCTGCAGCCGTGCGTCTGCCCAGCTGCCCACCCGGGAGTCCCAGACCCACGATCACCTCCCGTGCCGCTCAGGCTCCAGGCCAGCAGGACCAGGGAAGGCAGGACCGGCACTGCCCCCACAGCGCTGGCTCATCTGTGACCTCGTTCTCTAACTGCGCCCCACTTCCGTGGACTCCCTCCACTCTCCTGTCCCTCAGCCTCTAATGAAAGAAGGCGTTCCTTATTTTCTGAGTGACAGCTTTGTGCGGCGGAACCGCAGGGGCTTTGCCCTTCATCCGCTCTGCCACGCTGCTGGACCCAAGAGTCCTCTTTGCGTCGACTCTCAGCGGCCTCCAGCCAGTTCAAAACCAGCTCACATGGTGTCACTCACCGGACAGGAAACCTCCACAGCTCTCTGCCGTCAACAGTGAAGGCCCCCCACCCCGAGGCCAGTGGGACGTGCAGGCGAGTGAGGGAAGCACCACTCGACGGGGACAGCAGGTGCAAGGGCCCCGAGGCCCAAGCACGGAGTGTGGAGGGCGGAGGAGGGCAGTGGGGGAGGGCCAGCAGGTGAGGCCTCTTGGGGAAGGTGGCGAGCCGAGCAGTGAGCTCTGGACTTGAACGCAAAGACCGCAGGGGTAACAGAAGCAGTGGCACAGGCGCGGGGCGCAGGCGGATGGGGGGCCAGGGAGCGGCTTAGCTCTGCGCTGATTAGTGGGGAGGGCCGACCACCGTGCCGAAGGTGGGCGGTGTGGGGCTGGGAGAGGGGGACTCGAGGCCCACCCCCACGCCTGGCCCGAGAACCCCAAGCGGAGCTGCCCTTTGCTGGGTGTGGGCGTCTCTGCGGGGGGCAGCTGGGAGCAGCGGGGGAGGGGGGAGGGCGGGGCGGGGCGGGCAGGAATGCCAGGGGCTCAGTGCTGGGCACACCCAGATCCAGACGGCACAGGACGTCTAACGCCTGGGAAACAGGCAGTTTGCTCTGCGGATCTGGGGTTCGGGGCAGGAGTCGGGCTGGAGATGGAACTGCGTGAACTGTCAATGTACCGTGTTCAACACCGCAAGGCTGAGAAGGTGCCCAGCGCTGCTGGGGCCTGAGCCCTGGACTTCTCCCGCATCAGGGCAGGGTCAGACAGGCTGCGAAGGCATCGGCATCCGTCCCCCTCCCCAAACACGCACACGCACTGCCCCTCCGGCAAAGCCCGGCCCTTACCTCGGGAGGCCGGCGCGCGAGCTCGGACGCGGCCCCGGGACTCCACGCGCTCCTGTGCGGGCAGGGCCTTCCCACAGTAGGGGCAGAATTTGAACGACGCCTCGATGCTCTGGCCACAGTCCGGACAGAAGCAGATCATGCTGCAAGGCAGAAGCAGGGGAGGGGACGGGAGCTGAGGACCAGGCCAGCCCTGCTGACACCCAAGCACCCGTGGACGGGGGAAGGCAGCACAACCAAACACGCTCGCCACAGCGGCCACTTCTTTCTCTGCATTTCATCTGAAAGGCGGAGGGAGACAGACAGGCGGAGATCTCCCATCCGCCGGTTCACTCCCCAGCGTGCAAGAGCCAGGGCTGGCCCAGGCCCGCAGGAGCCCAGAACTGAATCTGGGTCTCCCACGTGGGTAACAGGGACCCGAACACTTGAGCCGCCTGCCGCCTCCCAGGGTGCACGCCGGCGGGCATCAGGAGCAGAGCAGACTCAAAGGCGTCTCCGCACACTGACGCTCACTTCTGACACGACGGGGACAGGGACGGGGACGGTCTCGACACGCTGCGCCTCCAGCCTCCCCTGCAGCTGGGGGCGGGGGGCGTGACTAGTCCTGGCCAATGAGGCTCGGCGATCAAGAGCCAGCGTCCACCCTCCATCGACCCCTTCCCCTGCAGGGATGCTCGCAGAGGCCACGGATCCCAGGGACACAGCAACGAGGCGAAGGGGGCTGCTGGGGCACCCAGACAGACACCCAGGAGGCCGCCAGACTCCCCGGCTACCTGCTGCCACGCCCTTCCTATCCTGCGCGTCAGTGAGGACCCTGCGTGCTCATCACAGCGTTCCCTGCGCTTTGCATCACTGAAGCACTGCCTACTACTTCCTGCAGTCAAGACCAGAATCAGAGGCTACGGCCAAGGAGATGGCGGCGTCAGCGGGGGAGCGGAGGATCAGCAGGCGTCACAGGTGGGACAGGGACATCTTCTAAGTAGCAAACGCATGTCCCAAGACTCAGGGTACCATGCACGCACAGCTGCGGTGAAGTGGGCGTGTAGCCTGGTGGCCGAGACCCACAGCCCACAGGGGACTGGCTGGGTGCCGCTCCCAGGGCTGGCTCCTGCCACCAGCTTCCTGCCAGTGCAGGCCCTGAGAGGCCGTGGGACTGACTCAAGTCACCGGGTTCCTGCCGCCAAGGTGGGAGATCCTGACTGGGCTCCTGGCTCCTTGCTTTGGTCTGATCAAGCCCTGTCCGTTGTGGGCATTTGGGGTGTGAACCAGTGGACTTTCTCTATCCATCTGTTTTTTTCTTTTTAAGATTTATTTATTTATTTGAAAGTCAGAGTTACACAGAGAAGGAGAGGCAGAGAGAGAGAGATAGAGAGGGAGGGAGGGAGGGAGACAGGTCTTCCATCTGCTGGTTCACTCCCCAATTGGCCACAATGGCCAGAGCTGTGCCGATCTGAAGCCAGGAGCCTCTTCTGGGTCTCCCACATGGGTGCAGGGGCCCGAGGACTTGGGCCGTCCTCCACTGCTTTCCCAGGCCATAGCAGAGAGCTGGATTGGAAGAGGAGCAGCTGGGACTCGAACTGTCACCTGTATGGGATGCCGGCACTGCAAATGGCAACTTAACCCGCTGTGCCACAGTGCCGGTGCCTCTGCTTAGCATTAACCTCATCTTACACAGGCTCACAATTCCTTCCCTTACCCACTGGGTGCCAGGAGTATTTCAAAGCCCATAATTTTAAAGATTTTGAATATTTTTTAGATTTTAAGACATACTACATTTTTTTTTATTTGATAGGTAGAGTTATAGACAGTGAGAGAGAGAGACAGAGAGAAAGGCCTTCCTTCTGTTGGTTCACTCCGCAAATGGCCGCCATGGCTGGAGCTTCACCGATCTGGAGCCAGGAGCCAGGTGCTTCCTCCTGGTCTCCCATGCGGGTGTAGGGCCCAAGCACTTGGGCCATCCTCCACTGCACTCCCGGGCCACAGCAGAGAGCTGGACTGGAAGAGGAGCAACCAGGACAGAATCCGGTGCCCATGGGGATGCCGGCCCCGCAGGCAGAGGATTAACCAAGTGAGCCACGGCACCGGCCCCCAGACATACTACATTTTAACCCACTTGTGGGATCTCGGGCAGCTCCCCATAATCAAGGGTAGATGCTCCTCAGCTTACGGGGTCACGTCCCAGTAACCCACGGTGAACAGATGAAAATGTATCTCATTCACCTGATCAACCGGCCTACCAAGTGCAGGCCTACAGTTGGCCCAAGTCCTCTTCCCAAAAGCCTACATCACCGTGAAGCCACCAAGGTGCAAAACAGAGAAAACAAAACCTTTAGGGGGCCAGCGCCGCGGCTCACTAGGCTAATCCTCCGCCTTGCGACGCCGGCACACCAGGTTCTAGTCCCGATCGGGGTGCCGGATTCTGTCCTGATTGCCCCTCTTCCAGGCCAACTCTCTGCTGTGGCCCGGGAGTGCAGTGGAGGATGGCCCAAGTGCCTGGGCCCTGCACCCCATGGGAGACCAGAAGCACCTGGCTCCTGGATCAGCGTGGTGCGCTGGCCGTGGCGGCCATTGGAAGGTGAACCAACGGCAAAGGAAAACCTTTCTCTCTGTCTCTCTCTCTCACTGTCCACTCTGTCAAAAAAATTAAATCAATAAAAAAAAAATAAATAAAAAACAAAACCTTTGGGGGACACCGTGTGGCATCCAGAGACAGTGCCAGCTCCGGTCCAGCCCCTGCAAACCTACAAGCCCCGCCCACAGCCCCACCCCCGCTGCCACGCCGACGCCCACCCTGCAGCACCAGCACAGTGCCAGCTCCCGCCGAGGCTGCTCCACTTCCGGTCCAGCCCCTGCTGACGTCTGGGAAAGCGCAGAGGCTGGTCCAATCCTGGGGCCCTGCACCCACGTGTGAGACCCAGATGGGGTCCCAGGCTCCTGCCTTTGGCTTGGCCCAGCCCTGACTGCCGGGGCCACCTGGGGAGTGAACCAGGTGAAAAAACCTCTCCCTCTCTGCCTTTCATATAATTTTTTGTTTTGTTTTGTTTTGACCAGTTTTTGGATCGTAGAGATGTGGATAAGGGGTTGAGGACCTGTGAATACAGGTGGTGCTGGCACCCCTGCCACCGTGACATGGAAGCGCATCGGTCGGGTGGTTTCAGACGCCGCAGGACGCGAGCTCACGACCAGGCAGGCGCTGCACGCGTGAGAGCAGCAACGCAGTAACCGGTGAGGAAAGCTGGGCGGCACGAGGGCAGTTTCAGACGTGCTTCACCCATCCCCTCAGCTCACTCAACAAACATTTCCCGAGCGTCTGCTGGGCGGCAACTGCGCTCCTTCGAGAAGGTTCTGAGATTCGGCACGACACAAGGGCTGGAGGCTACCCTGCAATCACTAGGGACGTTGCACCGGCCGGGGCATCCGTCAAACCCACAAGCCCCGCCCACCGCCGCCGCGACCCCACCCACCAACGCCAGAGCTCCGCCCACTGGCGCCACGGCCCCGCCCGCCGCCGCCAGAGCCCCGCCCGCCGCCTCCACGGCCCCGCCAGCCGCCTCCACGACCCCACCCACCAACGCCAGAGCCCCGCCCGCCGCCGCCACCACCGCCACGCCCCCGCCCACCGCTGCCAGGGCCCCGCCCGCCGCCGCCAGAGCCCCGCCCGCCGCCTCCACGGCCACGCCCACCGCCGCCACCGCGGACCCGCCCGCCGCCGCCACGGCCACGCCCGCCGCCGCCAGAGCCCCGCCCACTGCCGCCACGGCCACGCCCACCGCCGCCTCCAGCGACCCGGGACCCGGCAGGGTGGGCCGGCGACCTCGCAGCCAGGAGCCTCTCGCCGACCCCTGCCCGAGGGGGCCCCACCGGCCACCAAAGGTCGTGCTGACGTCCCGGGCACCACGGCCGAGCCGTGGTGAGGGCCACCGGGGAGCGCCCACTGCTTCGCCTCGCTCCAGCCTCACCTCTCTCTGGAGTTGAGGAGAGGGCTGGCGAGGTCCTGGGTGCTGCGGGAAGACCTTTGGGTCCTCCGCGGGGACTAGGTGTCACCTTCTCAGTCGCCCCGCGGATACTTCCGCCAAGGCGACAAGCGCTGCGCGCGCATCCTGCGCCCTGCGCACGGCGACGCCCGCGCAGACTCTGTTGACCTCCCGACGTCCCCTCCCCCCCCTCCGCGGGCTGTACCGGGCTGGGAACTCCATTTCCCAGACGTCTTCGCGCCAGGCCAGCCCTCCGACGAGAGGCCGGGGGCGGGAGTACTCGCTCACTGCGCACCCTTTCCATTGGATTCTACCCGGATCGCTTCCTGTACTACCGCGCATGTGCCGGGTTACAGCCAATCGAAAAGTACGGGGCATCTCTCCACCAATCAGAGGCCACATAATATTCCCTCCTCAACTTCGCCCCTTACTTTCGCGTACTTGCTTGGGGATCCCAACTTCCTCAACGCGTTTCCATGGCAACCCTTGTTTCCGTCTTCAGAAGCGAAAAACTTTCGTAATCTGGAGATAACAGGTTGCTTAGGCAAACTTCGTTGTGTTTAAGTCAGGCCACAAATCCTGACGCCACCTGAGCCTGATTCGATTTGTAATCTCCTTCCCAGCTTGCTCTTCGGGCCTCTAAGGGCTGAGATGGAAGGCAGGTGAAAGGGCCCGCATAGCCTTCTGGGAGGCAGCGCCCTGGCGCATGCGCAGAGGCCCCGTGGCGGGGGCGTTCCGAGAGCTTCGCGCGCCACCGGAAGTGGCTGTGACCGGGAGGGTCTGAGTGGAGTTAGGTGTCCGGCTCCCTCGGAGTAGCTCGTGGGACTACAATTGGGAGGTAAATAGGCGTCGGGCTGCGCCGCCGAGGACTCCTGGAGGCCGGGGGGCTTGGTCGTTCCTGAGGGGTGAGGGGTGGGCGTCGAGCGTTTTGTGGGAGCGTGGAAGTCTGTCCGATGCCCGGGTCTGCCCGAGGCCGGGGTCTGCCCGAGGCTGGGGGTCTGTCCGAGGCCGGGGTCTGCCCGGGGCCGGGGTCTGCCCGAGGCCGGGGTCTGTCCGGGGCCGGGGTCTGTCCGAGGCCGGGGTCTGCCCGGGGCCGGGGTCTGCCCGAGGCCGGGGTCTGTCCCATGCCCGGAGTCTGCCCGGGGCCGGGGTCTGCCCGCCGCCGGGGTCTGCCCGGGGCTGGGGGGTCTGCCCGAGGCCCGGGGTCTGTCCCATGTCCGGAGTCTGTCCGGGGTCGGGGTCTGCCCGCCGCCGGTGCCGGGCCGCGCTGGTACTGAGGGGGTGTGAGGGGTGTGTCCGCCGCGTCGGCGGCCCCGTGTCGCTCTGCTCGGTTCTCGGTTGAGGGCCGGATGGCCGTTCAGTCCGCGGGTCCGCGGGTGGGCGTGGCCGGCGCGGTCTGGTCTGTCACCCTCGTCCTCCCTGGAGCCGCACGGCGGCCCTGAGACGGGAGCGCGGGCGTGGCAGTGCCGAAGATTGGAACAGAGTTGCTACTCGAGCCGCGTTTACACCCGGGCGAAGCCTGGGGGAGGCAGGAGGTGGAGATAAGGGAGTCGCTCCCGGGGGAACAAAGAGGCTTCAGAGCCCGTGCGGTTCGGCGTGGGAGCGGGAGGCTGTCGGACCTGCAGGTGTTGGGGGCGGCACCCGTCGCACCGAGGCCCGGGGACGTGGAGGAGGTGCGAGGCTCCCAAGCCCAGGGCCAGGGTCTGCCCGAAGCCGGGGTCTGCCCGGGGCCGGGGTCTGCCCGAGGCGGGGTCTGCCCGAGGCCGGGGTCTGCCCGAGGCCGGGGTCTGACCGGGGCCGGGGTCTGTCCGAGGGCCGGGGTCTGTCCGAGGGCCGGGGTCTGTCCGAGGGCCGGGGTCTGCCCGGGGCCGGGGTCTGTCTGAGGCCCGGGGTCTGTCCGAGGGCCGGGGTCTGTCCGAGGCCGGGGTCTGCCCGGGGCCGGGGTCTGTCCGAGGCCGGGGTCTGCCCGGGGCCGGGGTCTGTCCGAGGGCCGGGGTCTGTCCGAGGGCCGGGGTCTGTCCGAGGCCGGGGTCTGCCCGGGGCCGGGGTCTGCCCGAGGGCCGGGGTCTGCCCGAGGCCGGGGTCTGCCCGGGGCCGGGGTCTGTTCGAGGGCCGGGGTCTGTCCGAGGCCCGGGATTTGCCACCGCCGTAGTCTCCGGGCCAGGCTGGGTGGCCCTGGGCTCGCGTGGCACCTCCCCCTCCACCCGTGCCCCCCAGGGCTGAGACTCAGATGACGTAAAGGAGAGGGGGAGGGCGCGCCAGGCTCCCAGAGCGCGGGCCCGGGGTGGCCAAATCCTAGGGTTGTTTGAGAAGCTGGAAATGGAATTTTGGGGTGAAGCTTCCCAGCGTGCACGCGGGTCTGGGGGGCAGCTGAAGATTTCCTTTCAGCACGTCTCTGGCACACAGATTCCCCGTGTCTGGAGGGAGTGATGGGATGTTGCTGTGTCACCCTGTGTCTTGTGTCGTCTGGCGTGCAGGTGCCGAGTAGTTGTACCGCACTGTCGAGGGAGGCTGAGAACCTGGGGGTGTCTCTGACCCGCAGGTGTGGCGCCGGCCGTGGGCCGTGGGGAAGAAGCGGAAGTCGTGGGGGCCGAGTCCCCCCCACTCAGATCCTGAGGGTGGTGGTCGGGGGTCCCGGCGCCCCGGGAGAGAGCACGTTTGTCTCGGCAAACACCGTGCAGCACCCACGTGCGCCGGGGAGCCTGCTGGTGCTGAAGCGCAGCAGGGAGTGAGGGGGAGGCTCCCACGGGGCCCCCACGGGCCCCGACCCCGTCCCCAGAGCCCCAGGCGCGCTCCCCTCCCGCGGCCAGGCTGTGCGGGGCGGGGCCGGGAGTGACCGCGTTGTGCTGTGATCCCTGCAGGGCCTCGCGCCGGGACTCGTCCTGCGGTGGACGCTGAGGACCCATCCAGCATGGACCGGGAGGCGGCCGTGGGAGGCAGGGAGACCTCCTCGCAGCTCCGCCCCCGCAGCCCTGCCGGCCGGGAGCGCGGAGGGGAAGGAGGAGGAGCCTAAGGAGGACAGTGGCTCCGGCAGGTGTCACTGAGGTGAGTCGGCCCGTCCTCCGTGGTCTTTATTCCACCGCGGCAGGAGCACACTGGCGCTGCGGCGCTCGGCCCCGCCCTCCCGGGTCAGCAGGATCTGCAGCCCCTTTCCTGTGCCACGTGGGTTCCGCCTGCCTCCCTGGCGGCACTCGGGAAGCGTGACACTGCTACCTGCCAGTTGCCTGGCCCTGGCCGTGGCTCCCGCTGTGGCCCCGCTAGGATGTCCTGCCCCACGCCTTGCCCAGCTCAGCGCCCCTCCCCTCCGAGCGCGAGCCTCCATCACACCTCTGCTGCTCTGCTGTGGGAGCCCCTGATGCCACCGGACGCTGGAGGGGCGACCCTGATCCCGCCCTCACGGGACGGCTTTCCTGTGGCTTTTCTCAGCGTGTGTGTGTCCACGCGTCCCCTTGTAGGACCCCAGTCGTGCGGGATGAGGGGCGCCCTCGTGACCCCGTCTTAGCTCCGCCCCTCCGTGAAGACTGTTTCCCGGAGGGTCACGGGCCCACCTGGAACACAGTGAAGTCCAGAGTGAACGCCGTAGAGCGCAGCCGCGTTAACACCCGGGAGGGAGCCAGTGCAGTGCGGCCGGTTCAGCCGCTTCCCGCAGCGGGGCGGCTCCCCGGCAGCCCGTGTCCTCAGGGCGCTCCTTCAAGCCCCAGCTGCTCCGCCCCGTCCTGCTCCCTGCTCCCACGCCTGGGAAGGCAGTGGAGGTGGCCCGAGTGCTCGGGCCCTGCGCCCGCGTGGGAGACCCGGATCAAGTTCCAGGCTCCTGGCTTCCGTCTGGCTCAGCCCCAGTTGTTGGAGCCATCAAGAGTGAACGGGCGGGTGCAAGATCTCCCTGTCACTCTGCCTTTCAAGTAAATAGCAGACTTTTTTAAAAGAAAAAGTGGAGGGAGCAAGTGTGTAGCCCAGTGGTTAGAACAGCGCGTTCCACATCTTAGCGTCTGGCTCCCCGCTGCAGCTTCCTGCTAGTGCTGACCCCGGGAGAACGCAGAGAGGGCTCAGGGATTGGGTCCCTGCCACCCACGTGGGAGACCCGGGTGGAGTTCTTGGCTCCTGGCTTCCCGCTGTGCACGTTTGAGGCATGAACCAGAGGATGGGAGCGCTCTCCCTCAGTGTCTGTCTGTCTCTGTTCTCACATAAAGAAAAACAAGAACGAACTGTGGAGAAAATAAAGCAGGGAGGGGCATAGGGAGGCCGGGCTGGGGTCTCCCGGAGCAGAGGCCCCGGACGAGGAGCCGCGGGATGGGCTTGGGCCCTGAGCAGGGAGCAGGTGGGCGTGTCCGGGGCACAGCGAGGCAGCCGCTGTGGCTCCAGGAGGGCGGGGGCGGGGGGGGGGGCTCCGGGGCGGCAGGTGCCGGGCGGCCGCTGTGCTGTGCCAGGCCACTGCGGCAGAGGCGGGCAGGTCTGCCCTGGGGCAGCACCCTCTCCCCTGATCCCCGGCTCCGCCCTGGGCCTGCCTGGCGACGCGCCACAGACGCAGAGGCTTGAAGACACGCACTCTGTCTCGCAGCTCTGGAGGCCGAGGCCGCGTCAGCAGGGCAGCTCCCGGAGACTCCCGGGAGACCCTGTTCCCGCCTTCCCCGTCCTGCCTGCGTCTGTCTCTGTGCCTGTCACCGCATCGCCTTCTCCCTCCTGTGAGGACCCTGCAGTGACATTGAGGGCCCCCGAGGTAAGGGAGGGTCATCTCCCTGCTCAGGTCCCGTAGCCACACCCACAGAGCCCCTTTCCCAGGTGAGGTAACACGGACTAACAGGCTCCGGAGAGTAGGGCGTGGCTGCGGGGGCGGGGCGGGGGGCGCTCTGGCTGCCCTGGAGGCTCCTCCTCCATGTCTCAGGAAGCGGCCTCCTGCCTTCCAGGCGCTCGGACAGCCCTGGGCTCCTGCCCGCGAGACCCGCAGGGGCCCGGCCTCTTCCGCTCTGCCCAGCCTCGCAGCGCCCTCAGCCTCCGCTCCTGCCCTTCCCACCTCCGTCTCCCGCAGCAGCCGGGGGAGGGGCCTGTGCAGTCTGCGCGCCTTTTTTAAGGAATCTCCTATTGTGAAAGCGCAGATGCCGGAACCTGCTCGGCAAACACCAGGCTTCGGGAAGGCGCCGCCGAGGCCGCCGAGACCGGCAGGAGCACGGCTACCCACGCAGAAGCCACGAGCGGCCCGTCACAGCCCTCTGCTGTCCCCCGTGAGATTCTGCAGCCATCAGGCCTTGGTTTTTGTCTGTTTTAGGTAATGGTTTTGTTGCCCAAGTGTATGTCCCTGTTGCACCCCGCCCCCACCCCCGATGGGAAGCTGTCTGTTGTCTGATCGCTCAGCTGTCCTTGCGCGCCCAGCGTCTCTCATCTGAAGGACCTGCGCGGGGCACGGTTCCCTTTGTTTCTGGTTGGCAGCTGGGGCCGGAGGCTCAGTGGGACTGGGTTTGATCTGCTGGCAAGATTGGAGCCGCCCAGACAGCCACCCTGCTGAGGGGCCTGGCAGCGCTGGTGCTCACTGTCTTCTCCAAGACTTATCTATTGAAAGACAGAGCGAGAGAGAGGGCTGGGTGGCCCTCCTGTTGCTGGTTCCCTAAATGCACATGGCGGGGTGGGGCAGGGCCTGGCCAAAGCCGGAGTCGGAGCTCCGTCCAGGTCTCCCACGTGGGTGGCAGGGGTCCAGGCACCTGGGCGGTGCGTTACTGACGAGGCATGGCCCTCATTAGCGCTGTCTCCCACGGGAGGATGGGGCGGGGCTCGCTTCTGATCTCACCTTAGCCCTTGTTTACTTCAGAGATAACCCGTCCTCCACCTTCTGACGTGGGTGGCCGTGTCCGGGCGTGTGTTGTGTCTGTGTGTGGAGGGGGGTTGTAAGTCGGCCGCTGGGCTCAGAATTGCAGAAGGTGTTGTGTTTGTCAGGGTGACGCCCCCAGACCGAAGCCGCTCGGGACAGGAGCTGCTGCCTTTTGCTGTGCTGTTCCCCTCGCCCACACAGCAGCCTCAACTTATTTTAAGATTTTTCTTTGGCCGGCGCCGCGGCTCACTAGGCTAATCCTCCGCCTAGCGGCGCCGACACACCAAGTTCTAGTCCTGGTCGGGGCGCCGGATTCTGTCCCGGTTGCCCCTCTTCCAGGCCAGCTCTCTGCTGTGGCCAGGGAGTGCAGTGGAGGATGGCCCAAGTGCTTGGGCCCTGCACCCCATGGGAGACCAGGAGAAGCACCTGGCTCCTGGCTCCTGCCATCGGATCAGCGCGGTGCGCCAGCTGCAGCGCGCTGGCCGTGGCGGCCATTGGAGGGTGAACCAACGGCAAAGGAAGACCCTTTCTCTCTGTCTCTCTCTCACTGTCCACTCTGCCTGTCAAAAAAAAAAAAAAAAAAAAAAAAAAGGCCGGCGCCGCGGCTCACTAGGCTAATCCTCCGCCTAGCGGCGCCGGCACACCGGGTTCTAGTCCCGGTCGGGGCGCCGGATTCTGTCCCGGTTGCCCCTCTTCCAGGCCAGCCCTCTGCTGTGGCCAGGGAGTGCAGTGGAGGATGGCCCAGGTGCTTGGGCCCTGCACCCCATGGGAGACCAGGAAAAGCATCTGGCTCCTGGCTCCTGCCATCGGATCAGCGCGGTGCGCCGGCCGCAGCGCGCCGGCCGCGGCGGCCATTGGAGGGTGAACCAACGGCAAAGGAAGACCTTTCTCTCTCTCTCTCTCACTGTCCACTCTGCCTGTCCAAAAAAAAAAAAAAAAAGATTTTTCTTTGGTTATTTTCAAGATGTATTTCTTTGAAAGGCAGAGTCAGAGAGAGAGATCTTCCCAATTAGCTCACTCCCCATTGGCTCTAATGGCGAGGCTGAGCCAGGCTGGAGACAGGAGCCTGGACCTCCATCCAGGTGTCCCGCGTGGGAGGCCGAAGTAGTCAGGCCATCACCTGCTGCCTTCCCAGGTGCATTAGCAGCGAGCTGGATCGGAAGCGGAGCAGTCGGGACTTGAACCAGCGCTCCGGAGATGCCGGTGTCACAGGTGGAGGCTTCAACCACTGAACCAGAACACTGGGCCCTGGCAGCCTGAGTTCAGAGGTGAGGAAGCCGGGCCGTAGACAGGCGGAGCAGCAAGGTCTGCAGCCAGTAACAGCAGCTGCCGGCTCCAACAGGCTCCAACAGGCTCCCGAGTGGAGCCTGCATCGTGGTCGGCCTCTTGGGGGTCACACGGCAGGCGGCTGTGTGATCGGGGAAAGGTGCTGGTCCCGTGGCCTTGGGAGTCAGGCCCTGCAGTGCCTCCCTGCGCCTCAGGTGCTGAGTCCACTCCTGGCGCCCGTGGGGCCCTCGGTGGGCCAGGCCGGCAGCGTGGGCCGGGGCAGGTGCACGCCGCCCTCCACTTCCCACTGTTGGATTTTATTCTAAATGCCTATTAGCTAGGAAGCTGCAGAATGAAGGTGACATCCCTGAGGGCTGGACAGGCGGACGTGTGCCTCAGGGAGTCATGAGCGGGAAGTGGACCTGTGCCAGCTGTCAGGCCTCCTCCCAAAAGCCAAGATGCCTAAGCAGGCCCCTGCTCTCCTGACCGCTTCATAGGATGTGCGGCCAGGTGCCCTGGACAGGAAGTGTTGTACCACATCCGTAAGGTGGGGCTTGGGGTCAGGAGCAGGGACAAACGCACTGCGCAGGGGAGCAGCCACAGATGGAGCGCGTCAGCGCCACGCCAGCCAGGACCCACACAAGCCAGACAAAAGCAGGCCTTGAGCCGTCCGGCGTCTGCAGCCTCTGGCCGTGCTCCCTGGGGTCAGGTGTCCTGGGAACCCTGACGCGCTAGCCCAGTGCTGGGCTCCCAGGGGCAGGTGGCCCGCCTGTCTCCGCCTGGTGTCCGTGTGTGAAATCCCCCTGTGTGCTTGGGTAGTTGTTAGGCATGTCGTCGCAGCGCCTGGTTCCCCTTCCTACCCAGCTTCCTCATATGCACCTGGGAGGCAGCAGTGGCAGCTCAAGTCCCTGGGTCCCTGCCGCCCATGGGGGAGACCAGGTCGAGTTCCAGGCTCCTGGCTTGGGCCTGGCACAGCCCCCGCTGTTGTAGGCATTTGGGGAGTGAACCAACAGACAGAACATCTGTGTTCCCTTCTCGTTCTCTGCCTTTCAAATAAAATGAAAAAGAAAAACCTAAAAATATGATAAATGCAACTTAATATCTTGAATGAACACTAAAAGCAATTTTCAAAATCAAGAGAGAAATAAATGATTGACTTGAGTTTAAAATCTGCCTGTGTGACTTTTTTTTTTTTTTGACAGGCAGAGTGGACAGTGAGAGAGAGAGACAGAGAGAAAGGTCTTCCTTTGCCGTTGGTTCACCTTCCAATGGCCGCCGCGGCCAGCACGCTGCAGCCAGCGCACCGCGCTGATCCGATGGCAGGAGCCAGTGCTCCTCCTGGTCTCCCATGGGTACAGGGCCCAGGCACTTGGGCCATCCTCCACTGCACTCCCTGGCCACAGCAGAGAGCTGGCCTGGAAGAGGGGCAACCGGGACTAGAACTCGGTGTGCCGGCGCCGCAAGGCGGAGGATTGGCCTAGTGAGCCGCGGTGCCGGCCTGCCTGTGTCTTTGAGTTGACATCATGCCCTTTGGCCTTGCCTGTGGAACATGTTTTGTTCGTTTGTTTTTGTAAGATTTATTTTATTTTTATTTGAAAGACAGAGTTACAGAGAGAGGTAGAGACATCTGCTGGTTCACTCCTCAGATGGCTGCAACAGGCAGAGCTGAGCTGATCCAAAGCCAGGAGCCAGGAGCTTCTTCTGGGTCTTCCACATGGGTGCAGGGGTCCAAGCATTTGAGCCATCTTCTACTGCTTTCCCATGACATAGCGGAGAGCTGGAGAGGAGAAGGAGCAGCCAGGACTAGAACCGGTGCCCATATGGGATGCTGACGCTTCAGGCCAGGGCTTTTACCTGCTGCGCCACAGTGCCGGCCCCAGAACATGTTTTTGTTTTTTTGTTTTTTTTTTTTTTTTTTTTTTTTTTTTTTAATTTGAAAGATAGAATTACAGAGAACAGAGGCAGAGGCAGAGAGAGAGGCTTTCCATCCACTGGTTCACTCCCCAGATGGTCACAACAGCTGGAGCCAAGCCTATCCAAAGCCAGGAGCCAGGAGCTTCTTCCAGGTCTCCCACATGGGTACAGGGTCCAAGGACTTGAGCCATCTTCCGCTGCTTTCCCAGGCCATAGCAGGGAGCTGGATCGGAAGTGGAGCAGCCGGGACTAGAACTGGTGCCCACGTGGGATGCTGGCACTGCAGGCAGCGGCTTTACCTGCTGTGCCACATGCCGGCCCTGGAATGGGGGGGTTTCTGATCTCTGTACTCGGCAGGTTCCTGTGAGGCTGAGGACAGGGCGCTTCTGCCAGAGGCCTGGCACACCAGGGCCGGGGGCGCCCTGAGGGGTCCTCCCGCCCAGCCTGAGTGACCGATGGCGTTACGTTGCAGGGCCTCGTGAGGCTCAGCGGCATAGCCATGGACTTCACCTTGGAAGACTGGGAGCAGCTGGGGCTGGACCAGGGGGACCTGTTCTGGGACACGGCGCTGGACAACTACCAGAACCTCTTCTTGCTGAGTGAGTGGCGTGTCCTGGGGTGGGGGGGGCAGCACTGCCCTGATCCCGGGTCACCTGTGAAAGCCCAGTTCCGGAGCCCTCGGGGCCAGCACAGGTTAGCCCAGTGGTTCTCAGCTGCGTGACCCTGGCCCTGGGGCCCCCGGCAGGGGCTGTCTGGAGATGTTTTTGACGGCCCTGTTTGGGGTGGAGGGTGCCGCCACACCCCTGCAGTGCACCAGTGCTCCTCCCAGGATTCTCTGAACCCAAATGTCCGTGGAGCCGAGGCTGAGAAACCCTGGTCCGGCCCCCACCTGCCCACCCGCCCGTCTCCACCCTTTCCTGCCGTCAGCCGCAGAACTCCTCGCTCCCCAGGCGGCTGCCTAGGGCCTGTGTTGCTGGCCCTCTGCACAGACGGCTCTTGGGCTTCTTTCTTTGAGGACTTTAAGCCGGGACCCATCACAGTTCCCTGCCTTGCTGTCCGGTCCACTTGTTTGTCCCTATCGCGTTCTCGCTGCTTGTCCTCATCTGGAACGGGGCGAGGCGCAGGCAGGGCTTTGTTCACGGATACCACACCCTGCCCCCCCCCCCCCGAGGTTTGGTACCCGACTTAGGGGCTCAGTGAGCAGCTGGAATGTCGGGAGCTGAGCCCGGTTCTGTGCCCCGTCACTGCCCAAGGAGGGTACAGTGCTGTCCTAGAACAGGCGTGAAGAGGGGCGGGCGCCTTCCCAGCTGTGTCGGGGTCCCCAGGAGCACCCCCGGCTCAGCGATTCTTGGTGGCCTCACGGCTGTGATGCACTGCAGTGGAGAGATGCCGAGCGCCGTCAGGAAAGGGGGAGGGCACGGGAGTTGAAGCTTCCAGAATTCTCAGCAGAGTCGTGTGGAGCCCAGATTGCCCAGGGAAGCCCGCTGGAGCCCCGTGACCAGGCTGGTGACGGGAGCTGGTCTGGGCAGCCTCACCTGGTGCCGGCCACGATCCCAGCCTCCCAGACGGGAGCAGTGTTCAGAATAAACCACGTTTGCCAAACAGGGCCCTGCTCTTGGTTCTGGGGATGCTGGGACCCTCCTGAAGCCCAGGAGAGCGGCCAGGCCTGCGGCCCCTCACGTGCCGCGCTGTCACAGCCGGAGGGCGGCAGGCCCGGCACCCCAGCGCCCATCACTTCCTCCCCTCCTCACTCCCCGTCTGGTTGCTGAGTTCTTACTGAGGAGCAGGGATTTTGTTTCTCCCGGAGCGCCGTGCCGTGGCGACTGATCTGCCGGGTGGTCACTTGGAGCAGAGGGCCTCCCGCTCGACCGTGCCGGGGGCTGCGGGAGCAGCTCGGCAGGTCGCGGCTCTGTGTCTTCCCTTAAATAGCCCCTGGAGACATGTGTCCCCGGCTCCCCTGCTCATGCCCGTGTGCGTGGTCCCCTGGCGGCGGCTGCAGATCCCTCCCATACATGCCGCGGTTACGACCGTGTGGTCGGGTTCAGCCCGGCTTCCTCGGCTCCCAGAGGCCACCCGTGCAGCTGGCTCAGGGCCTCTTACGTCGTCCTCAGAACCAGTGACACTTCCGCTGTGCTCTCAGACTCGCGCCCCGAGATGCTGCTCTGCTACCTCCCACGAGGAAGCTCGCCGCAGGCAGAGCCAGGTCTGCCTCTCCAGCGCGGGCCTGGCCCGTCGTCCACCGCGGGGCCCGGCTGGCGGCTTCTTCACCGGTACACGAGGCATCTGAGTGTGCCTCGAAAGCCGGAAGCTCTGCTTGACCTCAGGAGCCCGTGGGGCTGATGACCCCGTGTGGGGACTGGGCCACCCCCCCCCCCCCGAACTGGGAACCCACGAAGCAGGCAGTCCGGGAGCCGCGCAGTGCGCACCGTGTGCTGGGCACGAGCTGGCTCACGGCGGTGTCGTTCTCTCCCCGTAGACCCCCTGAGGCCCACCCTGACCGCCTGCGCAGATGGTTTGGAAGAGCTGGAGGCCCTGGCAAGCAGCAGCCCAGCAGCAGTGGGCCCTGGTGAGCGGCTCGCAGAGGCCCAGCGCCCTGTGCGGGGAGGGCCGGTGGCTGGCACAGACGGGGCGCCTGTGCGTGCCTGTCGGGTTGGAGGTGGGGGAGCAGCATGAGCCGAGGGGCTGGGGAGCCAGCTGAGCGGCACAGGGAACAGGGCGGGACACAGGCGTGGGGGGGGGGGCTTCCCTCTGCAAGTTCCAGTTCTGGGCCAGCGACACGCGGTCTCGGGCCAGGAGGTCGGGAAGAACAGGACAAGTGTGGTGACGGTGCAGGGTGGAGGCGAGGAGGGGCGCTGAGCTCGGGGGCGCAGCTGGGAGGACCCCAGGGGCACTGGCTTGGAGGCGTGCTTCCTGCTTGGGGGCAGCGGTGACAGCTCGCATGCTTGGCCCGGCCACTCAGGAGGGAGACCTGGCTGCGGCCTGTCCCAACCATGCCGCAGCCGGCTGAGGAATGAACCAACCGACAGGAGATCTCGCGCTCTCTGTCTCTCTCTGCCTTTCAAATAAGCAGAACAAACAATTTTTTAAGCAGTTTTTTGTTGTTAAGATTCCTTTTATCCATTTGAAAGGCAGAATTAGAGAGGGAGAGACCGATGCAGAGAGATCGATCTTCGTTTGCGGGCCTGCTCCCCAGATGGGGCTTACTGAGGAGCCCTTTGGGGCTAGAGTGCAAGCCGGGAAGAGGCAGGTGGCCAGCAAGGGGCCTGTGCCGGCGAGAGCTGCTGAGAGAAGGGAGCAGAGACGTCTCAGAAAGCAGGGCCCGCGCGGAGGGAGGTGGGGGTGGCCACTGACTCCTGGGGTCCTGGGGTCCTGGCAGGACTGGATGGGGCGGGGGGAGTTCTCGCGGACGGAAGACAACAGTGCAGGGGAGAGTGGTGTGTGAGGGGGTGGGGACAGGACAGTTTTTATTTCTTTAATGTTGTCTTATTTTAGGGGCCTGCACTGTGGTATAGCAGGTAAAGCTGCCTCCTGCAGTGCCGGCACCCCATGTGGGTTCCAGTTGGAGACCCGGCTGCTCCACTTCCGATCCAGCTCTCTGTATGGCCTGGGAAAGCAGTAGAAGATGGCCCGAGTCCTTGGGCCCCTGCACCCACGTGGGAGACCCAGAAGGAGCTCCTGGCTCCTGGCTTTGGATCAGCCCAGCTCCAGCCGTTGAGACCATATAGGAAGTCAACTAGTGGATGGAGGATCTCTCTGTGCCTCTGCCTCCCTGTAATCTACCTTTCAAATAAATAAATATTTTTTAAAAATGTATTTATTTTGAAAGAGTTACAGAGAAGGGGAGAGAGAGCAAGTGTGAGAGCTCCGGTCTGCTGGTTCACTCCCCAGATGGCCGCGATGGCCAGCACTGGGCCAGGCTGGAGCCAGGAGCTGCTTTCCAGTCTCCCACGTGGGTGCAGGGGCCCGAGCACTTGGACCATCTTCCACTGCTGTCCCAGGCGCATTAGCAGGGGGCTGGATCGGAAGTGGAGCAGCCGGGACTTGTACCAGCTCCCGTACGGGGTGCGGCGTCACAGGTGGCCGCTCAGCCCACTGTGCCACAGGCCGGCCCTCCAGGGCAGGTTTTAGACAGTGTGGTCAGTCACCGGTGTGAAGGTGATGGGCGTCCTCCCCTGTTGAACCCCTGCAGTTTCCCATGAGGCCACTCCAGACAGGTCCCTGCTTTGGGCCCGTCCCCTCGCTCCCCTTGCTGCCCTTGACCGACAGTGGACTCAGGCCCACGGCCCCTCCTCCCTCACCCGTGTGTCACCCTGCAGCTGGAGAGCCGCGACACGCGCACCGTCTCTTTCAGACACGGCGCAGAGCGAGCCCGCCGCGCTGACGCGCGAGTTTCTGGAAGAAGGCCTCTCCCTGGAGATCCTGGAGACGTTTTCCAAGGATGACTTGTGCGGCTCCAGTTTCGAAGATGTCTGCATAGACGAGAGCTGGGTAGACAGTTTGCTGGGCGATCCCAGGAGTCCTCTGAGGGCTGATGTCCCCAACACGGACAGTCCTGCCAGATGCGAGGGGCGTGCACTCGCGCGGGGCCCCAGTCCTGGGCCCCAGCTTCCCACAGAGGAGGAGTCGGTGGTGCCGGATCCTCCGGCGGAGCGCCCCACGCCAGCCGAGTCCGAGGAGCATCGGGCTGACCAAGGCCCTGGCTCAGCCCAGAGGCAGCAGGGCGCCGAGCAGGGCGAGGCGCAGCCCTACAAGTGCAACGAGTGCGGGCTGCATTTCAGCAGCACCCACCACCTCATCCTGCACTGGGTGGGCCACGCCAGGGAGACGCCGGCCGCGCGGCTCGAGCACCCGTTGGGGAGAGCTTTGCTCCAGAATGCCTGCTTCTCTGCCCGCCCCGGGCCGCCCGCCGGCCAGCAGTCCCATGCGTGTAACGAGTGCGGGCAGACTTTCGCTCAGAGCGCGCAGCTCCTGTGGCACCAGAAAACCCACGCGGGGGGAAGGCCGAGTGAGAGCGCCGGGCCCGCCGCGCTGCAGACGCCACAGGCGCCACAGGTGCCGCAGACGCCACAGGCGCCGCAGACGCCACAGGTGCCGCAGACGCCACAGGCGCCGCAGGTGCCGCAGACGCCACAGGTGCCGCAGGTGCCACAGGTGCCGCAGACGCCACAGGTGCCGCAGACGCCACAGGCGCCGCCCTGCGGCCCGGGCCTCGTCCTCGCGCAGCACCAGCCGGCCCAGAGGCGCTACCAGTGCCCCCAGTGCCAGGAGGCGTTCAGCCTGAGGAAGCTCTGGGTGCGGCACCAGAGGACGCACGCCGCCAGGGCCCTGGCCGCCTGCCCGGAGTGCGGGAAGACCTTCCGGCAGAGCGCCTCGCTCATCGAGCACCGGGCCACGCACACCGGGGAGAAGCCGTACAAGTGCCGCGAGTGCGGGAAGGCCTTCAGCCACGCGGCCACCCTCAAGATCCACGAGCGGGGCCACACCGGCCAGCAGCCCTTCCGGTGCGGCGAGTGCGGCAAGGCCTTCGGCCGCAGCAGCCACCTCCGCGAGCACCGGCGCGTGCACACGGGCTGCCGGCCCCACCCGTGCGCCGAGTGCGGCCGCAGCTTCAACCGGCCCTCCCACCTGCGGCGCCACCAGCTGGCCCACATCGCCCAGCAGCTGCACCACTGCGGCCAGTGCCAGGCGGCCTTCAGCCACAAGGAGCAGCTGGAGCGGCACCAGCAGGCGCACGGCGCCGAGCCGCCGCACTGCTGCCCGCAGTGTGGGGAGCGCTTCCTCTGCCGCGCCACCCTGAGCTGCCACCTGCGCGGCCACGGCGCCGAGAGGCAAGGCCCGGACGCCGGCGAGGGGGCGCTGGCCGAGGCCGGGGGCCCGCCCGAGAAGCCCTTCAAGTGCGACGAGTGCGGGAAGGCCTTCGGCTGCAGCAAGTACCTGGCTCAGCACCAGAGGGTCCACGCCAGCGTGAAGCCCTTCCTGTGCGCCCAGTGCGGGAAGGCCTTCGGCCACCCGGCGCAGCTCGCCCGCCATCAGCGAGCCCACGGAGGCGGGAAAGCCGCGCCCGGCGAGGCCCCCCTCCCCGAGCGGGAGCCCCCGCCCTCCGACGAGCCCTCCAGCCAGCGCCCCGGGGAGCCGCCGCCGCAGTGCGGCCCGTGCGGGAAGGTGTTCAGCAGCTGCGCCAGCCTCGCCCAGCACCGCAGGAGGGTTCACAGCGGGGAGAAGCCGTTCGTGTGCGGCGTGTGCGAGAAAGCCTTCGCCCTGGGCACGCAGCTGCTCCGCCACCAGCAGGCGCACCGCGGGGAGAAGCCGTTCGCGTGCGGCGAGTGCGGCAAGGCCTTCGCCCAGAGCTCGTGCCTCGCCATCCACCAGCGGGTGCACAGCGGGGAGAAGCCGTTCGTGTGCGGCGAGTGCGGCAAGGCCTTCGCCCAGAAGGCGAACCTGGGGCAGCACGAGCGGGCGCACAGCGGGGAGAAGCCGTTCGCGTGCGGCGAGTGCGGCCGAGCCTTCGCCTACAGCAGCCACCTCAGCCAGCACCGCAGAGTCCACCGGCGCGAGCAGCCCTGCCCGCAGCCGCCGCAGGGGCAGAGCCCGGGCCCCCCGCAGCCGCGCGCTGACACCACCCCTGGCCGCGCCCCTCCTGTCGCGGAGTGAGGAAGCCGTGTGCACCTCCGGTCATGACAGAAGCCGTGGGCCGTGGGGGCTCAGAGGGGGACTCCAGGCCGACCGCCCGAGGTAGACGCGCCTCCTGCCTGAGTGACCGTGGGGGCGAGCCTTGGGCCCCGGCGTCCTCATCTGTAAATGGGCGAAGTCTACCTCAGAGGGCGCCGTGGGGGGTGGGGGGCGGGGCAGTGACGGGCACTGAGCGCTGCGGTGCTGGTCAGCGCTAGCACAAATAGAGTTTTCCCAGAAGCAGCAGCGAGTCGGCCTCCTCCAGCTCACGCGCGGCCCCTGCCTCTGCTTCTCCAGGTCCTGACCCGTCCTGCTGCCCCGCCTCTCCCCACCAGCCCTGGCCTGTCGGCCAGGAGGCTCTGCCGTCAGCCTCACAGCCGCCGGCCCAGGGCGCGCCCTTCTGCGCACGTAGCCCGAGGGCCCGCGCTCGAAGCGTCTGGTTAGGAAGGGCCCCGTGGCCACACTGAGCGCACGGCTGAGCGTTCCCGTTGCCACACGCACAACAGCCTCTGTGCATGCTGGGCCCCGAGCCGACAACGGCCGGGCCCTGGCCGGGGACACCGACAGGATGACCCCTGCTGTGTCCCTGCGCTGGGGAGTCGGAAATAGCCGCAGGGGCCGTGGCCTCCGGCTCGGCCAGCCCCTCCCAGGGCCTCAGCCCCTAGCGCGCGCCTGCCTGCCTGCCTGGGGACAGGCCCTGCTTTGCTGAAGCCCAGCACACACTGAGGTTTTGTTTTGTTTGTTTTGTTTTAAAGATTTTATTTATTTGTTTATTTGAGAGGTAGAGTTACAGACAGTGAGAGGGAGAGACAGAAAGGTCTTCCATCCGCTGGTTCACTCCCCAGATGGCCGCAGCCACCAGAGCTGTGCCGATCAGGAGCCAGGAGCTTCTTCTCGGTCTCCCGTGCAGGTGCAGGGACCTGGGCCGTCCTCCACTGCCCTCCCAGGCCACAGCAGAGAGCTGGATTGGAAGTGGGGCAGCTGGGACCAGAACCGGCGCCCACGTGGGATGCTGGCACCACGGGCGGAGGGTTAACCCACTGCGCCATGGCGCTGGCCCCACACTCTGAGTTTTAATACCTTTACACACATCAGGTGCTGAACATACTTCTGGGGGTGGTGTTGGGCCCACTGAGCCTTGCACCTGGAGTTCTGGTTCCGTTTGTGGTCGAAATTGGGAGCTCCTGGCTGACGTGTGTGTGTGTGCACCGGGGGTGGGCGTGCTGCCGCTCAGAAGGCTGCAGCGTGTGGTTCTGGGAGACGGGCGTCTCACGTGCCGAAGCCTGTGTGTGTCCCATGACACGGGACAGGGCCAGTGTCCCTGCGCTGCAGGACTCGAACCCGACACTCTGCTAGGGGCGCCATGGCGCCCGCCCCCGCTTTCACTTCATATGCAGGAGGCCTGGCGGATGCACCTGTGACTGTAACTGGGACAGGAAAACGCTGTACACGCCTTCCGCGTGCCAGGCCGTTCGGTCATAGAGTTCGGGTTCAGCCTCGTGAAGACGCCCACGCCCCACACCAGTGTTGGGGTCATGCCCTCCCGCAGCCCCTGACCCCAGCATCCCGGCCCCGTGTCAACACCGGTGTGCCTCCTGCCCCCAGCTGGGATCCTGACTCCCTGTGTGCAGATGAGAGAATCCCACACAGACAGACTGAACCGAGGCCACACAGCAGGGACACAGGCCAGGCACGGGGACCAGCGAGGGCACAGAGGCCCCCAAGGCCGCGGGAGCAGAGGGTGTGGACCCCTGAGCCACGAGGCTGGGGCGGGGCTCGCCCAGCCACAGGAGGTTCTGGTAGCTCTCCTCGTCTGGGTACAGCTTCCTGAGGCCAGACCCCCAGCCGGCCCTCCTCCAAGGTGAAGTCCACGGCTGCATCCCTGCAAAGGGCAGGCTTGTGAGATGGGGGCTAGGCGCGGGCTTGGGGGGAGACGGCGCGAGGCTCCCGGGCTGCAACATCCGGACTCAGATGTCAGGTAACTGGGCACACCTGGAAGACCCCCGGCCCCGGCGCCTTGGTAGGAAGCGGGCAGGGAGCGGCCCGCGCGACTCTGCTGCCACCTGCTGGAGCGTCGCTGTAGTACACCACGTATTGCTCAATGGAGGTTCGCTGGCATTTTCCTAAAAATCGCCCCAGTAAATATCCCAATGTGTGACACGCGAGAGGTGAATCTTGCCCAAGAGGAGGCGTCTTTGTGCAGTGCATAACCTGCACACCTGTATGTGACAGCCTCAACAAAGTCTATCAAGCCATTAACGTGTAAGAGGAATAGTTGGAAGCCCCACTCCACCTGACACCCCATCCCTCACGCTTGGCTCCAAGGATGCGGCCCGAGGGGAAGCAGCACCACCTGCCGCCCTGCCACCTGGTTGCCAAAAGGCCACTGAGGGCCGGATGACCGGCTGTGCTGGCTCGGGCATCGGTCCAAGGAGCCACAGGGGCCTGGAGCAGAGAAGGCGTCGGCTTGGGCTCAGGTGGACTCCTGGTGGCAGAGGGGACCCTGGTCTCCTACGAGCCAAAGGCTCAGGTCAGGTGTCCGCGGCCCCCACCCCAAACCAGGAGCAACCACAGGTGCAGGCCGTGAGGCTCCGCTCCCCGCAAACTCCCGGGAGCCACGGGGGCTGGCGACTGTGGTTACCCCCAGACAGGGAATCGGCACGGCAGGTCAAGGCCCTTGCTCAAGGTCAGAGATGAATGGCAAAGCAGGACTCGAACCCAGAAGTCTGGCCAAAGAGCCACCCTCTCCTCTTTCTTTTTTTTTTTTTTTTTTTTTTTTTTTTTTGACAGGCAGAGTGGACAGAGAGAGAGACAGAGAGAGAAAGGTCTTCCTTTTGCCGTTGGTTCACCCTCCAATGGCCGCCGCTGCAGCCGGCGCACCGCGCTGATCCGATGGCAGGAGCCAGGATCCAGGTGCTTTTCCTGGTCTCCCATGGGGTGCAGGGCCCAAGCACCTGGGCCATCCTCCACTGCACTCCCTGGCCATAGCAGAGAGCTGGCCTGGAAGAGGGGCAACCGGGACAGAATCCGGCGCCCCGACCGGGACTAGAACCCGGTGTGCCGGCGCCGCAAGGTGGAGGATTAGCCTATTGAGCCACGGCGCCGGCCTTCCTCTTTCTTATATATATTATTGTGGTAAAATATGCATTAAAACAAAATCTACCATCTTTAAAACATGATCTATTCATGAAAGACAGCACTCCCATCCGCTGGTTCCCTCTCCAAGTGCCTACGAAGGCCGGGGCTGGGAGTTCCAGCTACAGCTGGGACGCCCTCCGGGTCCTGGGTGCTGCCTCCCAGGGTTTGCATGAGCAGGAAGCCGGGCTCAGGAACCAGGGCCAGGTGCTGAACCCAGGTCGTCCGACGTGGGGCGCAGGCATTGTAACCGCCGGGCTGAGCGCCTGCCCCAGCTTAGCATCCTGACCACTTAAGGTGCAGAATTTGGGAGCGATTGGTGCGTCCACGAGGCCGTGCGGCCAGGACGTTCCATCCCCTAAAGGAAATGCCAGGCCCGTTAAGCAGTCACACACACACACGCCAATGTCTCCATCTCCACCTCCTGCCAGCCCCGACGCCGTCTCTGATTTTACCTATTCTGGGTATTTCCTATACATATGGAATTCTTGTCAGGCCTCTCCCGAGCCCACGCCCGATGCACCTGTGTCAGCCTCGTTCCTGTCCACGGCGCGGGCGACCACCTTTCTCAGAGGCCCTTCTAGCTCCCTTAAAGGCCCCAGGTGGAGTTTGGAGTTTTATTTATTGAAATAAATTGAAGAATCCCTGCCACAGGGGGCGCTGTTGAGCCGGCATGGCTACCCCCATTCGGTCACCAGATGGGCTCAGGTTTTCCAGGTGAGAGCGAGGCTCGGCTACACCCTCTGGGGGTTCCCTGCCTCTGGGGGCGGGGGGCAGGCCTGGACAGAGACCAG
The DNA here is from genome assembly GCF_051225735.1 of Oryctolagus cuniculus. Lineage (NCBI taxonomy): Eukaryota > Metazoa > Chordata > Mammalia > Lagomorpha > Leporidae > Oryctolagus > Oryctolagus cuniculus. Next base: position 8,719,179 of record NC_142884.1, on the reverse strand, counting down.
GGGGAGGCTGAATAATGGCTGCAGAAGCCACCCCTGGAAACTGGATTTCACCCTCTATGGGAAAGGTACTTTGCAGGACTGGCGCTGTGGCATGGTGGGTAAAGCCGCCGGCCTGCAGTGCCACGTGTGGACGCCGGTTTAAATCCCGGCTGCTCCACTTCCAATCCACTGCCCCCTGCTACCCGCGTGGGAAGACAGTGGAGGATGGTGCAAAGTGCGTGGTCCCCTGCGCCCACGTGGGAGACCCAGAAAAAGCTCCAGGCTCCTGGCTTCTGCCTGGCCCAGCCCTGGTCGTCCCAGCCATTTGGGAGTGAACCAGCTGGTGGACAATTCTCTCTCCTCTCTCTGCAACTCTTTTAGATAAATAGATCTTTTTAAAAATATTAATAAAAACCAAATAATTTCCTTTAAAAAAAGAATAATAGTGTGTGTGTTTAGCCTGGTGGTCGAGATGCAGGGGGTGCCTGGGTTTGATGCCTGCTTGTGACTCCTGGCTCCAGCATTCCTGCTAACGCAGACCCTGTGATTTTTTTTTTTTTTTTTTTTGACAGGCAGAGTGCACAGTGAGAGAGAGACAGACAGAGAGAAAGGTCTTCCTTTGCCATTGGTTCACCCTCCAATGGCCGCCACAGCTGGTGCACTGTGGCCAGCGCACCGCGCTGATTCAATGGCAGGAGCCAGGTGCTTCTCCTGGTCTCCCATGGGGTGCAGGGCCCAAGCACTTGGGCCATCCTCCACTGCCTTCCCAGGCCACAGCAGAGAGCTGGCCTGGAAGAGGGGCAACCAGGACAGAATCCGGCACCCCAACTGAGACTAGAACCCGGTGTGCCGGCGCCGCAAGGCGGAGGATTAGCCTAGTGAGCCGTGGTGCCGGCCTTTTTTTTCTTTTTTTTAAGATGCATTTATTTATTTGAAAGTCAGAATTACACAGAGAGAGGAGAGGCAGAGAGAGAGAGAGAGGTCTTCCATCCGCTGGTTCACTCTCCTGATGGCCACAATGGCCGGAGCTGTGCCAATCCAAAGCCAGGAGTCAGGAGTTTCTTCCAGGTGTCCCACTCGGGTGCAGGGGCCCAGGGACTTGGGCCATCCTCCACTGCTTTCCCAGGCCACAGCAGAGAGCTGGATCAGAAGAGAAGCAGCCAGGACTAGAACCGGTGCCCATATGGGATGCTGGCACTTCAGACCAGGGCATTAACCCCCTGTGCCACAGCGCCAGCCCGACCCTGTGATTTCTGACACCCGGAAGACTTGAGTTTCCCGCTCCCAGCTCTGGCCTCCTCCAGATATTGGGGGCATTTGGGGCATGCGCCGTGGATGGGAGCGCTGTCTGTATCACAAATTAATGTGTATATATTAATTAATATATCAATAGTATAATATTAATAATATATATAAAGAAACAGCAGCCGGGAGGAATCTAATAACTTAAGAAATGGGTGCTGGGCTCTGAGCACTTTCCTAGCCTGGTCCTCATTTCTCCGTCATCCCCGGCGGCTCTCTTGCACCCTCTGCACCTGCGTGTCTTTCTCCATAGGCTGTTAATCCCTCCCTGGGGTCACCGGCTGACAGGACCGGCGGCTGGATGGTTAATAATAGAGCCCTGTTTTGTTCCCCAGTGGGAGTGGCAGGGTTGGGTCCTGGCTGGAACAGCCTGGGGTTCTATGCCAAGGCAACTGCCCCAGAGAGGGAAAGCGCTTAGCCAGCGCTCACACACACCTGAGAAATCACACGAAGGTGGGGCTGAAGCAGCAGTACCTACACAGCCTGTGCGTTCCCCATCAGGGAAGCACACGGCCCCCGGGGGACAGCATCCGGGCCTGGGACGAGGGCGAGAATCACGCAGCAACACGAGGAGCCGCTTACAAGAGAACCTTCACAGGACAAAGTCTCCAGGGGACGCATCCTCTGTGTGCACAGGGAGGCAAACCGTGTGTGCGGGGGAGCTGAAGCCAGGAGCACAAGCCCAGAAAGAAACAACTGTTACAAGAAGCACAAGCCCCCCCCCCCCATCTGAGCAGCACAGCCCCCTACCGAGCGGGCACCGCCCTCTCCACTGCACAGCTGCGAGTCTATTACCGCTCAAGGTCGCAGGTGGGATCTGAACCCAGCCCCAGCCCACAGGGACAGCCACTACCCTCCCCCGCCATCAAGCCCCCGCCCCGTCTCATGTTCCACTTCCGCCAGCCGCAGGAATCGCTAACAATACTGGGTGGGCCATCTTCTACTGCCTTCCCAGGCCACAGCAGAGAGCTGGAGCGGAAGTGGAGCAGCCAGGACTCGAACAGGCGCCCACATGGGATGCCGGCGCTCCAGGCCAGGGCTTTGACCAGCTGCGCCACAGCGCGGCCCCAGCTAGTCGTCCTTGATACCCCCACTATTTCTTCCACACAGGCCGAGCTGTGCGCGGTCTGAGCTGACAAGTGGAAGTTGGCACAGACGAAGCGTCTGTAGAGAACCGACAGACACGCTGGGAATTTGTCACGGATTGTATTACATCTCCTCGCCCGCCTGTGCCCGCCCTACCGCAGCAGGAGCCTCCGGTTTTGCCTGTAGGTGCAGGCCCTGGACAGAGAGAAAAGCCCTGGGGGTTAGAACTGAACGCCCGGCCAGTCCCGCCCGCAACCCCGGACCGCTGCCCTGAGTGGCTCTCTCAGGGGGTCTCTGCGCAGACTGCCAGGGCTCTTGGCCAATCGGTGTTGGGCCATGTGGCGTGGGGAGAGAGCCAGGGACTAGGAGAGAGGGAGGGGGAGCGAGCGAGCGCCCCACAGTGACCGAGAGAGAAGCAGAGTTTGTGGGTCACACTGCGTACCCCTCCACTCCTGAGAGCAGGTGTCTCGGGCAAGGCCTGGCTCCCACACCTGCGAATGCGCCCTTGCTTGGACAGAGGGTCCTTGCGGACTTCATGAAGGGGAGATGAGACCCTCCCCCTTCTGGCCTGTGCCCGCGGAGGGGAAGCCACGCGGGGCGGGGGCCTGGGCGTGGGAGGGGCTCGGCTCAGCCACCTGCGGCCTCGTCCGCGTTTCAGACAGCACCCCCAGATCTTAGCCAGCCAGCGGGTGGTCATTTGTCTCAGCAGCCCTGGGGGACAAACAGGGGGAGAGGTGGGCGCTGGCTGGGCCAAGCAGGCCCGGTCTCCCACTGCAAGAGGCACAGACATGGAGGCCGAGGGGAGAGGGGCTGAGGGTGGGAAAAGCAGGCGGAGTCCGCCGCAGCCCTCGGGAATACTTTCAGCTTGACTTCTTTGACAGCCGGAAAAAAACAGACAAGACCGTGACTAGCTACCCACGAAGCTGCCTTGGGTGGTATTTGTTTTTATGTCAACGCACTCACAAAATTCACTATGTCAGCGGAGGGAGGGGCCATCAAAGACAACAGTACAGAGGCAGACTGCCCTCGGGGGTCTGCACGTGGGGGGTGGGGGATGGAGACAGGGAGAGCTGTGCAGAGATGCAGGGTTAGGGGAGGGAGAGGGCGAGAGACAGGGGCTTCCCAGAGCACACAGGGGCCGCCCAGGAGGGTGTCGTTTGGGGGGGAGGAGCCTCCTGGGGGCTTGTGGGCTGACTCACGAGATCAGGATGACCAGGAAGACGAACACGGCCGCCGACACGGACACGACGGTGCCCAGCAGGGCCTGGCTCCGCGGGTATCCACTATCGGCCTCGTACTGCAGGGCCATGCGCGGCTGCCCGTCCACTGGCATGAGCGGGAGACAGCCCTGAGCCCCAGGCCTCTCTGCCCCTCTCCCTCCCCCAACTCATGGGGGGCTGGCTCCTCTTCCTTCTCCCCACGGGGTCTCGGCCCCCTCCCAGGGCCCGGCCCTGCTGTGGGCACTCGGGATACAGCCGGGAACCCCACGGAGAAACTCTACACGGCAACAGCTGGCGCCAGATGCATCCCATTTGACGGACGGGCACGGGGAAGACTGGGAACTTGGCTCGAAAGCAAGAGGTGACAACACCATGCATGTGAGCAGGGCGGGACAGCGACGGCCATGTCTGCGCCAGATCAGTGTGGGCCGCCGAGCCCGCGGGGGGCCTGGCGCCTCGCACCTCGAATCTTCCACGTGGCTCCGGGCCCTAGCTCCTGCATCCGGTCAGCGCCGCCTCCTAGCTCCGCCTTCAAGGCGTCTCCAGGAGCCACCCCGCCTGCAAGGCGGCCGAGGAGGTGCAGTTCCGCACACGGCCTCCAGGGGGCACTGCAGACGCCTCACTCACTCGCGGGTCTCTGATCAGGGGCCTCCCGGGACCCTATGGTTCCCGCCTCGGGGTAAATGCGCAGGTCCTCCCCACGGTGCACCAGGCTCCGGAGGGTGACCCGTGTCCCTGCTCTGGCTGCTCTGGCCACAGCGGCCCCCTCCTCCTCGCTGCTTCGCCATGGTGGACCTTCGTGCATGCTGGTCCCATCACTCCCCCAATTCCCTTCCAGGATCAAGGGTCACCTGTTCAGAGCGTCCCCTGGCTCCCTGAAACCAGCGGACGCGTCCTACCACTTGGTTCTGTTTGGGTTTGGGGACGCGGTTGTTCTGAGCCAGGGACAGCTTGGAAAATGACAGGAGATGTTTTATGGTCCCAATTCCGGGGGCAGGGTGGGGGTGGCCGCTGGACTCTGGTGGGTTGGGGGCCAGGCCTGCCCTCCCAACGGAGACTCACCCGGCCCCCACAGCCCCCGCGGCTGAGGCTGAGGGGCCCCAGTCTAGCCCCCCTCACCCCCTTCCCGGCTGGGCTCTCCGAGGGTCTCGTTCAGGCAACTACATGGTGCTCCCACACTGCCTGCCTGTCCTCCAGTGGGGGCTGAGAGACAGAGCGGACGGCGGGGCAGCTCCCAGGACACTCCCATCCCTTTCCAGTAGCTGGTGGAGGAAGAGAACGGATAGGAGACAGCCCCGGACAGAGAGAAGCACAGGAAACCTAGCTACGGCCGTGAAAAGCCCTTTTTTGGGGGGTCTTGGTTGGAACAAACCAGCTGCAAAAAATGTTCTGGGGACAATGTGGGATGCTGCCAGAGGGATTTGGAATTATTTGCCATTAAGGAATCACGGTTAGGTTCTTCGGGGCGGGACTGGCACTGTGGTTATGTCGGGAATCGGCCTGATTTCCCGAGGCACACGCTGGGTTATGGGTGACAGTTCATGGGTCTGTGGAAATGCTATGGCAAAGCATAAGAGAAGTGAAGCCAATGATTACTCGCGGAAGTCAATAGAAGGCACTGGCGTGTGTGACCAGGGAGGCTCTCGGAGCAGCGGTCCTTGGGGAGTGAGAGTGAGGGGGACAGTGTGGCAGAGACAGGACAGCACACCAAGGGTGCAGCACGTCTCGTCAACCTGGATGTCTGTCTTGGATCTGCTGTGCTATTTGCTCCGAGGACACGTACTTCATTCGATACCTCTTTCAGACCCCCCCCCCCCCCCCCCGCTCTGACCATGACTCAGCACCCGCGTCTCCCACCCAGGGACACTGCAGAATTCCAGAGGCGTCTTCCCAGGTGACAGAGAGGGGAGGATGACTGCAGGGCAGGGCGTCATTCCTGGGCCGCGCGCGAGCGAAGGTGAGGCGGAGACCCCGAGGCCCCGCGTGGGAAGCCGCGGGCGGGCGCGGGAAGCCGCGGGCGCGGGAAGCCGCGGGGTCAGCTGTCTTTCCCTGCCCCAGGCTTACCGAAGCAGTACTTTTTCATGATGCATTTGGAGCTGATTTTCTGGCAATGCAGACAGTCCATGACCTCCTCTTTCAGCAAGCCTAGCCCAGGGGAAGGGGGACGTTAACACGCGACAGGCATTAGAGGACAGGCCGAGGGCGGGTAAGAGAGGGGGTCCCGTGGCGCTCCTGACCTGGGCGGCAAGTTGACCCAAGTGCACCCACGACCCACATGCAATAGCTTTTCATATAATTTTTTTTTGACAGGCAGAGTGGACAGTGAGAAAGAGACAGAGAGAAAGGTCCTCCTTTGCCGTTGGTTCACCCTCCAATGGCCACCGCGGCCGGCGCACTGTGGCCGGCGCACCCCGCCGATCCAAAGCCAGGAGCCAGGTGCTTCTCCTGGTCTCCCATGGGGTGCAGGGCCCAAGCACCTGGGCCATCCTCCACTGCACTCCCTGGCCACAGCAGAGAGCTGGCCTGGAAGAGGGGCAACCGGGACAGAATCCGGCGCCCCGACCGGGACTAGAACCCGGTGTGCCAGCCTAGTGAGCCGCGGCGCCGGCCAATTTCACATAATTATTGAAAGGCAGCCCAGTGGTCCTGCTGACCTGACATTCTGCTGTGGACATTTGCTTAGACATCGGTTAATTCTGAGTGTCCACTTGCCCGCTTTTGCAGCTCCCAAGGCAGAGATGGTCACTTCCTGCTTACACAGGACTACATTTCCCACACTCCCTTATGACAGGCTGCAACCATGTGACCTACCCCTAGCCAATGGAGAGTGAGGAAAGTGATTGCATCACTTCCTGGCCTGGCCATAAAAACGCTGGTGTCATTCCCAATTCCTTTTTCCTTTTCAAGTTTACGAGCTGTGATTTAGGGGCAGCCTGGATCCTTGAGTCACTGCCCAGAAGAGCTGCTAAATTCTCAACGAAATTTGGGTGACACCACAGGAAGTGGGAGTTTGTTAATACAACGTGGCTGATGTTGGCCAGCTCAGAGCCTGAAAACAGTGGTGTGCGGGTCGCAATCATTTTAAGTCGATCTGAGTTCTACAGCTCTGGGGTGGGAGGGCCGCCGACCAGGGTGGGTGTGTGTGGAAGCAGGGCCCGCTTTGGAGGGGGTAGAGAAAGGCAGGGTTAGACAGTAAATTCAGCACTCACGGCACATCTTGTGATCACAGGCTGCAAAAGAGAAGCGCTGAGTGAGTGAGGTTGGGACAGCGACTTGAGAATTTCATCGGGAAGGGACCGGGAGAGGGGCGGGGGGGGGTGAATCTGGGAAGGGAGCGAGAAGAATATTGGGGTGCATGGAAGGCGGAGTCTCGGGGGAACAGGAGGAGGGAGCACAGGGGCCCGCAGGGAGGAGGGGACGGGCCGTACTGCACCTTTTAGTTCATACGACCGCAGAGCTTTCTTCAGCTCCCGGATCACACTCTCCCTGAGGGTCGCCAGCTCTTCCAGAAGCGGCCCGTCTGGGGAGAGAAAGACCCCCGTGTGTGCGTGGGGGGGGGGGGCACGCGGCAAGCCCAGCCCCGTCTGCATCTCCCAAGGGAAGCTCCTCTCCACGTACCAGGGCGTGCTCGGGTGCCCCTGGACAAACACAGGCTGAACGGCCTTCCCCTGCCGATCTTCAACCCAATGCGAGCTTTGCACATCGCGTCGGGGCTCAGGGAGGTTCCTCCGGCCTTGGGGTTTTAGACCCAACAAGTCCAATGCCTGAAAGACCCTGGAACCTGGCACACTGCTGGCCCCTGAGGGCCCTGAGCTTGGGAGGCACCGCAAGGCCCACCTGCTCTGCCATGGGGCCGGGCTAAGCCCGCCCGCCTTGGCCATCTAAACGGCCGCTGGTTCTGTTTCCTCTTCTACAAGCGGACTCGTTAGCATCCACATTCCCCTCCTTTCCGCTGTCTGTGCTCCCTCCTTGGGGCTTTGCATTCAGCCCCACAGCCCTGCCTCTTCCCTGGCCTGGCCCCATCCACGGGCAGCCACGAGGCAGCCACCCACGACTGTGGGGTGCTGGAGATGGGCTGGAGGTGACAGATGCGCTCCGCCGGGCGTCTGGTGCGGAGGTCGGGTCGCCACGTGGGTCTCCTTTGTCGGAGGAGCTGGGTGGAGCCCCCAGCCCCGCTGTTCCCTGCAGCTTCCTGCCAGTGCACAGCCTGGGGGGCAGCGGGGCGGCTCCAGTGCCTGTGTCCCTGCCCCCGACGTGCCTGGCCTCGCCTGTGGGCTCTGCCCTGGGTGCCTTTCTCGCCTGAGGATTTCATCTGCAGCCTTCCGCTCTAAACACAACCATGGCTGCTCTGTTCTATAAATCACTGGACCCGCAGGTGGTCTTGGAAACCCCCAAGCGCACACACATAGACACACACACGCATGTTACTGATTTATCTCGTTTCTGGTCTTGGCTCTCCCTCTAGCATCTAAGCTCCTTGAAAGGGACCAGCATTCCCCAGTACTGCACGTCTGCACAATGTCAGATTGCATGCATCTCAAAGTGCCACGGCAGCCAGAAGCCTATAGGCATCGAGTGTGGGTGTTTTTTTTTTATATTTAATTATTTATTTGAAAGGCAGAATTACAGAGAAGGTGGGGGCGTCTTCCATCCACTGGTCACTCCTAACATGGCTGCAACGGCCAACCCTGGGCCAGGCTGAAGCCAGGAGCCCAGAGCTTCATCCAGGTCTCCTCTGTGGGTGGCAGGGACATGAGGACTTGGGCTGTCTCCCGCTGCTGCCCAGGTGCATTGGCAGGGAGCTGGATCGGAAGTGGAGCAGCCGGGACTTGAACAGGCGCCCCTGTGGGATGTCGGTGTTGCAGGCGGCAGCTCAGCCCACCACGCCACAGCGCCGGCCCCCAAGGGCTGGCTGTAACAGAGCCATCCGTGCCCACACACAGGCACAGCTGGGGGCCGCTGCAGGTCTGCTTCCAGGTGGCCGCGTGTGGCCGTTGGCACAAGGCAAGCCACGTGACTGTCACCATTACACGACACTGTCACAGATATAATGAAGGCTCCGTGGCCGCACCTGGCCACATGCACGGCCAGGCTGCCTGGGTTTATCCCATGGGACCAGGCGAGATGCAGGTGCAGGGAGAGGAGGGGCCGCGCTCCTACCTTGCAGGGGAGTCACCATCAAGTGCTGTGTTTGGTTCTTGAGGAAGCTGGCCACGTGGTCCAGCTGTTCGATCCCTGCGGGCGACAGGGGCACGGCTGCAGGGCGCCCGCCCTCCCGTGGGGCGTGGTCTCCGTGGGCCCCACCTCTGCTGGGGCGTGGTCTCTGTGGGCCCTGCCTCCACTGGGCGTGGTCTCCATGTGACCCCTGGCTCCGCTGGTGCGTGGTTTTAGTGCCCTCCATTCATCTGGGGGCGTGGTCTCCATGGGGGTGTGGTCGGGCCCCGCCTCCGCGGGGCATAGTTTCAGTGACCCCTCCCTTCATGGGGGGCCCCCCAATGGTCTCTATGGGGCGTGGTCTCCGTGGGGGCCCCACTCCGCTGGGCGTGGTCTCCATGTGACCCCCCCACCTCTGCTGGGGCGTGGTTTTGGCGCCCCTCTATTCATGCTGTGGGCGCATTCTCTATGGGGCGTGGTCTCCGAGTCCCCGCCCCCAGCACACACCCACTTTCCCCACGAACGCGTTCAGCGCGTAGTCCCGGAAGAAAGAGCCCTCCATGGCCAGCAGCAGGGCCTGGGCGCGGGCCTGCAGCCGCTCGAGGTGGAAGCGCCGGGGGATGAGGGCGCCGCGCAGCTGACTCAGGGCGTCCAGCACCGAGAGGTCGCACTGCAGGCAGCCCCAGCCGCCGGGGCCGCTCAGCCCCGAGAGCAGCAGCAGGGCCAAGGCCAGAGCCATGGCGGGCCGTGTGACGTCACAGAGAGCCTAGCCGGCCACGCCCCCGGCAGGCGGGGCCTCGAGGCCCAGGGAGCGTGGGCACCTGGGAGCTAGGGGAACGGGCGCGTTCACTGAGCGCAGACTTGGTGCACCCAGCCCCACGGGCTGCTCCAGACCCCCAGAGCTGGAACTCAGGCCTCTGCGCTCACTCACTCCGTGGGCGCCTACTGTATACTAAGCCCTGCTCTGGGCACCTGCCCACGTGGGCTTCACAGAGCCAGCAGCAGAGAATGAGGGCCCTGTCTGAGGACCCTGAAGTCGGAACTGCATGTGCGTCTCCCCTGTCGCGTCGGCTTCTCCAGGCCGTTGAGAAACGAGGACGCCGGGCCCAGCGGGCAGGCGGCAGGCTGGCCGGCCAGCTCCGAGTCTGTCTCATTACAGCTTGGAAGGATCCCCCACCCCTTCTCCGACCCCCCTCCCCTTACCACCCCACCGAGCCCTCAAGGCCACGTGCACGCATTCCCCACTGTGTCTCCGAGCCCCAGGGGGGAAGCTCGCACGTGTGTGTGGGTGCTGCTTATCAAATGGAATAAAGAGGAAAACCCAGTTCCCCTTTCTGAGCCCGTCTCCTCCATAAAATGATGCCATGTTTTCATTATTTTTTAAAAAAGATTATTTATTTGAAAGAGTTACAGAGACAGAGAGAGAGAGAGATTCCACCTGCTGGTTCACTTCCCAGATGGTGGTAGTAGGCAGGCTGGGCCAGGCCAAAGCCAGGAGCCAGGAGCCAGGAGCCAGGAGTTCCATCTGGGTCTCCCACGTGGGTGCAAGGGCCCCAGACACTTGGGCCATCTTCCGCTGCTTTCCCCAGGCCAGGAGCAGGAAGTGGAGCAGCCGGGACTCGAACCCACACTCGGTTGCTGGTGGCTTGATCTACTGCACCACAAAGGGGGCCCTTATTTTTCTTTTCTAATGTGGCTCACGGAAAGTTTGAAATTCCACACGGAGCCCCTGTGATATTCAGCTTGGACGTCGCTTCGCTGGCCTAGCACTTAAAAAGTACCCAGTGCCTATTATCGGAATTAAATCAAGTGTGACTGAGTTACCCGGCAGTTAAAACGGGGGCGAAAGTCCCTCAGGGTGTAATGGTGCCCGTCTACCACCAGGGGGCGGTCACACTCGAGCGAAATTCTCTCCCAGCCGCTCAGCCTGGGCTCCCAGCCGCCGACACCTGCCGCGCTCAGGTGAGCCCCTGGCGACTGTAATTTAAAGTGTGCACCTGTGAGTCTTCGCCCATCGTCATCTCCAGGCCGGCTGCGAGCCAGGGGCTGCCATTCGCTCCAGGAAGAAGCTGTGGGGTCCAGGGTGCGGCTGGAAGAGATGGGGGCGCAGAACCGGCTCTGCGTCTCCCGTGGGACAGCGTGGGGAGCTCAAGCACCCAGGTCTCACATCCAGCAGCTGAGGGCTGGACGCACTCCCACCCCTGCCCACCGTGCACGAAAGGGCTCGGCTCAGCGTGGGTGGCGTCCGTGTGAGTTTCGGGGCCAGCCCGGGGGCGTCTGTTCCAGCGGATCCAGAGGTCCCCGCGCGGGTCCCCAGCACAGCTGGGAGTGACACCGACACAGCGGCGCAAACAGCTGTCCAGGAGGGCAGCCGTGCCGCTGGGGGCAGCCGCAGCCCAGTATCCCTGGCTCCCTGGCTCCAGCTCCCTGCCAGCCTGCAGTCCTGGCCTCCATCCCGCCCCTGCCCTAGTTGTGACTGCCAGAGATGCCGGTGGCTTCACCACCACTCGTCCCCTTCTGTGACCCACGAGCGGACACGAGGCAACAGTGGGCCGCGATCGAGAGTCAGCAGGATGCGAAGTCACAAAACGTAGGCTGAACGAGACCAACGCGCAGCAGCAGGGCCGTGTCGACCTCTGTAGTACCCGTTTTACCGTATGTGTGGGTCCCTCCCAAGCCTCAGTGCTCTGATCTGCAGAATGGGCGCAACGTTAGCTCTCTGCAGTGGCTGCGAGGAACAAGCGGGATACAGAACCTCAAGTCCTCGGTGCACGGGCAGGCTCCGTCCAGGGCAGCTGGGAGCAGCCAGGAGGGCATCACCTGTGTTCCGGCTGACACACTGTGGGCTGAGAACCCAGCACCCATCGACCCCGCCCCCAGGCCCCTGGCCCCAGTCTCCTCCCTAGCTCCACTTGGTCCTGTCCAGGGCTCTGAGCTGACCCGCCCCTCCCTGCTCAGTGGCCGTCCGTGGCTCCCAGCGTCCCCAGCACAGAGCCCAGCCACCACCACACACACCTGGGCACACGCCCTGCACCCCTCCCATCGCCGGTCCTGGGCGAGCACCCAAGCCCCCGGGAGCAGCCTGTGTCGCACCCCCGCACCCCTGTTGAAGCAGGTTCTGGCTGCCCCTCAGCCTGGCTGATGCCCTGTGGCCCAGCAGCTCCGCTTCTGGGAGTGCAGCCTTCAGCTACGATTCCTGCCCGGGCGCCCCGCTGGTCACAGCAGGGGGAATCACCTACACAGGCACCAGTAAATCCCAGCAGGGCCTGCGCGACGCCTGCGCCCCATTCCAGCTTCCTGGATCCGCTCCCGGCTCCAGCTTCCTGCCGAGGCAGACGCTGGGAGGCAGGGGTGGCGGCCCTCGTCACTGGTCCCTGCCAGCGACTCTGCAGGTGGAGATTCATGGGGCTGCTCCCTGCTCAGCCCTGGCCCAGCCCTGGCCCAGCCCTGGTTGTTACAGGTATCTGGGGCGTGCACCAGCACACAGAAGCTCTGTCTCTCTGCCTCTCGAATGAATAATAGAGTCGGAAACGGACGGTGACAGCTGTGTACAGTCACAGAGGGGCCCGGCCCCCCTCGTTTGCTGTGGGACCTCACGAGGAGGGGCCTGGCCTCTCTGAGCCTCCGGTCCCTCGTCTGTAACGTGTGCCTCTCAGTCGTGACGTTTGCTCTGAAGGGGCCTGTGTTGTGGCACGGCGAGTTAAGCCGCTGCCTGCCCGGCTGGCATCCCATGTGCGTACCGGTTCGAGTCCCGGCTGCTCCGCTTCTGATCCAGCTCTCTGCTGTGGCCTGGGAAAGCAGTGGAAGATGGCCCAAGTCCTTGGGCCCCTGTACCTGCATGGGAGACCTGGAAGAAGCTCCTGGCCCTGGCTTCAGATCGGCACAGCTCTGGCCATTGAGGCCAATTGGGGAGTGAACCAGTGGATGGAAGACCTCTCTCTCTCTCTCTCTCTTTGCCTCTACCTCACTGTAACTCTGCCTTTCAAATAGATACATAGATCTTCCAAAAAGAAAAAGAAAAAGAAAACCCTGCACACCTCAAAGCTTTTGCAGACACATAAACTTCACTTGCACGTTTGCCCACGAGCTGTGTGAAGTGGCCCTGTTGGGCGGTGGGAGGGCGGTGGGCAGCGCCCGGCAGGGGCCCCACGCCTCGCCCGGGGCGGGCAGAGCGCTTGGCCCCCGCGGGTGATCCAGGTTCCCAGCAGGACCACGCCTCACGCTGCTCCTCCCTGCTAATTGCTGCACTTACAAACCAGGAAATGAACAGCAGAAAAAAAAATTAAAATTCCTCCAAGCCGCCCGAGGGACGCGCCCTCCAGGCCACGATGGAAGCTGTGCTGTGGCTGGCAGCCTGCTGCCCACCACGACGAGCGGCCGTCCCGGGCGGTGGGCTGTCTCTGCTCTGCTCGGTTACGGTGGGGGCTGTGTCCTCTCCAGGCGCTGTGCCGTTTGGGCCCCTGGAGTCACCGCAGCCCAGGAGAGCACCCATAAAGCTATAGAGGGCTTTTGTTTTGAAGGGGATTTCCAAGAAAGGTGTTTTCAGAGGGAACTCATTGGCTGGGCAGAAATGCTAATATTTTAAAAATATTTATTTATTTGAAAATCAGAGTTACAGAGAGAGAGAGAGAGAGAGAGAGGTCTTCCATCTGCTGGTTCACTCCCCAGATGGCCGTAACACCTGGAGCTGGGCCAATCTGGAGCCAGGAGCCTCTTCTGGGTCTCCCACGTGAGTGCAGGGGCCCAAGGACTTGGGCCATCTTCTACTGCTTTCTCAAGCCACAACAGAAGTGGAGCAGCCGGGTCTCCAATGAGTGCCCATATGGGATGCCGGCACTGCAGGCGACGGCTTTACCCCCTAGGCCACAGCGCCAGCCTCAGAAATGCTAAATTGGAAGCCTGTTCTGATTGGCTGGTTAATGGGGGGGCATCCTTAACAGCCTTCATGCCATCTCCCTGCACCTCTTACTGGGAAATAGAGATTTACACAGCAGGTGTAATTGGTTAAGACGGCCCTGTCGTGGGGCAGGGTGGGCCCCGGGCCCCACAGACGGCTGTGCTGGGGAAAGAGCTTGTGTGAAGACAGAGGGAGGCTCAGAGAGTGCCCTGTGAGGACGGAGGCAAAGGTTCTCTGTGACACCTCCCATGGCAGCCCCAGGACCCTGCTGCCGCCCGCGTCACTGCCTGACTTGTTTATTACCCTTCTCTCTCCTCCAGGAGATAAAATCCATGCGGGCAGGGAGGTTTGTCTTGTGGGGACGAGACAGGGCTTGTTCCTGGTGGATGCCCAGCCGGTGTTTGTTCAATCAGCTCACTCACTCATTCTGAAAGCAGACAGCCAGCGTTTTCTCTGTACCACTGCACCGTGGGAACAGAGAGCGCGTCTAAGGCACAGGGGTTGTTATCTCAAGAAGCTCACGTCCAAAGACGATGATTACAAAACGCAGACAAAAATAACTAGACAAGCCTGCATGAGATCCCATCTGGGGGAGATGGGGAGGGAGACCCAGCGGGGGTTGAGAAGTCAGGGGGACTTTAAGGAGGAGTCAGAATTGGGGCTGAGCCTTGGCAGCTGGTGTCACGGGCTGACTTGTGCCTCCTTAAGAGATGCTGCCGGCTGGCTGTGGGCACCTGTAGGAGGTCTGTGGCGGGATCAGAGATCACAATGTGGACCCCCGTCCAACACGACCGTGTCCTTATAAAAAGGGCACAGATGGACGTGGACAGGAGGGAGATGGTGTGACGACACAGGAAGGGATGCCGTCCACAGGCTGGGAGGGAACAGGAAGCTGGGAGGGAGGCCCGGGACAGGGTCCCCCTCTTGCCCTGCAGGAGGAAGCGCCCCGCTGACACTGCACTCTGCCTCTGGCCTTCAGAAAGGTGAGTCAGCGTCTGTCGTGGAAGCCACCCAGTGCGTGGTATGTGTTTATGGCATCACCAGCAGGCTGAAACACAGGGGCAAAGGTCAGGGGGAAGGGCTGTGAAGGTGGGGGCAAGAGCCTGGGCAAAGGTGAGCGCACAGGATGCCAGGGACCCGCAGCGGGGGGTGGGGTGGGGTGGGGGTGGGGGAGAACGCAGAGTTCAGACCCTCAGGGCTGTGGCCGCAGAGCTGGGTACGCAGCATCCCAGAGGCCGCTAGTCCACAGCGCCCCGTGCAGGTCCACCTGGGTCTCCGCTGTGGCCAGGTGAGCAGGAGGCTCCCCCAGGTCTTTCAACAGCGGACAGAAGGCCCAGGTCTGCACAGTGTGGCCTCCTAGAGGGGGCTGGAATGGGAAACAGCCAGGGAGATGTCAGCCAGCGCCCCGCCCTACACGGGGGGTCCTGAGGCTTGGGTTCGAGAAGCCTGGATTTGCTGGGACAGAGAGCTCGGGATTCGCCAAATCCCACCGTGCACCGTGCAGGCTCCCCCCTGAGGGGGTGCATGTGGCCCCAGGAGGCCCTAGGAGGGCGGCAGGGACTCTGCTCACTTGTGGAGCTGCTGCTTCTCCACACAGGACTCACTGGATGTGACTGATTATGGTGTTTATTATTATTATTATTTTTGACAGGCAGAGTGGACAGTGAGAGAGAGAGAGACAGACAGAGAGAAAGGTCTTCCCGTGCCATTGGTTCACCCTCCAATGGCTGCCGTGGCCGGCACACTGTGCTGATCCGAAGGCAGGAGCCAGGTGCTTCTCCTGGTCTCCCATGGGGTGCAGGGCCCAAGCACCTGGGCCATCCTCCACTGCCCTCCCGGGCCACAGCAGAGAGCTGGCCTGGAAGAGGGGCAACCGGGACAGAATCTGGCACCCCGACCGGGATTAGAACCCGGGGTGCCGGCGCGACTTATTATGGTTTTTTTTTTTTTTTTTTTTTTTTTTTTTTTTTTTTTTTTTTATGTTTTGACAGGCAGAGTGGACAGTGAGAGAGAGACAGAGAGAGAAAGGTCTTCCTTTTGCCGTTGGTTCACCCTCCAATGGCCGCCGCTGCAGCGGGCGCACCACGCTGATCCGATGGCAGGAGCCAGGATCCAGGTGCTTTTTCCTGGTCTCCCATGGGGTGCAGGGCCCAAGCACCTGGGCCATCCTCCACTGCACTCCCTGGCCACAGCAGAGAGCTGGCCTGGAAGAGGGGCAACCGGGACAGAATCCGGCGCCCCGACCGGGACTAGAACCCGGTGTGCCGGCGCCGCAAGGTGGAGGATTAGCCTATTGAGCCACGGCGCCGGCCATGTTTTTTTTTTTTTTTTTTTTTTTTTTTTTTGCTAGGCAGAGTGGACAGAGAGAGAGAGAGACAGAGAGAGAAAGGTCTTCCTTTGCCGTTGATTCACCCTCCAATGGCCGCCGCTGCAGCCGGCGCACCGCGCTGATCCAATGGCAGGAGCCAGGATCCAGGTGCTTTTCCTGGTCTCCCATGGGGTGCAGGGCCCAAGCACCTGGGCCATCCTCCACTGCACTCCCGGCCACAGCAGAGAGCTGGCCTGGAAGAGGGGCAACCGGGACAGAATCCGGCGCCCCGACCGGGACTAGAACCCGGTGTGCCGGCGCCGCAAGGTGGAGGATTAGCCTAGTGAGCCACGGCGCCGGCCCATGTGGTTTTTAAAATGTGTTTTTTTGCTGAGCATCATGAAACGGTGGTGACCCTTGGTGGAGGGACTGCTGCCCAGTAGCCGTAGGATCAGGGACCAGTACGTGGGAGGACAGCCGAGTCAAGACAAGGTTTAATTCACTAAGGCACACGTGGGAGGTGAGACAGCTTGGTGGGGGAGGGGCGGGGGCCCAGGGTGGGAGCTGGGCAGCCAGGGCTCGGGGAGGGGGGGGGACACTGCCGCCCTCCGTATGCACCACACCCCCCTCCCAGTTCATACCCTTACTGTGCCCCCCCCCCCCCGTCTCTTTTGTGCCGTTTGCTGTCATGCTAACAAAGGACCCGAGGCCTGCAGATTTAGGACAGCAGGGGTTTATCTGGCTCCCAGCGCTGGTGGGGGGCTAGGGTGTGGGGGGACACAGCACTGGCCTCTGGTCAGTGTTTCCTGAGGGCTTCTTGCTGCACGGTGTTGTGGCCAGGGCAGGGGGCACCCAGTGAGACCGTGTGCTCGCCAGCCCGGTCCCTCTTCCTCTCTTTTTAAATTTTGATTAAAAAAAGATTTATTAATTTCTTTGAAAGGCAGAGTAACAGAGAAAAAGGGTGAGACAGAGAAAGAGACGCCTTCCATCTGCTGGTTCACTCCCCACAGTGCTGGGGCTTGGGCCGTCTTCCACTGCTTTCCCAGGCCATAGCAGAGCTGGATTGAAAGTGGAGCAGCCGGGATACGAACTGGCACCCATATGGGATGCGGGCACTGAGGGCACAGCGCAGGCCCCCAACATTTATTTTAAAGATGGACACAGAGATGGAAAAATTCCTATTTTTTGCACATTCCCCAAAAAACCTGTGACAGCCAAGGAGTTGGCTGGCTGAATCCAGGTCTCCCACACGGGCGTCAGGACCCAAGCATTGGCGCCATCCCAGGGTGCTGCCTCCAGGGTTCCAGCCACAGGACGCTGAAGGGTGAGCAGAGCTGGGACTCAGACCCAGGCCCACACACTCCAGTACGGGACGCGGGGCTCCACGGCCAGGCCAAACACCCGCCCCGCCTTCCCACAACGGTCCTGGGAAATTATGTCCCGCCCACCGTTCTTAGGCTTAGCTGCTGTAAATGTTCACCTGCGAATCTGCGTGGATGCTTTCATTCTCTCTGGGGAACGCTGGGCTCTAAGGCAGATGCGTGGTCTTGTAAGAAATTGCACAATTAAGCCGGCGCCGCAGCTCACTAGGCTAACCCTCTACCTGCGGTGCCGGCACACCAGGTTCTAGTCCCGGTCGGGGCACCGGAGTCTGTCCTGGTTGCCCCTCTTCCAGGCCAGCTCTCTGCTGTGGCCCGGGAGTGCAGTGGAGGATGGCCCAAGTGCTTGGGCACTGTACCCCATGGGAGACCAGGAGAAGCACCTGGCTCCTGGCTTCGGATCAGCACGGTGCGCCGGCTGCAGCGGCCATTTGGGGGGGTGAACCAATGGAAGCAAGACCTCTCTCTCTCTCTCTCTCTCTCTCTCTCTCTCTCTCTCACTGTCTAACTCTGCCTGTCAAAAAGAAAAAAAGAAAAGAAATTGCACAATTACTCCGCAAAGCGGCTGTGGGACACTCCTGCTGCTGCTGTGGAAAATGACCCGGCACCAGGGCCGGCAACGGTGCCGGTGGTGAAGCCGCGTCCCGCGCTGCAGTGCCGGGCTCCGCTCCCGCTCCTGCTCCCGACTCCGGCTTCCTGCTAACGCTGACCCTGGTGGGCAGCAGTGAGGGCTCGAGTCACCGGGTTCCTGCCGTCCACGGGGGAGACCCGGATGGAGTGCCCAGCTTCGGCCCAGCCCACCGCTGGCTATTTTCAGGCTTTTGCGGGAGGGAACCAGCAAAAGGGAGCTCTGTCTGTCGTCTGTCTCTGCCTCTTGAATGCTGAACCCCAGAACTGTCCCAGGGAAGCGTCTGTGTCACCAGTCAAGGGCCGAGAGCCCTCGGAGTCGGGCATGGCGGGCACAGGTGTGACCTCTGCTCACCTGCGGTAGTGAGAACCGAGGGAGGGGAAGGAGGCTCCAAGGACAGGGCCCGGCTGGCCCCGAGGCGGCTCCCGGTCAGGTCAGCCCCCGGCAGCCTGGAATGCGGGAGCGAGCCGGGGAGCGGCAGGGAGGAGGCAGGCTGGGAGGATGGGTGAAGCCAGGGACTCGTGGTGCGGTGTTGCTACCCTGGTCACCATGCTGTTATGTATACAGCCCGTCATATATTCGTTAATTATACACCTGCCTTGTCGCCCTCCCGACCTGTGTTCTGTTCAGGTGCACAGAAGGTTCCGGAGGCCCAAGGGACAGCCGCCTCGATGCCAGGCTCTGGGGAACCCGAGATAAGCCGGTCCTGGGCCCAGCCCTTGGGGAGCTCGAGGCCCAGTGGGGTCAACCGACAGGTGAGCAGGCAGGGCGGGCATGTGGAGGGGCGGGGAGAGGCTGGGTGGACAATCAGGGAGGGCTTCCTGACGGAGGAGGCAAAGGCGAGGCCCTTTCCCGACGACCATAGCTGCCAACCTGGATTGGGTGCGTTCGCTGTGTGTTGAACGCAGGCCGTGCGTGGACTTAACCCTCTGTCCGCTGTGGCGCAGTTACTGGGGACATCGGGGCACAGCCTGGACTCCCTGCCTGCCTAGTCCCGCACAGGCTGAACCCGGAGAACACACAGGGAGGCTGGTTGTGGAGGAGTCGCGGACTGGGCGCGGGTTCCACGATGTCCACTGCTGGCGTGTGTTCCTCTGGGACTTTTCCCTTCCCTGGCCGCTGTCCTGTCCCTTGCGCCGCCCCCGCGCCTCCCCGCCCACAAGCAGTCACACCCACGGTGGGTGGGGTGGGTGGGGTGGGTGGGAGGCAGCCAAGCAGCCACACCCACAGGCTGGAGTCCCCGTGGGTGAGGGGTGGGGGGAAGGAGCTCGCTTTGTCACGGAGTGACGGTGCGGGACCCTGATTCTGCCCTCGGCCGGGGCCACCAAGGGCGCCCGCTGGGAAGCGGATCCCAGGACAGCAGCGGGGCGGGTGTGGCCGGGCGCGCCCGGAGGGGCTGAGAGCGCACGGGCCGGCGGCGGGGGCGGGGGTCTGCAGGCCTCGCTCCCAGCCGCAGCGTCTCAGAACCTCGCTTTTCGGTGTCTGGTGACAGCTACGGAAGCCCCACTGCGGGCCGAGGTCCCGCCCAGGAAGGGGCGCGGGCATCCGTCCTCTGTGAAGGTGCATGCGCGGGCGCCTTGGAGGTTCCTGGAGGTGGAAGTCAGGAGAGTAGCGGTGGGCGTGTGCCTGGCGGTGAGGGCGCCTGGACTCTGTCCCTGACCCCGGCGCCCCGCGGATGCGCGCACTGCGGGGGCCCGCAATGACGGCTCAGGCGCTGGGGTCGCTGCACCCACCTGGGAGACCTGGATTGCATTCTTGGCTTCTAGCTTCAGCCTGGCCCAGCTCTGGCCATCGCGGGCAGTTAGGGAATGAACCAGTGCATGGAAGCTTTCTGTGTGTGTGTGTGTGTGTGTGTGTCTGCTTCATAAATACGTAATTCTGAGGGCCAGTGCCACAGCGGGTTAGCAATTGCCTGCAGGGCTGGCATCCGATATGTGCGTTGCTTCAAGTCTTGGCTGCTCCACTTCTCATCCAGCTCCCTGCTAATTTGGGGAGTGAACCAGCAGGTGGAAGATCTCTCGCTGTCTCTGTCTCTCTGTCTCTCTCTATATATGTAAAGCTGCTTTTCAAGTAAATTTCTAAAAAAAAAAATTTAATAAGTAATTTTTAAAAGACAAATTCATTTTGATACAAAAAGATTTGGATTCCATAGGTGATTTTTCATAATATGCAATTTCCAGGAATGTTCTAAATTTTTATGTATTTTCATTTTCTTTGAAAGGCACAGAGATAAAGATTCTTTGTCTGCTGGTTCATTCCCCAAAATGCCTGCAACAGCCAGACTGGGGCCAGGTCAAAGCCAGGAGCTGGGAACTCATTCTGACGTGGTCACCTGAGTCGCTGCCTCCCAGGGTCTGCATTTGCAGGAAGCTGGATTAAAAGTGGAGCGGTGGGGACTGGCACCCAGACGCTCTGATGTGGGATACAGGTGTCCCAAGTGGAGACATAGCCGCCACCCCAAACTCCCCTGGCCTAAGAACTTTGGAAAGATGGCCCATATACAGGGTGGCTATGGAATACTATATAGGTGTGAAAAAGGTTAGGGTGATTTGAATGCGGGAGGAGTGCGTCAGAGTTGCCTGCATCAGATGGGATCTATGAACACAAGAAGTTGCAATGTTTCTGTAGGTGATGAGCAAACAAGGACTGACAACCTTTCTGTAGAGGCCCACACAATAAGCATTTTCCACTTGGAGCACCGCGTGGTCTCTGTGTAGCTGCGTGGCCCAGCCGGTGAGCACAGCTGTGTTCCAGCTTTATCCGCAAACACAGGCGGGGCCGTTGTCTGGCGGCCCCTGCTGTAGATAAATAGTGCATGTTTCTGGAACCATTCACAACCGAACATCACCAGGGGGCGTCTGCAGGGGGAAGCGAGAAGAAGGGGCTTGCGGAGGGAAGTGTTACACTCTTCCTTGAAGTCATTTTGCTGTGTGCAATTGAAATCGTCTTAATTAAAAAAGAAAACAATGTTTTAAAAATAGCTGTGATGGTCTTTCCCCCCTCTGGTTATAAGGCAGCTACGGTCATGTTAGAAAGTGCTGGAAGTGGGGCAGGTGTTTAGCATGCAATTAAGATGTTCCCTGGGCGCCGGTTTGAGTCCCGGCTGCCCCACTTCCGATCCAGCTCTCTGCTCTGGCCTGGGAAAGCAGTAGAAGGTGGCCCAAGTGCTTGGGCCCCTGCACCCACAAGGGAGACCCAGAAGAAGCTCCTGGCCCAGCCCTGGCCGATGTGGCCATTTGGGGAGTAAACAGCAGATGGAATCTCTCTTTCTCCCTCTCTCCCTCTCCCTCTCTTTCTCTGCATCTCTCTCTCTCTGTAACTCTGCCTCTTAAATAAATAAGTAAACCTTAAAAGAAAAGCCCACGGGGCCGGCGCTGTGGCTCACTTGGTTAATCCTCCACCTGTGGTGCCGGCATCCCATATGGGTGCCAGGTTCTAGTCCCGGGTGCCCCTCTTCCAGTCCAGCTCTCTGCTGTGGCCTGGGAAGGCAGTAGGGGATGGCCCAGGTCCTTGGGCCCTGCACCCGCATGGGAGACCAGGAGAAGCACCTGGCTCCTGGCTCCGGATTGGTGCAGTGCCGGCCGTAGCGGCCATTTGGGGGGTGAACCAAAGGAAGGAAGACCTTTCTCTCTCTCTCTCTCACTGTCTAACTCTATCAAATAAAAAAAAAAAAAAGAAAGAAAGAAAAGCCCACAGCAAAATTCTCTCAGGGTGCATCAGGCAGGTGCTGTGGGGTGGAGGGAGTTGGTCCGTGGAAATGTTGCTCTGTTGTTTGATTTCTTCTCTTTCTGTGTGTAACTAAAATAGCTTTACTTCAAAGAAGTCATGTTGTCAAAACAGCAGTGGCAGTCCCCTGCCTCGGGTCTCACAAGCTATAAGGGGGTTGGCTGGGCTGTGGTCTCAGCTCCAGGCTCAGGTGGGGAAGAGAATTGGTTTCCAGGCTCACACGGTTGTGGGCAGGGCTCGGTTCCCGGGGCTGCTGCTCGGGGGCCACCCTCAGTTTCTTGTCACATGAGCCTCCCCAGGTGGCAACTGGCTTTGTCAGCTCACAGAGACGCACAGCGCCCAGCACAATGGAAGCCCCTGGCGTCTATAACTCAACCACAAAGGCACAGCCCGTTGATTTATTTTTAAAAGATTTATTTTATTCGAAAGGGAGAGTTCCAGAGAGAGGAGAGAGAGAGAGAGCGAGAGCGAGCGAGCTTTCGTCCACTGGTTCACTCCCCAAATGGCCACATCAGCCAGGGCTGGGCCAGGCTGAAGCAGGAGCGTGGAGCTTCGTGCGGGGCCGTCTTCAGCTGCTTTTCCCAGGCCATCATCAGGGATCTATATCAGGAGTGGAGCAGCGCCCGCATGGGATGCCGGCACTGCAGGCTGTGGCTTTACCTGCTGTTACAGTCCTGGCCCTTGGAGTCACATGTGCTTCTTTCTGTTTGTTTTTTGAGTTGGGTTTTGAAGCATGAGTAGGAGCTCACTCAGTACAGAAACCATGCTTCCATTCGTTTTCTCGGTCAACCCCGCTCCCTGAGGCCTCTGTGTGCCCCAGGTGCTGGGCTAGGAGATCTGAGGAACCTAAGCTGAGTCTGATTCCGGTCTTTACAGAACAACCGGCCCCAGGGATGGGTCAGACTCGGCCCCGTCCTCTGGCCTGCAAGCTGGTCAGCTGAGTGATGCAATGCCAGGGGCCAGTGCGAGTGAGAGGAACAGAGTGGCCGCTGAGCTGTCCACCCTGACACACTCCGCACACCATGCAGACCGCAAGGATGTCAGAGACCTGTGTCTCCGCTCAGAGACGCACTTCATCCTCACTCATGGGAACGCGTGCCTCTCTGGACACCTCCCCACCCCGCGTGCCAGCCCTGTGCTGGGTCAGGCTGGGGACACGCACATGGCATGGACGCAGGAGCCCAGAGGGGCGGCTGCTGTGCACAGGGGCTGGTGGACAGAGGACTCCAGCCCAGCGGTCAGAGCGTCAGTAGGAGAGGGAGCACACCATGGCAGGGGGCAGCGGGGAGCCCTCTCTACTCTGTCCTGGGGCGTCCCGAAGCTGAGCTGGAGTTCCCTGGTGTGGAGAGCCGGGAAGGGGGAGCAACAGGCAGAAGGCACAGGACGTGCAAAGACCCAGACGCATGTAAGACCACTTATCAAACAATCCATCCACTCACCTGTCCACTCGTCTCTGTCATCCATCCACCCACCCACCTATCCACCCATCCACCATCCATCCACTCAACCATCACCCATCCACCCATCCATCATCTATCCATCTACTCAACCATCCATCTACTCAACCATCACCCACCCACCTACCCACCTATCCACCTACCCATCCATCCACCCATCCACCATCCATCATCCATCCACCCACCCATCCATCCATCTACCCACCCACCCATCCATCCACCTACCCACCTACCCACCTATCCACCCATCCACCATCCATCCATCCACCCACCCATCCACCCATCCATCCATCCATCCACCCATCCACTCACCCTTTCAGCAACTCACTCATCCATGCGTCCACCTGCGTGTCGTCTGTCCATCTCCATGTTCGTGTATCCTTGTCCTTATGCGTTGACTGATTCCTTCATCAGTCCGCCAACTTACTTATTCACTGAGTCGTCTGTTTCCTCATCCATTCATTAATCCAGCAGCCAAATGCTGCCTCATTCATCCGTGTGCCCACTCGTCTGTCACATGCCCGTCTAGTCACTTCCTTGTCCATCACTGTCACCTGTCACCTGCTCCCTCCCACCGCCCCCTCCTTGGAGAACTCTCCCTGACCACTGTTTAAAAGAACCCCCTCCGCTCGGCTCTGCTGGAAGACAGCGAGAGCCGGGGCAGAGGAATGCACAGGACAGGGCGAAGGGCATCGGGGGACCGGGGCCCCGGGAGAGCCTCACTGAAGAGGTGATAGTTGAGCAAGGCTGGAAGGACGTGAGGGCGTGGCCTTGCACCTAGGGAAGCAGTGGTCCAGGTGCAGAGAATGGCACGTGCAAAGGTCCCGAGGCGGGGCTAAGCCTGCTGCGTTTGGGCAGCACGGAGGAGGCCAGCGTGTCTAGAGTGGAGTGAGGGAGGGAGAGGAGATGGGCTTTGTGATGGGAGCTGGGAGGGAGCAGACTGGCACCTGAGTGTTCTTGGGAGCCGGGACTCCGTCTTTGCACCTCGCTCTCCCCAGTGTCTAAAGTGGGTCTGCTAACGGCTGCCCAGGAGCCCCATTCTCCCTGTGTGTGTGAATAAAGTTTTATCGGCACACACCCTCCCCATTCGTTTACCCATGGGCCCTGGCTGCGACACGTGGAGCCCAGACCGGCCACGCAGCTGGCTGCACTTGCTGTCCGGCTTCTCGTATGCAGCCTCCGCCGAGTGGCCCGGAACAGCGCTGGGCACGTAGTAGGCACTCAGCGAATATCTGTTCTCACAGGACTGAGCCTGCCACTCTTCTGGGACCCACACGAGGCCACTGGCTCGCTCTTGTCCCCAAGCGCAGTCCAGTTCCGAGTCACATGCAGGCAAACAACAACTCAGTGACCAAAAATAAACACCAGGCATGCAAGCCTTTGCCAGCGGGAGGTGCCCAGGAGGGCGGCAGGCAGGACCGATGCGGGGCCCTGCGGCCTCTCTCCCCGTCCCTCTCCCGCCACACACCAGGCACGCAAGCTGCCCCCCTCTTGCTCAAAAACATCCCCCCAGACTCTCCTATTCTCCGCAAAGCAGCCCTGTCCCTGCCTCCCTGGATCCTCCCCTTGCAGCCCCACCCTTTCCTTTCCGCCTATCATCTTGGCCCCCTGCTGGCTCCCCCCCCTCTCCGTGTCCCTGTCCGTGCCGCCCTCGCTCAGATTCTGCATGCTCCGATCCGTGCCTGCAACCTGGATCCTCCGGAGACTCCGAAAGCTCACACATTCCTGCCTCGCTCTCCCCAGACACACCCAGCCCGGCATCCCAGCCCCCCCTTCCCGAGCACCTCTCCACTGCGGTCAGTCCGGCACCTTTGTCGCCGACAGCTGATGACCCTAGTGCTGGGCTGCAGAGACAGCGGCCATGGGGAGGCCTCGGCCCCCAGGGGAATGAGTGTGGGCTTTACCTTGAAGACCCTCTCTGGCGGGCTTGGGAGAGGACAGGTGCAGGGCACAGAGGCTGTGCGGTGCCACCCCAGCTGTGGTCTCTGGGCTCTCAGCCTTTCTCTGGTGGCTTCCTGGAGCGATCTGTAGCCCGAGCTTGGGAGCCGGGCTACGCTGCATTCGGATCTAGGCTCTGCCGCTTTCTACCTGTGCCTCAGGTTCTTCATCTGTACAATGGGTGTGATGTTAACACCATTTAGGGTTACCGGGAGGATGTCGATAGAAGGCGGGACACTGTGCCTGGTGCAGAGAAAGCACTCAGTAAACACCAGCAGCTGCGCAAGTTCTCAGCACGGCGGGCAGGCTGCCCTCTGCAAAGGCAGCTCGTTATCAGGAGTATCGGTCATGATACTGTTACCCCAGAGAGAGCAGGACTTAGTCCCTGCAGATTGCGAGCGATGACATCACCAGTTGCCAGGTAGATTTAGTCCTGGGTGGGGTTGATGACATCACCAGTTGCCAGGCAGATTGTGGTTGGAATGTGGGTGCCAGAGGCTTCTTCCTGGAGTGAAACTGTTGCATTCCCGTCCACACTCTCCCCTGCCTGTCCACACTCTCCCCTGCCCGTCCACACTCTCCCCCGCCCGTCCACACTCTCCCCTGCCCGTCCACACTCTCCCCTGCCCATCCACACTCTCCCCTCCCTGTCCACACTCTCCCCTCCCTGTCCACACTCTCCCCCGCCCGTCCACACTCTCCCCTCCCTGTCCACACTCTCCCCTCCCTGTCCACACTCTCCCCCGCCCGTCCACACTCTCCCCTGCCCGTCCACACTCTCCCCTCCCTGTCCACACTCTCCCCTGCCCATCCACACTCTCGCCTCCCTGTCCACACTCTCCCCCGCCCGTCCACACTCTCCCCTGCCCATCCACACTCTCCCCTGCCTGTCCACACTCTCCCCTCCCTGTCCACACTCTCCCCTCCCTGTCCACACTCTCCCCCGCCCGTCCACGCTCTCCCCTGCCCGTCCACACTCTCCCCTGCCCGTCCACACTCTCCCCCGCCCGTCCACACTCTCCCCTGCCCGTCCACACTCTCCCCTGCCTGTCCACACTCTCCCCTCCCTGTCCACACTCTCCCCTCCCTGTCCACACTCTCCCCCGCCCGTCCACGCTCTCCCCTGCCCGTCCACACTCTCCCCTGCCCGTCCACACTCTCCCCCGCCCGTCCACACTCTCCCCTGCCCGTCCACACTCTCCCCTCCCTGTCCACAATCTCCCCTCCCTGTCCACACTCTTCCCTCCCTGTCCACACTCTCCCCTGCCTGTCCACACTCTCCCCTGCCTGTCCACACTCTCCCCTGCCCGTCCACACTCTCCCCTCCCTGTCCACACTCTCCCCTGCCCATCCACACTCTCCCCTCCCTGTCCACACTCTCCCCTCCCTGTTCACACTCTCCCCCGCCCGTCCACACTCTCCCCCGCCCGTCCACACTCTCCCCTGCCCGTCCACACTCTCCCCTGCCCATCCACACTCTCCCCTCCCTGTCCACACTCTCCCCTCCCTGTCCACACTCTCCCCCGCCCGTCCACACTCTCCCCTGCCCGTCCACACTCTCCCCTCCCTGTCCACACTCTCCCCTGCCCATCCACACTCTCCCCTCCCTGTCCACACTCTCCCCCGCCCGTCCACACTCTCCCCCGCCCGTCCACACTCTCCCCTGCCCATCCACACTCTCCCCTGCCCGTCCACACTCTCCCCTGCCCGTCCACACTCTCCCCTGGTGCCCTGAGGCACTGATTTCTCCTGTCTCTGAGCTGCGTCTCCTATCCATAAAACAGAGGAAACAAAGGTACCATCACAGGGTTGTAAAGTGAATGTGATGAGTTAGTGCCTTCCGAGGGCACAATGTCCAGCACGCAATCAACACTCCACGAACAGCTCTCGTTGTCCTCACCGTCTGGTCTCTGCATCTCACTGTGGAGAACACCCCAAGCAGGGTGATAAGAGCCCTGGCTCTGCCTTGGACGACAGCGCACGAGCCCCGATCTGGCCTGCGGATTCCGGCAGTGGCTCCCGAGCGCTCCGGGCCGGCACACGATGGCTGAGATGGCGCCAGTCACGCTCTTGGCACGACACAAGCTGAGGCATCGCCACAGGCTCTCCTTCTCCTGGCCTCAGTTTTCCCATCTGCAAGGTGGGAGGTGGCGTCGGCTGTCTCAGCGCTTCGTGCTGGGAGCTGCCACTGCTGCCCTCGAGCCCTCCACACCCAGCTCGGTCTCTGACTCCCCATCTTTCCCTGCCCCCTTTCTCTGCTCCTCCCACAGGGAGGTCCCTCCTGCCTGCTCTTAGTAGGACCACAGGTAACACCCGTCACGATAATTACCACGGCTTGCCTCTTTAACCTTTTTCCCAGTGCCAGAATTTTTTGTATACACCAATCCGTTTAATCCACATCATACAAGGACTTGTTGCTGCCTATACAGCAAACATTATTAAACCCCCACTGCATACCAGGCCCTGGAGATTTAGCAGGAAACCATTGGCAGGAGCAGAATCCAGGATGGTGGAGGGAGGTGGCCTCACTCTGTGGTAAACCTGGGAGAACAGGGCTCCTGGGGGGAGGAGCAGGTGGCGGAAACCATGGAAGGCAGGGGTGGGGTGCGGCAGGGGTCAAAGGGCAGCTGGGAGCCCAAGTGATGGGGCAGGGAGGGGGTGAGACCAGAAGGGGCAATGGGCTGTGGCTACGGCGCAGGGCGGGACTTTTATTGGGCGAAATGGAAGGTTCTGAACAGAGAAGCCGAGTTGCCCGGGACCACCGCTTCCTGCCCTCCCCGTCTGTATCCCCATCGCCATCTTTATCCCTGGTTCGTCTGCGTGTTCCTAGCACCCGCTCCGGACACTGCCATGGGCCGGCCCTGGCGCCCGGCCCAGCGTGGGCTGACCTCATCCGAGCGTGACGCTCCTAATAGCACCAACTGCCAGGGCTTTCCTGGGTGAGACCACGCAGGTACACACACCGGGCACTCCATGCACGCGCATCCTCGCTCCTGGCGCTGTCACCGCCCACACCTGGGAGCCTGCCCGGGACGCGGCCGGCGTTCGACAAAAGCGAATTCTCTCTCCCGGCCGTCCAGCCCGCCGGCTCCCCCGGGGACCGAGGCATTCCGGCCTCCAGCCGCCCCCCTCCACGCCGGCGCTCACAAAGCTCCCCATTCAAGCCCGGCGCACAAAGCGGCCCATTCACCCCGGGCCCCTGGGGCCGACTGCCCCTGGGCGCCCCCCGCGCCTCGTCATTGGTCGCGCCGGCCGCCCGTCAGGGCTCGGGTCCCACCCACGACCGCGCCGCCCGGCTCGGCGCTCCGGCCGGGTTCTTTTCCCACGGCTGGCACCCTGCAGCAACTTCTCATTGGCCCTGCCCACCAGCCGCTCCTTTTGATTGGCGGTTGCCGCTCCCCATGGGCGGGGCCGTAGCTTGCCGCAGCGGGCACCGATTGGTCCCGCCTGTGCTCGCGGGGGCGGGGTCGTCTTGGCCGGCCCGCCCCTCTTTCTGCACAGGCCGAGGCCTCCGGACGGCTCTGGAAGCCGGTGAGTGCCCGGGGGCCGGCAGCCCGGCTGAGGTGGCGGAGCAAGACTGGCCGCGGGGAGACGAGAGGCTGGGGGCTGCGACGCGGCCGCGGAGGCCGGCGCGGACGGCCGGGGCCGGGGCCGGGGCGCGGGCGCCGCCGCTCACCTTGGGCGCGCGCCGGGGCGCCGCGGGGGCGGGGGCGGCGCGTCAGCACCTCCGCCCCCCGCCCCGGCTTGGCCCGGTTCCCGCCGGGTGCGGGGCCGGGTCGGGGTCCTCGCCGCTGCCCCGGGCCTGAGCCGCGGAAGGGGCCGCCGAGGCTGTCTTTGGGACCCGGGAGACTTTAATCCCTGAGTCATCGCCTTCATGATGGCAGAGGCCCCGGCCGCCCCCTGCAGATTCGGGGGCGGGAGAAGGGGGGTCCCGGCCGGCGGAGGCAGAGGGCAGGGGGAGACGTTTCTGGGCCCCCGGGAAGGTACTTGGGCGCTTTCACGTTTATGCCGAAACCGTTTCGTAATCGTGTTAACACTCGGGGCGAGTTATGCTGTACCCATTTCACAGACCAGAAACACTGAGCCTGGCCCGAGGCGCTGGCCGCGGGGGAGGCGTGGGGGAAGCAGAGTTCAGAGCCAGTTTTCCCTCGGGTCCTCTAACCCTGTACACCCCGCGGCGGTGGCCGCCCCCCTAAGTCTCTCTCTGGACCGGCGGGAGTGCTGCGTGCGCGACCCTGGGCGCCTGCTTCTGTGCTCCATGCCTCAGTTTCCCCACCTGGGAAATGGAGACGTCCCTGACGGCTGGAGCCGCTCTGGGAGTTACAGCCGGAAAAGCACGGGGCACGCAGCAGGTGCGCGCGTTCCGGTCTTCCTCCTCCGCGCCACGAGGCCAGAGTACGGGAGGCTGGAATGTGACACTGTGGAGGCGGCGTCCCATTTCCGGGCTGGGAAGACTGAGGCCCCGAGAGACTAAATGGCGAAGCAGAATTCTTCTCCGCGTTGGCTTCTTCATTTCAAGGGCCGCTGCAGGGCATCCGAACCCCGGGAGTCCTCAGCTGGATCCTCGCGCACGCGTGGGTCGCTGACCTTTGCCCACCGGGAGGAGGGGGAGGGCAGCCCCTGGCACCGCCGCCGCCCACCTGGCCGCCGGCTCCTCCCCCTCCTCCTGTCAAAGGCCCTTGGGCTCCAGGCCCCGCCCCTCCCCGAGCCCGGCAGGTGCCGGGTGACGTCAGAGCCGGCTCCCGCCCCGTAAGGCGACGCGGCCCCGCCCCACGCAGGACCGCGGAGGTAGTCGCACCTGAGGGCTCTGAAGCGGCGCGGGGATTCCCGTGCCCCCTCCCCATCTCCCTGCTCCGGCCGGCGTCCCCAGGTAACCCCAAGGGTCCGCGGGGTCGGGGGGAGGGGCGATCCTGGCGCCAGGGACCGGCCGAGAGGACTCCTGGGTCTGGGGACCGGCGCTGTGGCCGGTACCCCCGGCCTCAGGAAGACCCGCGAGCCGGGCTCCCGGGTTAGGAGGAAAGAAAGGACCCGAGCCGCGGTGCACATCCTGGGTCTGGGAGGGAGGGCGGGGCTGACCCTGGGTCTGAGGGAGGAGGGGCTGGGGCTGGACCCCTGGGTCTGAGGGAGGAGGGCTGGGGCTGACCCTGGGTCTGAGGGAGGAGGGGCTGGGGCTGGACCCCTGGGTCTGAGGGAGGAGGGGCTGGGGCTGGACCCCTGGGTCTGAGGGAGGAGGCAAGGGCTGGACCCCTGGGTCTGAGGGAGGAGGGGCGGGGGCTGGACCCCTGGGTCTGAGGGAGGAGGGGCTGGGGCTGGACCCCTGGATCTGAGGGAGGAGGGCTGGGGCTGGACCCCTGGGTCTGAGAGAGGTGGGATTGGGGCTGGACCCCTGGGTCTGAGAGAGGAGGGGCGGGGGCTGGACCCCAGGGTCTGAGGGAGGAGGCGGGGGCTGGACCCCTGGGTCTGAGAGAGGAGGGGCTGGGGCTGGACCCCTGGGTCTGAGAGAGGAGGGGCTGGGGCTGGACCCCTGGGTCTGAGAGAGGAGGGGCTGGGCCTGGACCCCTGGATCTGAGGGAGGAGGCAGGGGCTGGACCCCTGGTTCTGAGGGAGGAGGCAGGGGCTGGACTCCTGGGTCTGAGAGAGGAGGGGCTGGGGCTGGACCTCTGGGTCTAGGGAGGGGGACTGGGCTGGACCCCTGGGTCTGAGGGAGGAGGGCTGGGGCTGGACTCCTGGGTCTGAGGGAGGAGGGGCTGGGCCTGGACCCCTGGGTCTGAGGGAGGAGGCAGGGGCTGGACCCCTGGATCTGAGGGAGGGACCCCTGGGTTTGAGGGAAGAGGGCTGGGGGCCTGGACCCCTGGGTCTGGGGGAGGAGGGACTGGAGCTGGACCCCTGGGTCTGAGGGAGGAGGGCTGGGGCTGGACCCCTGGGTCTGAGGGAGGAGGGGCTGGGGCTGGACCCCTGGGTCTGAAGGAGGAGGCAGGGGCTGGACCCCTGCGTCTGCGGGAGGAGGGGGGCCCTGCCCTCTGGAATCAGCAGCAGGCTGAGGTCAGAGGCCTGGATGGGAGGCCCCGGCCCCTGCCTCGGGCGGCTCCCTGCTGCCTTTCCTTTTCAAGCCCAGCGGTGCCCGCCCCGCCCTGGGCAGGTGACAGTAATGAGCCCTGGCAGAGCCTTCCTGCCACTGGGGCGGGGTGGGGCGGGGCGGGGCGGGCTCACCCTTGGAGCCAGGGCTGTGAGCCCACGGGGGGTGGGGAGGTAGGGGGGGTGGGCTGTGGCCACCCTCAGCGCAGCGGCCTCCCCTCAGTCCCTCTGCTGTGAGGTGGGGGCCTCGCCCTTGTGGTCCCAGGGAGGAGGGGCGGGGCCTGGACTCCTGGCTCCAGGGAGAGGAGGCACAGGGCTGAGCGACTGCCGAAACTCCCAAACCCTTCCTGGTCAAAGGCCACGGGGCTGCGAGGAAGTGGGTGGGGTGGGGGTAAAGTCCCACGGATGGAGTTCGGCTCTGGGCAGACCAAGTGGGCTGGGGTGAGCCCTGTGGATTTGGGGCCTGTGGGGCAGAGGGTCGCCGGCTCCTCTCCGGGCGCAGGGACCGGGGTTTGAGATCCAAGAGCTCTAGGGAGTCCGGGGCAGCCCGGACCGCTGGCGGGGGTGTGAGGAGAGGGCGCCTGTGAGTGTGCATGCGGGGAGCTGAGGGTGTTGGGGCCACACCAGGGAGCTGGGTGTCTGCAGGGCTTCTCCCAGGGGGTGGGGGGCAGGGAGGCGGAAGCATCCGGTGTCCGGTGTGGGCGACAGTGACACGGGCCACTGAGGCGGGGACAGGCTGCGGGCGGGCATTGTCCTGGCGCTGCCCAGGCTGCCTGGGAGCTGCTCCCGCCCCTCTGTGCGTGGCGCCCCGGGGGGCAGGGTGGAGCCCCCCACCTTTGATTGTCTGGGAGCAGGGCAGGCTCCACCCACCGGCCAGGACCCCCAGCCCGTCGGAGCAGAGCCGGGTCCTGGAGGGGGATGCAGGCCGGTTGTGGAGGAGGGAGCCCCGTCCAGAGACGAGTCTGGGGGTCTGTGGGTAAGGGCAGGTGTGCCCAGGTGTCAGGGCAGCTGAGTAGCAGAATCCAGTCACAGGCCCCAAGGCTGAGCTACAGCTCCTGCCCCTCTCCCCTGGATCACCGAGCCCCAGCCACGGTGGCCGCCCGCACTGGCGCGTGCACAGAGCCACTCTGCCCCTGGGCCTTTGCACTCACTCTCTGGAGTGGGGGCTTTGCTGCCCACACCCCCTGCCTGCTCGCTTCATCCCCCTGAGCCTGTATTGGAGGCCACATCCGAGACGCCTTCCCTGGCCCCCCCGCCCTGACCCCTCCCACACCTGCCTTCTCCCCGGGGTGCTGATCCCCAGCTGACGCACCATGTAATTCCCTCGCTTATCTTTCTGTCTATCCCGGAGCAGCTCCGTCCAGTAGAAACAGGATGAAGGCCGGTGTGTCATTCCAGGCGCTCCAGGAACCACATTAAAAGGGAGAACTCAAGGAGCAGGGGTGTGGATGCTAATGACATCCTGCAGTTAACCCAGCATATCCAAAACACCGGCTTCCCGACAGCTTTGAAATCCGTGTGTCTCTGACCCCCGCTCCATTCAAGTGCACGGTTGCCAAACGGATCTTTTTAAGGATCCTCAATGGCAGGACTAGGAGGCCGGAAGCCAGGTGTCTGGGGCTCCATCCGGGTCTCCCGCGTGGGTGCAGGGGCCCAAGCACTCGTCCGTCTTCCGCTGCCTTCCCAGGCCATTAGCAGGGAGCTGGGTCGGAAGTGGGGCAGCCGGGACTGGAGCTGGCGCCCATACAGGATGCCGGCTCTGTAGGCACAACACCAGCCCCAGCCAGACGGATCTGTTTGGATTTAAATTTAGTTAAAATGGAATAAAAATGGAATCACTTCCTCAGAAGTACTGGCCACATTTCAAATGCCCAGCTGCCGGTACCTGGCCATGGCGCTGGCCCGGGGCCGGGGGCTAGGACGTGAGCGGCTTCCCCTGGGTGGGTGGGGATTCTCCCTGTGTCGCCCATTCCCGTCTCGCCACGCTGAGCTCGTGCACCCATAGGTCTGGGGAGGAAGGCAGGGGGACGCGGGTCACCAGGGATGGAGCCCCCCCTGACGTCTGCCTCTTTCTCTGTCCCCCCCAGCAGGCCATGGCGGCAGTGACCTTGTCGGTGCCCGGGCGGAAGGCGACCCCCAGGCCGGGTCCAGTGCCGGAGGCGGCCCAGCCGTACCTGTTTGCGCCCCACTCTCCCGGCGTGGGCGGCGGCCCCGGCAGCTCCGGCACCTCCCCGCAGGTGGAGTGGACGGCCCGGCGCCTCGTGTGGGTGCCTTCGGAGCTCCATGGGTTCGAGGCCGCGGCGCTGCGGGACGAGGGTGAGGAGGAGGCCGAGGTGGAGCTGGCGGAGAGCGGGCGGCGGCTGCGGCTGCCCCGGGACCAGATCCAGCGCATGAACCCGCCCAAGTTCAGCAAGGCGGAGGACATGGCCGAGCTGACCTGCCTGAACGAGGCCTCCGTCCTGCACAACCTCCGAGAGCGCTACTACTCGGGCCTCATCTACGTGAGTGGCCTCCTGCCGGGCGGGGCAGCGGGGGCGGTCTGCAGCCCCCCCCGGAGCCCACGGGACCACCCCAAGCTGTGGCCTCCTGCTGGGCGGGGCAAATGGGCGGTCAGCAGCAGCCCCCCGGAGCCCACGGGACCGCCCCGAGCCGTGGCCTCCTGCCGGGCGGGGCAGCTGGGGCGGTCAGCAGCCCCCCGGAGCCCACGGGACCGCCCTGAGCCATGGCCTCCTGCTGGGCGGGGCAGCGGGGGCGGTCAGCAGCCCCCCGGAGCCCACGGGACCGCCCCGAGCCGTGGCCTCCTGCTGGGCTGGGCAGCGGGGGCGGTCAGCAGCCCCCCGGAGCCCACGGGACCGCCCCGAGCTGTGTGGCTCTTCCCGTGCTGAGTTGCCAAGTTGTCAGTTACTGGCTGGCTAGGGCATTCTCAGACTCGGGGCGGGGGTGCCCTGTATGATCTCCCCACGCACGTGAGCACGCTGGTTTCTCAGGTACAGCTCATCCCAAGGGCTTTGAGAAGGGCGGGGCGGGGGTCTGTGGCAGCCATGAGAACCAGGAGCGTCCCCTGCCTTCCAACCCTCTCGTCTCAGCTGGGTGAGGTAGAGTCTATTATCCCCATTATACAGAAGAGACCACTGAGGCCAGAGAGCTAATAGTAATACAAACGTACATTTATTAAGCGTTTACTAAGCACTCTTTTATTTTACCTTATTTTATTTTATTTTATTTTTGAGATTTATATGTATTTGAAAGGCAGAATAACAGAGATAGGGAGAGTCAGAGAGCGAGGTCTTCCATCCACTGGTTCACTCCCCGGATGGCCGCAACAGCTGGAGCTGGGCTGAGCCGAAGCCGGGAGCCAGGAGCTGCTTCTACCTTACTCCATGGGTGCAGGGGTCCAAGCCCTTGGGCCATCTTCCGCTGCTTTCCCAGGCACATCAGCGGGGAGCTGGATGGGAAGTGGAGCAGCCGGGACTTGAACCGGTGCGCATATGGGATGATGGCACTGCAGGCCATGGCTTTACCCTCTGTGTCAGTGCTGGCCCCTGCTATGCACTCTTTTAAGTTTTCTAAAGCACATTGTTTCCAAAGAATTCCACACCTGGGAAGCATCTGGTCCCCATTTTACAGATAAACCAAGACACAGAGAGGTCAAGGCCCTTTTTTTCCCCATGAATTTTTTTGGGGGGGTGGGCCAGGCTGAAGCCAGAGCTTCCTCCAGGTCTCCCACATGGGTGTACGGACCCAGGGACGTGGACCATCTCCTGCTGCCTTCCCAGGCACATTAGCAGGGAGCCGGATCTGAAGTGGAGCAGCCGGGACTCGAACCGGTGCCCATATGGGATGCCGGCACTGCAGGTGGTGGCTTTACCCGCTGCGCCGCACGCCGGCCCTGTCAGTCACCCGGTTGGACCTGGCAGACCCCTAGTCTGGAGATGAAGATGGGGTTGCTGACCGTGAGGGTGGCCTTGGTGGCGTGTGGAAGCGTGGCTGTCCGCCCCACGCTCGTAGAGCAGCGATTCTAAGCCCTGACTTCATGCCGCAGCCATCTGGGGAATGTTTCCAGAACACGCCGGGGCCACATCCCGCAGCAGCCGGCAGCAAGCTGTCCGGGGCTGTGACACAGGCACTGGCGTCTCCATCCGGCGCCCAGGGTGACGCCAGTGGGCTGCCAACGGGCGATGCATTCCATTCAGCGTGAGAGTCAACAGGGTTAGAGAGGCTGACAGGAATGTCGACAACGGTGAGAGTGATGGGGGCCAGCAAATATTTACAGGGCACTTACGGTCAGCGCCGCTGTTCTCAGCGCTGTGTGGGAGCTGTCCGCTCCCCTCGGGGGCCAGGGGCCGCTGATGTCCCCTGGGATGGTAGGTGACCTGGGCTCAGGAGGGAGTCATGCCGGGACCTGAAGCCAGGCCGCTGGGGTCTGCAGAGTCAGCAAGCGCAGGATCGGGACATTGCCACCAAGTCTGGCTCCCGTCTGGGAGGAGCCGTGGGCTGGCTCGGGACCCCTCGGCTTGCACGGCAGCGGTGGGATTTGAACCCAGGGCTGTCTGACCCTGAGCGGGGCTGGCGCCTTCTCCCGGCTGCGCTAGCCTGAGTCCACGCGTGCCTGTGCAAGCCCTGGCCAGGGGGCTATGTCCGCTCCTTTTCCTGGGGCTCGCCGGAGGCCAGGGCAATCCCACAGCGCCCACAGCGCCCACAGCACCCACCACGCACTCTTCCCTGTCCGTGAACACCCCAGACCCTCACAGCATCTGCTGGTGGGGGAACTGAGCCTTGGGTGGGACTTGGGCGACGAAGCCACAGCTGGGAGCTGGCGAAGCCCAGCGCAGTCTGGCTACCGACTCAGGCCCCGGCCATACAGCAGCAGATTATTTAGGAAGTTCGGAGGGGCAGAGAGTGGGGCCTGGGCTAAGGCGGGGGCCCGAGAGCCGGAAAATGGCGGCCTAAGGATGAAAGTGAGGTAGAAGATTCCAGGAGCCCAGAGAAACAGCGAGCAGGCCCTCAGTCGCAACCGTAAGCAGGTGGTGGGCGCCTGCTGGCAATCTGAGCTTGGCCCCAGTACCATCTTGCTGATCACCCAAAAGGTGACCCAGCGGGAGGCTGGGGGGGGTCAACGCCTCTTTCCCACAGAGCGCGCCCAGGGTTTCGGGGCCACGCTAAGCCCGGAGGGTGCTTCGTGAACTTGTGGATGGCTCCGGGCCACCCCGAGGGAAAGGCTGTGCTGTCCCCAGCAGATGAGGACAATGAGACCCAGAAAGGTTGCTCGCCCAAGCCTCTCGGCCAGCGGATGCCGGCTGCCTGTCTGAGGACCTGTGCTTGGTGCGGGTTTGTTGACTGACTGACAGACTGCTGGGCTGCAACTGGAAGTGTGTTGCCTGTGGGCTGCTGGGGTCTCCGTCCCTTCACTGGGACATGTGTGGTGAGAGGGGCCCACTCGTGGCGTGCCAGGCTCTGAGTGGCACAGTGCGACAGTGTCACTCAGCCCCCCCCCCCCACCCCCCTTTCAGAGCTGGAGCCTGGAGCCCGGAGGAGGCCGTCTTTTGTGCAGGTCCCGTACAGCCAGGGAACGCGACGGCTGCCTCCCAGCCCCGGGAGGCCGGCGCGCTCAGCGGCTAAGTGGGAGCCGGGGGGGGACGGACGTGAGCGTCCTGGGACCTTATTTGGAGTGCGTGGCTGTGTGGGCCCCACCTTGCTTGGCTGGGTTTTTGTTCATTATCTCCCTTAATCCCCACAGCCTTTGTAACCAGGCAGGGAGTGGAAACCCAAGAGGTGGGGCGGGTCCGCCTGCAGAGCCCCGAGGGCCGGGCCAGCGTCCCGGGCCACCCTGGCCACTTACGGCCAGCTCAGGTTCCCACTCCAGGGGTCACCCGGGCAGCCCGGTGCGGCCGGCGTGGGGAGGGGGCTCCTCCGCCAGCCAGAAGTGGGGGCCCGGGGCGCCAGCAGCCATGAGATACCCTCCCAGGGAATGTGGTCGGGCCGCCGCGCCCTCCGACGGCGACGGCGCTAGGAGCAGCCCTTCCAGGCGGGCAGGGCTGACACCCAGCAAACCGGTTGTTCGGCTCCAGGCCGGCCACCCACCGCCCTCCCCTGCACTGCGAGCGTGGCACCTGGAGCCGGCGGGCGGTGACCACACCCACACCTACAGCCCGAGCTGTCTGAGTTCCACCAGTCTTGCCCCTGGCCAGCCCCGTGAGCGGCTTGCAGGCTGACCGGCTGAGCTGGTGACTAGCTGGTTAAGCAGCTAACAGTGTAACCAGCTAACCAGGAGGCTGCTGACCGGCTCTGGCTGGCACAGCTGCTTGGCTCTGCGGCCGGGCTCACTAGGCGGCCAGCTGGCTCTTTCCGTCAAGCGGCCTCTGTGTGTGTGCGCGCAGAGCCTCGTGTCCGCCTGACGCCCCGCGGGCTGGACCGGTTCTTAGACCACCACAGACTCCTGGCTCTGGCCCCAGAAGGATGTGCGCAGAGTTCACGGGGGCCCGGGGACGTGGATGACAAAGAATCCAGCACCTTTGTTTGCCTGCACCTTGGCGCAGCCTGGCCTGCCGCGAGGGCACCGCGCCCCAGCTACGGTCGTGCAGCCGGACACGTGCGGCCGCGCGCTGCTCCCGCTGCGGCCCGTGGAGCTGGGGCATCGTCCTCCTGCCCCAGCCCTTTCAACATCAACGGCACCTTTGTGTTTGCAGTCTGACTTCCTGTCCCTTGTTAAAGCTCTGGAGACAGTCCACCCCTGCGCACCCAGCCTCGCAGCCATCCACCCCAGCAGGGGCTCCAGGGTTTTTGGCCACTACAGAGACACGTGGTCGCTTCATGAGTGTGCGAGTCCATGCAGCCAGGACTGACTGCCCGCGAGGCCCACCTTCTCTCTCTCTCAGTCTCTGTCCCCATGGCCCTTTGTGTCCTTCGGAAAGATTCTTTTTCCATCATCACCCCAAAATGTGCACAGCAAATACTCAGATCTGTATTATCAGACGCCCGTTTGTGCAGTGCACAACCCACTCAGCTGTACACAGTGGCCCTGTGCTGCTCTCCGGGCCACGGGCAAGCAGCTGAGGTCCTCTCCCCTCTCGTCCACTGTAGACATATTCCGGTCTTTTCTGTGTGGTCATCAACCCATACAAGCAGCTGCCCATCTACACCGAGGCCATCGTGGAGATGTACCGGGGCAAGAAGCGCCACGAGGTGCCGCCCCACGTGTATGCGGTGACCGAGGGGGCCTACCGCAGCATGCTGCAGGGTGAGTGTGGGGCGGGCTGCTGGGGGCACCAGGGGCCAGGCCGGGCGGAGGCGCAGGGGCTGGAGTAAGGGCATGAGGTTCTGGGTCTCCGTCTGCAACAGTTCCCTGAGACGGTGAAGTGTCGCGTGCTCGTTCATCATCCTCATGGGGAAAACAGCCCTGCTCACAGACGGCAGCCGTGTGCAGCCGGGCAGGTCGTGCCCTGAACCGGGCGGTGGGGTCAGAGACAGCCTCACGGTGTAGCTCAGTGCCGGCGGCGCTGGGACACACGGGATGCCCTCCTTACGTGTTCCTCCTGTGCCGTCTGTTTAATGCATGCTTGGGATACGCTTAGTGTGCACTGGGAAGCGGGCCTCTGCTTCTGCCATGAACAGCAGTAGGAGGCAGCACCGTGTACTTAGTTAGCACACGCTACCTAGCACAGGTGTAGGAGCCCGCAGGGGCTGCGCCTGTGTCACAGGCGGCCAGCACAGACGCTGACGGTGCGTCTGTATCCACACGGGGAGCGTGCACGCTGCAGAGGTCCATCTGTGCTGTGTGTTTTCCGGCGAGCCCAGCCGGCGTCTCCTCCTCCAGCCCCGCCCTCATTCCGCAGGGTGCCCTGGGGGCTCCGGCGCTGGGGGAGTCCGAGGTCTACTCCCAGTCTAGCGCCCTCTTGTGGTCTGAGGGCAGCGCTGTGGTTGCCGTCCGGTGACCCTTGCCGAAGCGTGGACACCGGTGTGGGAGGAGGCTGTGCTACGGGCTGGGGACGCGGGGTGCGTGCTGCCGAGGCCACTCTGTCCCCGGTGACCCTGATGCTGGACCTGTCCGCTCCTCACAGAGGGCACTGAGCGTCCTCGCTCCTGCTGGGCTCAACATCACCTTGCTCTCGCTGTCCCCAAGTCGGAGCAGGGAGGTCGTGGTGGGTGGGTGGGTGGGTGGCGGAGGCGGGGCTTGTGCCCAGGGCCGGCCAGGCCTCCGTGCGCCGTGTCTGAGCCTGACGTGCAGAAAGGGACACAGAGCGGCCCAGACACGAGCTCAAGGTGACCCAGCGAGGGATCTTAGGATCTAAAGCCCCCTCCCTCGCCCCTCCCTCAGCACAGTTTTGAGCAGGGCCCCGCTGGACAGACCCTCCCCAGTGACACGTGCCCCTCTTCCCCTACAGATCGCGAGGACCAGTCCATACTCTGCACGTGAGTAATCCCGGAGGTCTCCTTGGAGGAGGAGGGTCTCAGCCGGGAGGGCTCTGCTGGGCCGGGCAGGTCAGGGAGGCCTCTCCTGGCCTCAGCGCCCACCCTCTTCACGTCCGCTTCTTCCCCCGCAGCGGGGAGTCTGGAGCGGGGAAGACGGAGAACACCAAGAAGGTCATCCAGTACCTGGCCCACGTGGCGTCTTCACCCCGGGGCAGGAAGGAGCCCGGCGTCCCGGTACAGCCCCGGCCCTCCCCCGGCGGCACCCCAGCCCCCGCCCCCCACAGCTGCCTGGCTCACCCGTGAAGTGCGTGGTCGGGGTAGAGCCTGGGGCAGCGCTGGGGCCAGAGGCAGGGTCCTGGAACGGTGCCTGGCGCTTCGTAGGCGCTTCATTCCTCAGCACCTGCTGTGTGCTGGGCACACGTGCAGGCAGCCACGACGCCCGTGCTGGCTGGCTGGGCAGATGCTTCAGGGTGCTCCCTGGGGGTCCAAGCCTCCCATGGGCTCAACCCTGTGGCGAGCTGGGTGGCATTTTTGCCACTGTTGGCCACGCCCCCTCGTACGGGGAGAGTGGGATTGCAGCCCCCGGCACGCAGCCCCCGAGGCCGCCGTTCCCCAGGCGCCTCTGCCCCGCCCGCCCCTGCCCCAGGCTGCCGATTCACCGCCA
The DNA here is from genome assembly GCF_051225735.1 of Oryctolagus cuniculus. NCBI lineage: Eukaryota > Metazoa > Chordata > Mammalia > Lagomorpha > Leporidae > Oryctolagus > Oryctolagus cuniculus. Next base: position 8,678,957 of record NC_142884.1, on the reverse strand, counting down.
TGTCTGTCCGTGTTCCATGTGCCGTGTGCCCGGCTGTGTCTCGTGTCCCGTGACTTCCTCAGGCCTCCGCCAGCGCCGTGTCTTATGTGAGTAGCAGGAATCCCCTCCCATCTCGCTGCCCCCGTGCCACTGCGGTCATCCTGGCGTGGCGCTCCCGGGCACACACAGCCCGAGACACCAAGGGGCACACCCTCCAGGGACCCTCGCTGCTGCTGCTGCTGTCCTACTGTGCACGCCGGGGCCCGTGTGCGTGCTGCCTCCCACTGCTGCGTATGGCAGCCCTACTGTGTGTACACTGAGGCCAGTGTTGCCGATCAGGGCAGGCCTCCTGTGTGTGCGCAGTCAGCCCCACCACCATTTACTGCAGCCCTACTGTGTGTACACGGATAGGTCACAGATACCCACAGGAAACAGCCCAGGGACCACAACCACTGTCTGTTGCTGACCTACTGGGTGCGTCCAGGCGGGGCCCACAGAGCCCTGGGGTTCACGGCTCCCAGAGAGCCGACGGCGGAGCCGGGGAGAGAACTCCCAGCCTTCCCACCTGGGTTCTCCAGTGAGAGAGCGAGCGAGCGAGCGAGCTTCCATCTGCTGGTTCACTTCCTGAACGGCCACGTCAGCCGGGGCTGGGCCAGGCTGAAGCAGGAGCCTGGGACTCCATCTGGGCTCCCACGCCGGTGGCAGGGGTGTTGGGCCGTCCTCCACTGCTTTCCCAGTGCCTTAGCAGGGAGCTGGGTAGGAGGTGGAGCAGCCGGCACTGGAACCGGCGCCCCTATGGGATGCTGGCATCAGAGGCGGTGGCTTAGCCTGCTGAGCCATAATTCCAGCCTCTAAACTTACCTCAAAAAAAAAAAAAAAAAAGAGAGATTGATTGATTGATTTGAAAGAGTCACAAAGAGGGAGAGGGAGAGAAGGAGATTGATTTCCCATCTGCTGGCTCACTCCCCAGATGGCCGCAATGGCTGGGGCTGGGCCACGCGGAGCCAGAGCTTCGTCCGGGTCTCCCATGTGGGTGCAGAGGCCCACGCACTCGGGCCATCCTCCACTGCTTTCCCAGGCCTTTAGCAGGGAACGGGACAGGAATTGACACAGCCAGGACACGAACCAGCGCCCAAATGGGGACGTTGAAGGCGGCAGCTTTACCGCTGCACCACACAGCGTCCCCTAAACGCACCTTGTCTTGGACGTTACGGGTGAGGTGCTGCGTTTGTGGCTTTGGTTCGCATTTTCTCCACTGGCTCTCTTACCTTTGAATTCCATTTGCCCCAGATTTTGGAAGTCTGTGTGTGTGGTGTGTGTGGTGTGTGTGTGTGTGTATGCACGTGTATGTGTGATGTGTGTATGTGTGTACGTGTGTGTGTGCGTGTGTGTGGTGTGTGCATGTGTGTGGTGTGTGTGTGCGTGTGTGCGCACGTGTGTTTGTGTGTGTGGTGTGTGTGTGCGCACACGCGCCCCACCTGTCACTTTATCTTTCTTCCCTCAACAAAGCCATCGGCTGGCTGAGGCCTTCTCGCCTCACCGCGGCCGGACGCGGCCTGGCCGGCACGGATGCCTGCCGTGTGGGGGACGGGAACCCTGCTTCTTGACCACCTACCGTGTGCCGTGAAAATGACCCTCTGCCAGTGACGCCCGGTCCGTGCGCTCGGCACCGACAGCAGCAGCAGCACCCTGGGGTGGGGAGGCGCCCCTGGCTGCCCGGAGCCGCTCCCGCCCCCCAGTCCCTGTGCGACCCCGACCTGTCCTGTGCGTCCGTCCCAGTCCTCTCGTGGCACCTCCTGAGCTTCTCGTTTA